>NW_020447531.1:1389147-1573072 GCF_003343035.1 Apteryx rowi
ATGGGCTTCTCTGTAGGAAAGAGCCAAAAATGCTTACCAGTGATTATGAGGAGCTCCTGGATAGACATTCCAGCTTTTAAGGAAGTGATAATTCATGGTCACTAGGAAATACAGATATTGAAAAATCATGCCTGTATTGTTTATAATTTCTATTGTCGCAGTGCCTTCATGCCACAATCAAGTATTGGGACCCTATTGTTCTAACTTATTTAGCCATATGAATATATAGTCCAACATAAGTTGGAGACTAAAGTAAAACACACAGACTGGGAGAGTCTAAAGTAACAATAAAGCTGATGCTGCTTAGATACAAAAAACAATTGGTTATCTAACAATTGTAAAGATGTTTTTTGTTCTTTTTTTTTTGTAAAATTCAGAACAGAGGGATGTTGCTAAAAAGGGATTTTAGGGAGGACAGTGAAGTGGTTTTGCAGATATCTATGGGAAACTCATTCAATGGAGGGAGGAAAGGGGAAGCAGCATGGGATAATGTGAGAGAGTGCTTGCTAGAAAATTTTAAGAGTAAGCAGCGAACTCTGGCATTAGCAGAGCAAAGCTTGGACTCAGTCAATGTACTACATAGAGACCTGTCATAAAGGATATTGCTTTGTTTTATGCAATACGCAAAATAAGAATCAGATGAGAATTGTCAAGGTCATAAAAAGGTGGCAGTTGTCAAGACATGGAACAGTAAGATCTTGGAAAGTGTTTCAGCTATACACTTTGAAAGACCAGGGTCTAAAAATATTATACAAAAGAAACATATTAAAGACTACCCAGTTCTGAAGCCTTAAAAGAGGAGGGACAACGGCAACACCAAATAATTGATTTCATGGTAGTACTGTYGACCGACGCTGAGAGAGGAGGTGGTTTGCGTCTGAGTTCAGCCTGCGCCCTGAGCTTAGGCTAAGAGCTGGCATCTGCAGAAGGTAGCAGATAGAGGAACTGAGAGTTTGGTTTGGGCAGAGGATCTGCAGGTCAGTGATGGGGGAGCCTGGGAGTCACAGCGATGTGTATGCCTGTTCTGTCGTGCTCGTGAATGCAGTGTTCTCTGAACAGTGTGGCGTGTGGATGGAGAAAAGACTGGTCTGCTACAGAAACCTTACAGAACATAAGAATGGAAATAAGGGGGGCATTTCAAATGAAATATTGGTAGAAGTAGAAGAAGATGAAGGAGAAAACCTGCTAACCAGGTCTTTCTTGTTGTTAAATGTTCTCAGTATATACGTATACTATACACTAGAATATATGCCTTTTTTAATGCTTTCATTAAGCTAACCTTTGTATTTCAAACAACTTTAAATTGACTTAATTCCTCCTTTTGATTGAGCAGATGTTAAAAGTAAACAGGAACATTTGTTTTCCTTTCACAGTTTTAATTTTGGAAGGC
The DNA here is from genome assembly GCF_003343035.1 of Apteryx rowi. Lineage (NCBI taxonomy): Eukaryota > Metazoa > Chordata > Aves > Apterygiformes > Apterygidae > Apteryx > Apteryx rowi. The sequence continues at coordinate 1,390,538 of NW_020447531.1, forward strand.
GAAACTATTCATAGGCTGAACTATTATTCAAGGATAGAATTCATTCTCCTCACAGAAAACAAGGGTAGTGCTGCTGCTGTTCGGTGGTTTGTGCAGAAACCTCCGGCAAGGGAAAGGAGCTTATTCTCCCCTTCACCTCTAGCAGTATATGGGCAGGGTGCAGATTCAGCCTTGTCATAGGGTCTGCAATAGCAATTCTTCATCTCCTGTGTGCGGCCGCTGAGCTGCTGAATGAAGATAATGGATCCCACAACCTACTTCATAAACAAGCATTACCCGACGGCGTGCTTGGGGCCCTGCTGGCATTCCTGCCTCTAGTAAACAGGATTTACTAGCAGCCTAACAGTTGGTGTGTTTGTGCTCCCTGATTTGGGGTTACCTCACGCTCCAAAGCCGTGGAATAATTCCGGTTCTTCTCCCTGGGTCGGATGTCTCCCTGAAACATAAAGGCTCTGTGCTGTCGCACGGGTGCAGCCAATTAAGCCCGATGCTTTTCCTGGTCCTGCTAAAATTACAGCTTGATTAGTCACTGTACAATGGCTGAGGGAGAGACGGCCAAATTTTGAAGATCGTGAGGAAAGTCGCTGTGTGTGACTCCTTACTAAGATTATTCTGGTAATTGGCTTTTGGTGTGTTATGAATGTTTCATCCCTTTAATGGCGGGGAGAGGGTAGGGAGAGGACCTACACCGTTCCCTTTCCCCTGACACATGCTTTAATGAGTATGTTCCTGAAGCTGTTTTTCATATAAGTTTCTTCATAGATGTTGAAAGACCACTTACATGACTAATGGCTGTGGGAATGGGCCATTGTTCCTATATTGGCATAGTTATAAGGAATGCTCCGTGAGGATAAGCGGAGGGGAGAGGGGGTAGGGGAAAAGCCAAGGCAAGAGCTCTATTTGCAGCTGTCTGCTCGAGTATCCTTGCTGCTGTGATAAAAGTGTAGTTATTGCCATGCATCCCGGTATCATACCACTGGAAGGGCCTTAAACCTGTGATGAGCTCCGGTATTGTTTTAGTTACGAAGACTGTTATGTTTCAGAATATACTAACCAATCGGTTTGGGAATTCATCCATAAAAAGTAAACGTTAAGGTATTTGGTTATTATTATACAGTATAAAAATATTGTGCTGGATGGCTAAGCAGTTACTAGGACAACAAAGGGGAGTTTGCCAAGGATTTATAAACACTGTAAGCGAACGGAAGAAACCTTGAGTTTAAATAGCCCATCTGGCCTCCTTAGGCTCTCCCAAGAGAGCTGCGCTAAACTTCTGCCACATATATTGTACCCTGATGATAGACATAGCCCATGGCAAAGCGACAGAGCTAGGAAAGCAAATGGGCTTCTGTGGAAAATACACAGGGGAAGAGTACATCCTGCAGAGTGCAGGAGCCCCAGCGGAGCGTCCCGCGCGCCGGAGGAGCTGCCTGCTAGTCCCAGCAGGTTCCAGCATTCCTCCTAGGCTGCCAGAGGTTCCCAGCTTTAATGTGGGTCCTTGCTCTTTGCAAAATAGACCTTTGACCTGCAATTTACAGCTTTTATCACATTTAAAAGCTACTTAGTTGGCCAACTTGTTGCAGTAAAACTTGCGCGTTTCATAAAGGTTCTTATTTTCGTGTGAGTTCAGCTAACACAGGAAGAGCAGCTCTATGCCATCCCACAGCTGATTATTTAAAAAAAAAAAAAGTAAAACTGAAGTATTTTTAAAACAACTTTAGGCCAGTAGTTCTGGGTGGCCCACAGAGCAGTTTCTGAGAAACCTGCTTCATGTTTGTTACGGTCTAGGAGACCCCTACCCCTCCTCCATAGGAGCCAGTACTGACCATAAGATGAAAGAGAGAGATCTGTGTGTTAGTATGTGTGTGTCTTTGTCTGAGAGGGAGAGATGCTGACCGGCATGTAATTACTTTTCTCATTTGCTCTTGCAAATTATTTGCCAAACTTCCAGTGGAAAGAGAATGTATTCATCCCCAAAAGTTCTTTTTTTTCCCTTTCCTTGCAACTATGAGAGGTCTTTTTTCTGTCTTTTTAGAATGGTTCATACCACACACCTATAAACATTATGTTTGAATGTATTACTGCATCACTCAGAAATAACTACAGAAATGAAAAGAGACACAGTAACTTACATTTTTCCAGCCAAAGCACTCTTAGAAATAAAATAGCATTTCAAAGTTTTGCAATTTAAAATATTTTTCAGCCGTATTCTGGCTCTGGGGTTTGTTATAATAAAAAATAACATCTGTTTTCCAATTTTAAATTAAATTTAAAACAACATGTTTTTCTCATTAGTACTATTTATCTGTACTATCTGCTAAACTTGGATGTCAACTCTTCTGCTGAAGTAATCTGATTTTAGTCCACAGGATTAGTAGCATCTATCAACAACCACAGAACTTTAGCACTAATAGCAAATAGAAGAGAAATGTTTACAGTCATTATCACACGTTAAGTTTAAGGCTCTTTTTTTTTTTTACTCCCACCGCTGTCAGACATGCTTCACATCTCTTACTCTGAGGCTTAAGCTGTGTATGTTTTTAGTAACTTTTGCAATCAAAGCATTTAAATATTTTTTCCTTCTGACTTCTTATAACTAGAATGCCTTTTTCTTTTTTTTTTTTATTTGAAAAAGTAAATGGCTCACAAATGCCCTTTAGGGGTTGTACTAAGCATGCAGCCCTGTACTCCTTGCAGTTTGGATTTGCAAGAACCATTGCTTTTCTAAATGTATAACCATTTTGTACGATTTGGTTGTTAATGGAGTTGCATTGGGCGTATCAGAGAATCAGTGAATCCATACACCCGGCTTTCTATTGATTTTTCGTCCCTGTCAGTCTCTTTGCCTCCTCTGCTCACCTCCAAGCTTTTCCTCCCCAGATCTCAGTATATCGCTGTCCTAAGGTAGGTCTCTGTGGAGAGGAGGCTGTAAACAAGCAGTGCGCTTTAATGGGAGTTTCTCGCTTCCTGGTTGTCTCCTGCTGCAGGAGTTCAATAGGTTGCCTCATTGCAGACTTTCTCGTGGTTTTATGTGGTTTCATCCTGTGCATCCATATGTCTCAGCTGGTAGCTGTGTTGCTCCTGGGTTATAACCAGCAAGGGCAAAACAGCTGAAAGGGGGTTGCTGCCCTTTTGTGGAGCGGTGTCTCAGATTAGATATTAAACAAGAGACCCATCTGTGTATTTTTGTCGGCCTGCGGGGGGGGGGGGGGGGGCTGTGAGGGGAGGAGGGAGGTGAAAACAGTAATTCAATTTTTGGTCTCGCTTTTAAGAGAGGTACTTTTTTTTTCCTTTGTGTCATGCCTGGTAGACTCTATCAGAAAAGAAGGAGGTTTGTGGCCCAAGGCTGTCTATGATCAATCAGTGACTCCTAATGGCTTCACAGTCGGATGGAGTTTTTAGAGCAGGGAATTATGGCTCTTCCCGTTCCTTTAAAGCACTGCAGTTCAGTGATAAGAGAGGTCCCAATTCTGAATGGTGGTAGGAGGAAGAGAGCCTGTGGGCTTCAGCAAAGGGACATGGCATCTCTCAGGACAAGGCTTACAGTTATGGCAAAACAAAAAATGCAAGTGAAAAAACCCTCATTGCTGCCACAATGTTGGGGATAATTCAGAGGGGCAGGAAGATAAGGAGGGCAGAATACCTGGAACCTGATAGGAAAATGTACAGTCAGATCTGAGGTGGCTCTGATCCCTGTCTAAATTTCAAGTTTCCTTGAAAGCAGTTCTTCTTTTTATTGAAATGATGAAACACAGGGTGTAGGAACAATGAATTATCACTTTTCCTATATTGACATGTTATACAGCTGATGACAACCAAATCAATTACCATATGGGAAATATTACAAATAGGCCATATAGTTATGATATAAAAACAGAAGTTATTTTCCAATACTGTGTTTTAGTAATTCATATAATTTTTCATTTCATTTCAGGCAGCAGTTTTACAACATCATCAGGATTATATGCAGGAAATAATTCACTCACAAATTCTACTGGATTTAATAGTTCACAGCAGGTAAATTTGTAAAGATGAGTTGAGGAAACTTTGGTAAATTTAGGCTTCTCATTTATTGGAAAAAAATGTACTTGTTAAATAGTTCTTTGTAAGAAATTAGCATAATTTCAAGCTAAATGAATGTTTAAAAATGTTTTTCTTCAGTTTGTCATCTTCCAATAAAAAAGTTAATTGTCTGTTTTATGTTCTTATTTATGCATCTTAAGTAATGTGTCTGATAACTTAGCATATCTTCTCATACAAATAGCTTATGTGTAATTTAGATTTAGTTTTACTGCTTTGCAGTTTTAGTCCTACAGCATACAGTCCAGAAAGCATACGTGCTGAAAGTCTAACATATGTTTGCAGTTATATTTTGGAATTTATACTAAAAAGTAGCAACACTTTGATAGACTATTCAATTGCGCTTTTTTGTCTTGTAGGAATATCCCTCTTATCCCAGTTTTGGCCAGGGCCAATATGCACAGTATTATAATAGTTCACCATATCCTTCACATTACATGACAAACAGCAACACCAGCCCAACGACACCCTCCACAAATGCAACATACCAGCTTCAAGAACCACCATCTGGCATCACCAGTCAAGCAGTTACAGATCCTGCAGCAGGTAATTAGGTGGATTTTACGGTTCCTGTGAGGCACGTTTTTGCAAGTTGAAAGGGGTTTCGATTGGATTTTTTTTGTTGTTTAGTCGTTGGGTTTTTTTATTATTATTGCTTAATCCTGAGTCTGTGGCATGTCTTTGCACAGATTCTAGTAGAACATAGACTAAAGAAAAACGGAGATCAGTAAAAGTTTAAGGCTTGTGCAAAATACAGGTTGTTTGTATTAATGTGCAAACGTTTTTGTTAAAATTTGCAGGATATGGGGAAGTCTTTACAACAAGCCAAAACCTGATGCTTTTAAGCCTTGTCTTTATTAAGATCAATTCCTCTGGCTTTTCCTAAGGCTGAACTCGACCATAGTCCGACTGTCCACTTGAAAGAGAGCTTTTGTATTTTTCACTTTCAAAGGACATAATAATGCTTGTAATGGGTGGTTGAGATTGCACAAGTGTTTCCATTTTAAGAAAAGATTTTCAGTGGCTTGTATTTTTTCCCAGTCGTTTTACCTTTCTTGCTGGAATTTGGCAGTCCTTTACTAGTTGAGATATTTTTTGAACATTTAGGCCAAACTGCTCCAGCTGTTTTTTGGAAACAAAGGGTGAAAAATATCTTTCCCATTATTAAAAAAATAAATAAATAAATAACAGTATGAGCATGTCAGCAGTTAGTAGATGGCAGAAACGTGAAATCTGTCAAAGAGAAAGTACTAGGGGCAGATGTGTTTCTCAGTAACGTAGTAAAAAGCAGTTATGATCTGGTAAGGTTATGAGAAGGTTTTGTTTTGGGGCTTTGTTGGTGGGGGTTGTTTTTATTTTTTCCTTTTTCTGAGTACTTTACAGGACCTGTTGTGCATGCGCAGCATGAGCTTTTAATATAATCTGCTAGCACTCTGTGTTTCTGCATGAAACCTGCATGTACCTAAAGAAAATGTACATAGTGTTGTGTCTTTTGATACATTTGGTGAAAGTAAATGGGGAAGGAAAGGCAGGCTCTGTGTTTGTGCATTTGTGCACGCGCATACAGTCACATATATATACATCAATGTATTTGAGAAGGAAAGCTTTTTAAATGTATGAACGTATATTGGAGTCTGCGTACTTATTCTGCTTTCATTTTGTTTTTAGTTTTTTGGATTTGTTTTCTTGTGTTTTTGTTTGCTTTTCTTTTTCATTTGGAAGCAATAAATTCCTCTTACTCCAAACAAACAAATGTGGTCAAGTTTTAGCTGTTATCAAGATGACTCAGATTGAATTATTATATCATATAGATCTTGATTTTTGCAAAATCTTCATTCATACATACTATATATATATATTTAAAAAAACTATTCAATACTGTCTAAAAGTAACAGTAAAATTATGTATGGGGAGAGGAGGAATATTTTTCCCAAGCTCAAACTTAATAGCTGAGTCAAAGAGTGTCTTCATATTTAAATAGCTTTCTCTGTGGAAAACGGAAGAATGTGTGTTTGTGTGGAAAAACCTGCACTGGGCTTTTCTATCAGTTCCCTTTTAAGAGGTCTGTCTTTTCTCTCTCAAATCTGCTAAATTCTTGTTTGGTCCAAAAACTTGAATAAGTTGGAGGACATTCTCACAGATAGGTCCTGGACCAAAACCCTCTTCTAGTTTGTGTTCTCTCTTGTGTATTGAGATCTACAGATGTGTTGGTGCCTTACCACTGCTCCACTTACACATACCCCTTCCTTTTTCACGTGCACATCTAGTCTTACATTACTGGGACTGGCATCCCTGTCCTTGAGATACTTATGTTACTGATATAATAATTCTGGAGAAGTTCCTTCTAATCATTTCCAAGAACAAGTGGCTTAATGTGGCTATGGATTATCGTGGTCTATCAGAGAGGGGCACATTTGGGAGAGTACCTCTTGTGGATCACTCTCCATTAGCAGAAGCAAGGTAGGAGTGAAGCTGTGTTTCTGTTCCACTTAATTGATGTGGAAATGGTTGCAGAAGGTCCATGGTTAGGCCCAGGTTTCCCCATTTGTTTTTACGCACCTAAATGAGGCACCTAAGTTAAGAACATACCCGTTTAGACTCCTCAGAGGAAAGAGATGAGCAGCTCTGGAGCAATATTTAGAGTTCAGTTTAACTATGATCTTAATCCAGAGATGCCAAAGTCTCTCCACTGGTATGAAAGGGGCTTAAGCTGATTGACCCACCAGTGTTATGTTCCTAGGTTAAAGTTAGGTGGGAAGAATATAGCACCTTTCTGTGCCTCACAAACCTTGAACCCTGGAAGAAGGGAACCCCAAACCAGTCAGTAAATCCAGAGTTGTGCCCGGTATTTTCCCTTGGATAAAGTAATTTTTTTAATTTCTTCTTGCTCAGTAGAGCTTTGTTTTTTGTATATATATACGTGTGTGTGTGTGTGTGTATACATACACAATGTTTTTAAAACAACTCATTTGTGACTACAAATGTGATGGGCCTTTTAGAAAGCAAGGGAAATGTTGAAGATCTTCCAAACCCAGATCTTTCTTTCCAGATCTTCAAAGAGTTAAAGTTTTGGCATCCACAAGCATATACAGGCATTGCTTACTTTTGTATATGGGTAACTTCAGGACTGACAACTGGCTTTGTCACGTGGATAAAGCTAGTAATGAATTAATAACTTGTAATCTGAAGTGAGGCTTTGTTGGGTTGGATGTGTTAGTATTCCTTTGGGTGCTACTGTATTGAATATAGAATATAAGGGAGAGCTAAAAGCAAGGACTGAGTCAAAGAAAAGGAGGAACAGCAAAGAGGAAGGCAATTCTGGTGGCATGGGGACAAGCAAAAGGCACATTAGAATGAAATTCACAGTTCAAAAACACAGAACAAATGAGCAAATTAACCAAATTTTAACAGTGATTAAATTTATTACAGTTATTCAGATTTCTGTGGAATATCTTAGCATATCTGGTCAAGTTAGAATGACGATTCCCTTCTTTGCTCTGCAATTTGAACTCTTTGTATGAGGGATGGCAGAGAGCAGTGCGGAGCTATCATGTTGGACTGTTACACCCCTTCATTAGGATGGACTGCAGCTGCTGAATTGCAGCTGTTCTTACTAGATGTTAATATCCCTAGACATCTTTTGTATTTCAAAAAAAGAAAAACTATGTGGTTCTGAACTATGCCAGGACAAGCACAGAACAGCCTTCAGACTTTACAGAGGCACCAGAGTCATTTCACAGACATTGGTGGTTCTATGAGTTTGGCTAGGAAGTGAAACAGAGCAGTCTGTTAAGGAACGTGTGAAAAGAAAGAAAGTAATTATGTGCTCTTGTGATATTTTAGTAGAGTTTTGCAGACTCAGAAGTCTCAGATAATTTTCTTTATGTTAAATTCCTTGTCCAAATATAAAGTAAGCCTTTTATGGTTTTGCACAGTCCCTAGTTAAATAAGCAATTTTTTCCCATGCAAGGGATGTCCAGGTTTTCCAGGACATCCAGCAGTACTTGCAGAAAAGCTTGCAGAAGAACCTGAGATTTTGCATGCTCAGTAGTTCTTCTTTCTCTTCCCCTTGAGGGTCTGAAAAAAGGCATTTCGTGTACCTCAGTTAAAGCATGCCTGTTTCAGTGTGGTTTGGAGAGAAGTTTCTGCACTGAGAATGGCTTTGCCCTTGAAGATTTCATGACAAAGCCTTCTGATTATGCAAAGGTTGGTCCCTTTCTACAAAAATCAGCTATGCAATTTAATGTTATTTTCTTTAATGTTATTTTCTACAGAAAGCTGTCATTTTGCTAGTGGAAATAGAAGCAATCGTAAAATTATTAAATAGAATAATAAAACAGTATGACATCTTTGTACTCTCCTTCAGATTTCACAGAAAATTTTATTATCAAAAGTAAGAATTTAAAAATTTTTTTTTTTGCTTGTAAAATTCTAACTTCTGGTTTGCAATAAAAAACGTTTTTCTTCAAATAACAGTATAATATTATTTTCCTTCTGGGATGAGCTTTCAGTGCATGCATGAGCAGATCATCCCAGGTATGAGCAGCGAGCTGTTGGTTTCCACAGAAGCCTGAAGATTCTGAGGCATCGTTTGAGCTGTAGTATGCAAGACATGTCATAATAACTAAACAACAAAAAATGAAAATTGGCTAGTGGCAATATTTCACTCTCCCAATGCTAAAACAGGAGGACAGTTAATGAAAATAGGTTCAGAGCAAGCAAAAGGCAGTGTTTCTTCAGGCTGCATATGGTTCAGCTGTGCAGCTCCTTGCTGCAGATGTTCTGGAGTCTAAAAGTTTAGGCAGATTTGAGTATTGCATAGACAAACTCATAGTTTAGACGTACACAAATACCAACTTTGATTCAAGAGGTTCTTGATACAAAAAAATCACTGGAGATGCTGGATGAATTAGCACTATATGTGTTCATCCTGTTTGCGTTCTCTTACCTAGCTGCTTGCTGTTGGCCACTGCTGAAATTTATCCTGGACTAGATGGAATTTTTCCCTAATGCATTATGCTGGACCCTATGTTCTAAAATAATTTGAGGAACATCCATAATAGTATTTCTAAGAGTTAATGAAGAAAATGAGTATTTTTTCTAAAGCTGTAATAATTTTCTCTTGCAATATGTCATCTCCATCATCACAGTTGGTAATAACAATTTTTTGATTTGTGCAAATTTTGGAGATATAATCAACAAATCCAAATTTATCCTTTTATTTTGTATGAAGCTGTATTTATGTTTTATTAAATTGGATATCTTGCAAGAGAGTTGCATTGTTATTGAGTTTTGATCTCTCTGTTTTCTCAGTTTCTATAATAAGTATGTTTAAAACATTACTGGAAGTTGTTTTTCATATTACTTGCATACTTTACAATGCAGATTAAAAACCCCACAAGAACTGTTCTACCCAATAAAAATTGTTCTCAGTCATGGGTCACCATTTTGCTCTTATAAGCTAAACTACCTTTTCCTCAAACAGTGTATCACATTTAGTATTGCAGAATGGAAAGCTACTTTTATACTTTCTTCATGTCATATTTCATAACAGTATATCAGAAATAGTAAAGTGAAACAGAGCAGAGAGACTATATAGACAATTTTTCACTAATACCTGTACAGGAACATATGTTAGTTCGCAGTTGTATGCTGTATTTACAATAATTATTAGTGTTCTTAGATTTACTATTTTTCATAAATATAAATAAATACAAACGATAAGTAAATAAAAAGTATATAGTATAGAAAGGAGGCACAATGATGGGCATAAATTACAGGACTGGTTTTGCTTTTTGGATATTGGATGTTTTCCTGTTTTTTTTACATTGAAGGCAATGAGTGTACAATTTGTAATTCTTTTGAATTTTATTTAATAATATATAACCTGACTCACTGTTGCAAGAACATGAAACACTTTTCAATACTTTTTTTAATAGATAATTTTCTAATGTAGATAGATAGAATGTTCATCATTGTTTTCAGTATGATTAAAAGAATAATTTCAAAATGTCCAAATCCGTAAATAGTGAGTTGCAGAGAAAGGCCTACAATGGAGAGAAGTATTATCTGTCTGTTATGGGATTGCTTAATCCTTATTTTCTTCTTCAATATTGAAAGCTGGAGAAAAAAATTCTGGACCACTGCAGGGTCTGTTAGTATAGCTGTTATTATATATTGCTAATATGTACTGTTACACTTTTATATATACTATATACAGTTAATATGTTATTTTGTCATTGTTTTGAATATATTATCTTAAATCAAAAGTCACCCAAGCCTTGAAATAAATAGAAGTTTTTGCCAATACTCTAGTAGTCCTCAATAGACAAATATCAGATTAATTTTTTCAAAAAGAGATTTAACTTTTTTTTTTTTCAAAATGACACTAAAGACATCCTCTCTGATCCTGTCAACAGGTATTATTGCATTTCTTTCTTACTTACTCTTACTACTAATGTAGTAATAATATATTTTTTTTATAGAGAAGTAAAAAAATTGCCAGATACTTTTATGATTCTGCTGCATTTTTTAATTCTGATACAGTTTTATATACAAAAAATAGTATAGGAAGAAGTTTTTAAGGTGCTAATAAGATTCTGTGTTTAGGTTTATTTACACAAAAGTAAGAAAATAATAGCATGAGACTGGTATATTAGAATTGCTTATTTTTTTATTATTTTGGTGTACAGAAGTTGAAATAACACTGGACTAAGCATTTAAGATATTTATTCAAATTTAACTAAAAATTTAGTGGAAAACCATGAATTAGGGCATAATCTAAATGGAAAATATTTGTACATACCTATTTGCAGAGATATTTGACTAAGCTATACCAGGACCATCTCATCAATGTGATTTACATTGTGAGATGAGATATGATTACTTTGATAGCATGCATCTACTATTTTTTACATATTGTTTTAATATAGTAGGAAAAAAGTCTAATGCTGTTGACAAAAGCATTGCAAATTTCAAGACCCTCACTCTACCCTCATGCTAACCAGAGTTACCAAGAAAGATGAGCTACACTTTATTTTTCGATTTCTGGGACAACTAGATTTCCCCAAAATTGATCATTTCATATTATTTTTGTAGAGTACATTGAAGTCAATAGTAAGAAAATACAACAATTACTTAGTTCCTAGTACTTAATTAAAAATGAAAATAGATACTCTTCTCACAGAAATAGGAAGGGAGAATTTCTATAACAAACAAAGGAATTACAAAATATGATGTTACAAATGGTATCTTTGTAGTTCTATTGTCTATTCACAAGTAATAAAAGTATTCTAATTTATGAGATGATGGAAAATTGTCCTATGTGACACAATACTGTACTGTGGAAGCTGTGTGCAGTGATGTATAATGTGCAAGTATTTGCCTATGACATTTTATGGCAAATTGCAACAATAGTGTGCTTTGCAGCATAGGGGAAAATCATGCTACAGTATGGTTCATATCTTTTGTGTAAAACAGAATGAAAACATTTTATTTTTCACAGATAAGTATAGTTTTTGTCTGGTTTGGGAAAGGAGATATACATTAATACAATCTGGGTTAAAAGTTTTTCTTATTAACTGGAGAGGTCAAGATAGAGTTGATTAGATTTGATCAAGATACAAGAAGAGTATGTGAAGCTGAAACAAGCTTTAACAATTGGTGTTAGAAAGCCTAAAGCAGAGTGTGGAGAGGTACCACAGTAGAGAGATCTAAAATTATATGTATCCATTAACAGATGCAGAAGAATAATTGTTGCTACAATATTAATATAGTTTTGTGAAGACACAGGTAACACCCGACCCCTATCCTGACTGCCATGGTGTGGCCATAAGCAGGTGCTGAGGGAGCAGTGAGGACAGGCTGAGCTTATATAAGACTTGCCTGAAGCACTTTTCCAGCTTCCACGTAGTTTCTTCTCAGGAGATTTCCTAAGCTGATGATGTTTGTCTGTTTAGGGTGTGCCTACATTAGCATTTTAATTTGGACCAGGAGTCTGTCCCGCTCCCTGTGCTTTGGCTCAGTGGAGCATCCCAGAGCACGCTGGCTGGTTGCCTTTCAGGAGGACCTGACCTGGATGATGTCCTCCTGGAGAACACCTAATCCCTCCAGCCACTAGCGAGGGTGCTGAGCCCACCAGACTAGACCTAGGCTGAAAGGATCTCCCAGGAACACACTGCGTGCGGCCTGGTGGTTTTTGGCACTACCTGTTTGGTCCTACAGACCAGTCACAGTACCTGCTACTGCAGGCACAGCCACCCTGAACGCATCCCTTCCGAGGATGTCTCCATGCTCTTCTTGAACCTGTGTCATCTACTGTGAACTCAGCATTCTTTGGCAGGAAACCCCTTCTTTTGCTTGACCTGGCTTCTGCTAGCTTCATTTGATGATGTGGTACTTTTTGTACTGGAAAAGACAGCAAAGAGCTGATCCTGTCCACCTTTTCCACTCATGGTTTTGTAGGATTTTCTCCTGTGCTTCCCTGTTTTTTTGACACTCAAGAACAGAATAAAAGTAAATTCAATACTTTAGAAACATAATACCTTCCCTTAGCTAATATTACACTATGTCTGATACTATGAAGTCAGCTGAGGTAGAACAGTTTAACTTCCTTGTTTAACAGGCCTTGTGCATATAGAACAGGTATACCACTGACATATGTTGTGGCTATATAGCATGACCTCAGCAAGGCTTTTGTTGTCCTAACAATTACAGCTTTTCACTTAACAATCTTTTAAACGAACTGCGATAAAGTGGTCTAGAAGAATGATGCAAAGCTGTTTAGGAAGCCGTGTTCAGAGAGTAGCCAGTAACAGCTCATCGGTAAAGTAGAAGGACAGCTACAGTGACATTCCTCAGCATCTGTCTTAGGCCTGGTACCAGACCACATTTTCATTAATCATTTAGATGACGGAACAGAATGTGTTTGCCTATTAAGTATGTAGAGGACACCATGCTGAGAGGGGCTGCAAGTTCTCTGGGGACAGAATGAGAACTCAAAAAATGGAGATGTGATCTGAACAGGAGCAGGTGTGAGGTATACATTTAGGCAGGAATGATGAACTGCACAAATGTGGGATGGGGAATGTTGGCAGCTCCTTCCAGACTCTACCTTTCCCTGCTGACCACTCTCAGTACTCCAAATACTAGTGGCACACCAAGTGCCCTCACCCGCTGTTGTTTTTCTTGCTCCAGAATTTGTCAGGGACAAGATTCGGGCTTGTCCAAGCTCAGAGCTCAAGTGGATACTCGATTCTTTAATTGGGTTTCCTTATGAGGACCCGATAGCAACTGGCTTGACTGTCAAGCAGCCTTAATCCAAAGAATATATGCTATGGTTTCTCTTTACATACATAGAATAAGTTTCTTATACACTATATCACGTTTTCACCCATTGGTTACTGCCATCTGTAACTGACTGATTGCTGTAGCTCTCTCCAAAGTATGCTCAGAAGCTCCAACTATTAGCAGTGTTGTGTGTCCAGTTCATATGTAATATTTGGCCATATCCTTGTTTCCTCAGAAAATGTGGTAGGTGCCTGTATAGATTTCCGTTACTCTTGTGGCAGATTGAAAGCCCTCTGTCCCAGCAGATCTATAGCTAAAATGGCTAAACTTCATGTTTTATAGCTTAAATTAGTATTTGATCTTTGAGTAACAACCAGTTAGGTGACACTTCTTCAGAAGATGATCTAGGAGTCCTTACAAGAATATTTATTGAAAATGCTGCAGAAAAGGCAAATGCCCCCTACCAAGTGGTACCCAGGGGAGGGTAGCCTGGGTACTCAACAGTTTGCTTTGGATGCAACGTGTCCAGTTTGCAGAGACTGTAGAGAACAATAATCAGAGCCTAAAAAGCAGGATTGTCAACGAAAGATTGGGGTCACTTAACCTAATAACAAAGGTGATATGATAAGTCTTCAGATGCATACAAATACAGTGACTGCTGTATCTGCTTCTATCGACTGAACTTAAATTACAGCAAGGAAGGCTGAGGTTGCCTACTTTTTTTCTGATGGTATGGCTATTAAAGCAGCAGAATAGGTTGCCTGGAGAGATATGTAAGAACAAGTTAGCCAAATCTCTCTTGGGAATGATGCAGGTACAGGTGGGCTAATGACCTCATGTGCTCAGCCAAGTCAGGGTCCCCAGGCAGGGTTAGGAGTGATTGCATCAAGTGAGGAGCTGGCCTGGTCAGGCAGATGACTTGTGCCTGTAAAGGGGAGAAGGAAATGACTCCAAAATTACAGCCAAGTGTTGGAGAATTTGAGTGCAATATACTGAAATGAAGTTCTTTGTGAAGGTAGAAAGCTGCATGTCTCTTATTTCTTCCCTGCCCTCACCACACACTGCTGTGTATGCTCTCTTAGGTTTACTTGTTTTTATTTGTAATGAAGTTTTATTTATACTTTTTCCATGCTATCCATTCCCTGTTTCATTTAGTATTATTACTACTAAACCCAAATTCAATACCTAAAAGTTTTAGACATCTCATCTCTGTGAGACTTTCAAAATCTGAGATCTAAAGTTACATGCCTGAAAATACTGTCAGAAACCATGAGCATCTCTCATTTCAGTTAGTCAGTAGGAAATGCAATTGTCCATTACATCAGAGTTTTAGAGCACTTATTTAGAAAATGATTGGCCAGTATACCTATTGAACAAATGTTGGCCTGCTTATTTTACAAGGTTATAACTTATATCAAAGCTTTTGTGTATTGCTTGCTTTCTTTTCTTTAAGGTCTTAATAATAAAAGTAACRTATAGCAGATAAGAAATTCATTTAAGTTTAAAAGGTTGCAAAAATGTGTACTAGCTGAATTAAGATTTCTTATTTACACATCAGTACAGTAGATGAAACAGCAATCAGTGTTCCAAGTATTAATCTAAATAAATATCTTGCGGTGTGCATTATCATGGAAAATTTGAAGACCAAACATGAGAACTTCAAGGCTTTTTTTTTTTTTTTTTTAATTCAGCACAAGCAATCCTTATTATTTTGAGAAATTCTGAATAAGTGATGTTACACAGATGTCCAAAGTCTCCTGGTGTCAGCCTTAATCTACCCTTTGACCTCAACAGGATGCTTTTTAGGAGAAAGGATAACTTCTGTGAGAAATATACCTGTCTGTTCAAACTGCAATACCATGGCCTAGACTGCTTTAAAAAGTAAATTGGTATCAGTACAAATTATTGATACATTTATTGAACTCTAAAGAGTAATTTATGTTAACTGAAAAATGAAATCAACAAAAACGTGTGTGGGAAATGCCCGCCAGCTTCACAAAAAAAAAGATTTTTTTTAGAAAAAAGTTTAATAATAGCCATGGAAACAAAAGAAAGTTTTTTCTCTGGAAACTCAAGGCTGTGAAAGGAAGTCTTGAAGAGAGCTTCAAAAAATGTGTTGTTGCTTTTTTGAGGGGCACGTCACATGTCCTGAAACAAGTTAGGAAGGATAGTTTACTGTGGATACCTGCTTTGTTAATGTTCAATCACTCACTGTTACTGAGTCTATAGCTGTTAAAAATAGAAAAATGTCTTCTGACTAACATGTTTTCAGGAAAACATTGTTCTTATGGAAATCATCGTTCCTTTTTAGATATTCAACAACAATAAATATTTCTGTAAATACATTTTGCTAAAGCATAATAGTGTACTTTGTTGTTTATAAAGAACTGTATCTTAGCTTGGAGTGTTGAGTAGGCCTTTGAAAAATGCTTTTGAAATATGCATCAATTATAGAAATGAGATGTAAACTTCTTAATTGAACCTATCGTAAGAAAATAAGAACTCTACTTCATGCCTTATTTGGAAAGAATTCTATCCAGCTGGCTAAATTAAAGTCATCTAAAAATGAAGTGTCTGTGACCAAGCAATTTAGAAAAGTTTTCAGAGGTTTAATTTTCAACTGTCTGTATTTTATTATTCACACCTGGACTTTTTTTTTTCTTACCAGTCACTGTGATGATCATCTTAAAGCAAGGTTTTGAAAACTTGACTTAGAATGAAATCAAAGTAGCTTAAAAAGTGTTCTGAATCAATATCCCTTAAAATTGTTCATTTGGGGTCTAAAAAGAGTGCGAGAGATATGGTCTTTTCTATGATTTGGTGGAATGAGGATGTTATGGATTCATTTTTATTTGCTGATTGAAATAAATTATTCTTTGATTACATATAACCTGTACTTGATTGAATTAATTAATTTATTTATCAGTATTGCCAGTTCGCAATTACAGATTTGATTATTTCAATTAGGATTTTTTAATGAACATCCTATTTTTAACCTTGCATCTAAAAAGCAAGTAAGCTGAACATTTTGAAGTTTAAACTGAAAGGTAAAAAATGTTATTTCTTTACTACAGCAGAGTACAGTACAATCCACAGTCCATCAACACCCATTAAAGATTCAGATTCAGATAGATTGCGTCGTAGCTCAGATGGGAAATCACGTGGACGTGGCAGAAGAAACAATAATCCTTCACCACCACCTGATTCAGACCTAGAGGTATATTATATTAGATGTCTTTCACTTGTTACAGACTTTGCTATTTTTACCATTATTTTGCAGAGAGAAATTTTATATACAAATCAAAAATCTAGTGGCATTAGAGCTAGCTCAGATTTTTTTCTGTTTTTTTCCTGAAAGATTGAATTTTTCACCTAGGCAGCCTTTTTCATGAAGAGGACCTACTACCTCTGAAAAATGGTGGGATTTTTTTCTCCTTCTGACAAAAAGGAAAGCTTTTGCTAAGTCAAAGAAAGGTTTCAGTTTGGACAGGAGACACTTATAGCACAATAGTGGTTTTTGTTCACTCATGCTATGTTCACATTCCATTGCATGGACCATACTTTATGTTCAGAACACATCTCCAATGACACACCACAGCTATGAATGTCCACAATGCATTACTTTTCCTTTCCAAAAGCTTAGCCCATTAGTCGTCATGGGAAATACAATCCCACCAGGATTTAAAATACTTGTATTTGAACACTTTATTTTTCATTAAAATATCATTTTGTGTGTGGTCAGAGGACAAATTTAAAACATACATATTTTCCAGCGAAGCAAAGGAATTATTTAGCATTGCCGTAAGTTCTCACGTACACAGCATCTAAATTTGCCATTTATATCCTTCAGGTGCCTAAATCCCATTCAAAATGAGTCCAGGTCAAGAGGATTTAAGTGCTTAGCAGGAATTTGCTTCTTTACTTTGTTTTTAGAGGTCATTTTTAAGAACAGCTGTATGAACTTTGTTTTGTAAGTCTTGCAGAAAGACAAAATTCAAACCCAGAAGATCTAATTTTGAAAGGCTTTGCTTCATATATTTCAGTTTTTATCTCACATCTGGCTTTAAAATAATATATTGTACAGTAACATTTTCTGTGTGTATTTGACAATAACTGTCATTTTATTCTAATAGAATAATTTGATGTAATAGCAATTGTAATAAAAATCTGACAGATTGTATTACCCTATTCTGGAAAAAACTTGTTAGTTCTGAAAATAAATGGCAAGGAAACTATGGTTTTAATATATAGCCATTTCAATACAATTTTCTTATTTGTGCCCTTACTGATTCAAGTCTAAACTTTCCATTTTAAATATGAGTTCACAGAGGAACACATTGATTTGGTTCTCTTTCTACAGAGAGTATTCATTTGGGATTTGGATGAGACAATCATCATTTTCCATTCCTTGCTTACAGGGTCCTATGCTAACAGATACGGAAGGGTAAGTGTCAAGAAACTGATGTTAATTTGCAGTAATATTTGCTGTTTTATGGAAAGACCAAAACATTAGTTAATTTTCCAGAGACATACTAGTACTGGTGTTTCAAGACATGAGAAGATCAAAGAGTTAAGCTGTTTCACATTTCCATTTTTTGCATTTACTCAGCTGCTATATGCAATAAATAATTAAATAGCATTGGGAGTAATACTTTGACCACTTGAGGTTTTGTTTGTAGGTAGGTGCAGGGTGCTTGTGAAACCTGTTGATATCACCAAAATCTGCAAAGGCTTGGCTCCTCTCAAAAAATGAAGAACTTTCAGGAGTGAGCTAAATCCTAAAATAACATTTTAATTCTAGTGATCGGTACTGGAATACTGTATATTAAAAAGGCAAAATACTTCTGGACACAGACAGATTAGTCCAACATTTTTCTCTTCATCTTTTTTTAATCTCCCTATTGATTGATGTTTTTAAAAGCCTGCTTATGTGTTGAATCTTTCTGCTATGCACAATCTTTGAATCATAACTGAACTTATGAAAATGTCTGTAGATTGGGGTTTTCTAGGTAATTCTCAGAAGAGAAACACAATTTTAGGTGAATAAAAACGGTTTATGATTGGAATGCCCTAGTGAGATCAAATCTTGCTTTTGGGGAGTAGTATTTTTGAAAGCTAACGTCTCAGCTTGCACCAAAATCTGTGTTCTGCCGTTTCAAAATTCACATCATGTGAGGTATAAGCTAGAATTTTTTTTTAATATATGACAAACTTCTTCCAAGAAGAGCTTTTGCAGATCACCCAAAAATCTGATATTTCGGTTTAGTTCAGTATGAGGAGAAAAGAGCCAGTCCTCACGAGGAACTCAATGCCAGCAGAAACTCACCGCTTGCTTTTGGGCAGCAGAGCAGTGCTGGAAATGTGCAATTAGTCCTTGCCGAGAAGTGCTTGTGCCCGCCTATTTTTTCCGTTTGTTACTAGTTCCCGATAGTGTTTTCATTGACTGGGGCCTGAACATAAACACCTTTTTTGCTGGATGTGTGAGGTTGAGGACAGTAGCCGGTATTCAGCCGCACAAAGATATAAATACGTGCGTTGACAGGAGGTGCATGACTCCTGCTTGCCGTCCCATCGCTGTTGAGCTTTAGCCCAGCTGCCTCCACCGTGCAGCACGTGACTGAATACTCTGCATTTGCTCAGTGGAGCTCAATGGATAGAATGCCACACTGCAAAATGAATATACGTAACACAGGGATACTGGACATCACCTGTGGTAACAAAAAACATGCTCCATGCTGAAAAGGACAACTGCTTACGCTGGGAGTGAATGCATGAAGCACTGTGAAGAAATATTAGGTCTTTTCAGATAGGGATAGTAACGTACCCATCCTTGGCTTACAGTGCTGGTCAGAAAAATGTGCCATTCTTGCTTTGCTTCCTTAAAGCTTCATTCACATCACAATTTCTCTTGCCTTATTGACAGCTTCAGACAATAGTTAGCAATATCCATAGTCATCAGAGGAAGATAGTGTCTAATGAACTAAGTAAACATACTAAAACAACAAGTATCTGTCATATATAAATTCTAGGGTTTGTTTGCAGCAACAGGCAGTGTACAGTTTTTTAGAGTTTCCTACTGATCTCTGGCCTTTAAAATCAGAAGTCCTAAACCATAAATCAATCTAAAAAGAGCAAAAGTTGTTGAGGGAAATTTTGGTTGTTTTTGCCTATCTTCTAACATCTAACATCACATTTTCATGTGTTTCTCTATGATGGCAAGGGTTAGAAATGAAACCTGGGCTGTTAAAATACAAAAGCTGAATCTTCAAACAAACAAAAATATCCTAATTAAATAGTGGGGATTTGGCAACTTGGCATTCAACTCTTTTCATAATGCCTGAAAGAGTTTCTTGGTGAATGACTATGAAAGATGAGCAGCCTTATTGCTAAAGAGAGAGATTTTCTTTCCTTATTCTCTCCCACATTCTTCCTAACTTCTCATTTTTGCCACTGTTTTCTGTATATTCTTCCTTCATCTGTTTTTATCACCTGCTTTCCTTTTGCTGCTATTGTGTGGTTTTCTCCCTCCCAATTCAGCACTGTTTGAACAAAATAATACCCTTGTTTTTCAGTTTGCCTGGTTATAGTATAAACTGCTTCATTTTTATTTGCAGCTGATTTGAATTTTGTGAATTTCACGGAAATGTATGAATCTACTATAGAAATATGATGTTGTACTTCTGGGAAAAAAAAGTAGGAAAAACATTTCTATTAGCCTTTGGAAAAAAATTTTATGTATGTAGAGAGTGAGTTCTGTTGACCCAATACTTCAAGTTATCAGTTACTTTAATTGACATTAGTGCTTTAGACACTTATGAAAACTTATGTTTTGAGCCAGATGCCTATTTATAACATTATGAAATTTGGAAAAAGTTGAGGCCTTGTTTAGTGTCGATATCTTGAAGCAGGTGGAAATACGTCTTAGTACTGGCACTAGAATACTGTGGTCTTATGAATTTCCATTCTCCATGAAAACATTTATATTCAGATGCTTTAAAGGAATTTTCCTTTAGATTATAAGCTGCTTTAACATGGTTTATTATATATTAGAGACTGAGGAAAACAAAGCCTGGTTTCACTTAACCCTTCATTTGTGACCTGTAGGCTTAAGTGGAAAATAAGCCTTGTACCCAAAGTGAACTTTCCTGTTTTTCAGCTTCTTGATTCTCCACAAAACAATGAAATCAAGTGGGTAGAATTTAGAAGTGACATACAGACAATGTTTTGGCTCCAATACCAGTATTCAAAACAAGAGGCCTGCTTAAGCAGTCTGACATTGGTATTTCTTTTCTTTAGTTAAACTGTACCTCCCTCAGTGATTTGTACCTGATTTTGACCATACCTGAAAAGACACTCCGGCTGAACCTGCAAATCCTAATAAACAAGAGCAGATTGTTAGCTTTCCTTCGCATTGTGTGACACCTCACAATAATTAGTTAGCAATTAGTGGCTTAAAATTGCAAAAGAAGGCTTGGCATGGTCTTTTTTTTTTTTTTTTAACCATATTCTAGCCTTGTCTTCATTAAAGTTTTCAGCCATCACTGTAATGACTGACATCAGAGTTTAATCTACTGCAGTGCCTTAGGCCACTGACTCCTAGATTGTGCGTTTTACCCAAGCAGTTGCAAGATTATAACTACACAGATACTTAAAATCCTAATGTAAATAAGGCTTTTGCTTCTGTTAAATATGTGGCTATCCAGAGCTTCATTTTAACGCATTTTTTTATGCTAAGTGGAACTTTCTATTGAACAAGATTGTATTTAATGAAAGAATTAAGGTTTCTTTGAAAAGAAACCTGTTTTATTTCTTCTCTTAGATTTTATGGCATTTAATCTGACATTTTCAGTAGGTGCCAATGATTTTCTTATTTGTTTTTCTCCTAATTAAATTAACCTAGCAAATTACATTCTTTTCATATTACTTTGGAGAAATCCTCATTCTATTTTGTCTACCATTTAAAAAGTAACTGACTAAAATGGTTCACAAAAAGCATTACAAAAAGCCATCTTTTCAGACCCAAATGTGTGATAAAAAAGTTTAGTAAAATATTTAATTTAAAACTCACATAAATTGAAACTTAAAATATATTTACAGGTGTTTGTTTAAAATTAACCACATGGGTTCATAACGAAGATCATGCTCTGTCTGCCAGTCTATCCTGCTTTTCAAAATAATGTTCATATTCATGAATGGAAAATCAGAATGGGATTAGTTCCATAATGTCATGTAAGAAGTCAATAATCAAGATGTAGCTAGCGATCTTCATTTGCATGTTAGACACCTCATCCAGCATCTAACTTCTTTTAATAACTAAAGCTGAGAAATCTGTTGGGTGACTTCTGTTAGTGCTCAGGAGAAATACAAATTCTCATCATCAGTTTAAAAAATGACTAATGATGGAGTTGTAACTGGGCAAAAAAGATATGCAGGAATTTGAGAGGGAAAAGTAGCCTCAGGTCTCTATTGAGAAAATGTCACCTGCTTTCCACCTCGCTTGCTTACGAAAGTAAAAAAAAAAAAAAAAAAGCAAGACATATAGCAACAAATAGCGATTTATAGCTACAAATATAGCAATATTAAAATAGAGTGGCAGGCTACTTTTGTTCATATTTTAAAGTCTTTCCATTTGAGTTAGGAATCCAAATACTCTTTTTTGGTGGTACCRGTTTAAATAGAAGACTTATTTTTAAGGGCAGAATCCTTATTATCAACAAAATAGTATGACATGCTTTTTCTGTCCTGTTTAAGGGCTATTTTTCTGTTACTGGAAAACTTACTTACTCCTAACGTGTCAGTTCAAGAATAGATGTTTTCTCTGTGCCATGTAGCTCTGTTTCTAAGTGCTTCTTTCCAAAATCCTTTTTCTGGTTAGCTTTACTTTGTTTTGGGCATTTCCAGAAGACAAACAGGCTGACAAATCACCACACTTTTCCAACTGTTTGCTACTGTTATGATTTGCCTTTAACCAGTAGTTATAGAAACATGTTTGAAAGTTCAGATATCGTGCTGAAACACCTATTAATTTGATTGAAAGGTGGAAAAAGAAACTAAGGATTTCATCTTTTATTTTTAACTCTGACTTGTCATCAGTTTTAGAATATTAACTTATTTTAAGTAAATTATGGTTTGTCACTTCTGCAGTTCTATTTAAAATATAATTCCAAACAAACTAATGTTGTTAGCAGAGGGCATCATGAGATAATATAACATGTTCTTTCAAGCTCATGCTTCTGTGCACTTGGATATACTTGGCATTATAAATGAGAAACTGTATATCAAATATACATATTAGTCTTTCTTTTCAATTTTTCAGATTGAAAATATATAAAACACACAAAAAAAATCAAAACAAGACAAACATCTGTAATGCATTTGGTAACCACAATGCTGAACATGCTTTTTGAGTTTATTAGCTCAGTAAGGAATAAGTTGTTATGGTAATTTCTGTAGAGAAGTTAAAGTGTGTTATGTATTAATAACAAACAATAGATTTGTTCACTCTTCATGGGTGGGCCAAACTGAAAGAGTAATTAAAGCATGGTGTTGTGGAGAATCCAGGAGTGGTTTTAAACATAATTGTGATTTGCAAATAAAATATTAATGGAGATTTTCTTTAAAGTTGATAGGTACTCCCAAGATCARCTCCTTTCACTGTGGCCAGTGAGAGTTTGTTCTGAGTAACGATACCATTATCATGCCCCTGGCTGATCATAAAACTGGTAGACAGTTGTAAAATCTGAAGAAGTTTTAGGTGAATTGGATGTGCAGCTGGTAGAATCCTTCCCTTTTTGCAGTGCTACACTGAGGGCAGTAAACCTGTGCGTGAATACACACGAGTGACCACAGAGGTCCAGCTGCAGAATCATGGTGTAAGCTAAAGTCAGATTTCAAAGAGTTACTGATAAGTGTTTTAGTACAGGGTTGGAGAGCAGCTGAAGTTAAACCGAACATGTGGATGTTACTTTTAATATATTAAATAATCTCTCCTGAAAAATAGTTCCTCTAGCGTACGTTCCAGTGTATATGTTATGAATGGTAGTGACAGCGTACTCTTTTAATTTCTTCTTTAAGGATCCACCCACTTCAGTTTCCCTTGGACTCCGAATGGAAGAGATGATTTTCAATTTGGCAGACACACATCTATTCTTTAATGATTTAGAAGTAAGTGTTCATTATTTTAAAACAATAATGGTTATTGAACATTTATCTCTCATTATGAGTTATTGGATAGCTTGAAAATCATTTTTGGTTTTGCTGTTTTACTATGGAAATGTTAGAAAACAGCCCTATGTAATTTAGTCATTAAAATATATAATAATATCTACACTAAATGTCCACATTGGCATCCAAAGGTTACAATGGTTTGAATGGTAGCTTTTTGTCCTCACAGGTCTTTATATTTATGACCACAGCAGACAAATTGTAGAAGTGGATACACCAAGCCCATCTATAAACATTAGAATTCAATAGTCTGTATAGGCCATTAAATATTAAACTTCCGCTTCTATAAACAGTTAATGGCTGGTTACAGATTTCTCACTTACATCCCACTGTGGGGAAGTATTACCTTAAACCCGAGGGAAATCATTAATGTTGTATATGCTGTCAGTCTCAGTGGCTTATTACACTGGGTCTTCTGCCTTCCCCAGTGGCAGGTACAATTTGTTATATGCTCRGGTTTCTGTGTTACTCCTGGCTCTCTCCTGCGGCATGCTGAGAGTCGCTGGTGTCGGCATGCCAAGAGCTTTTTCGGCCTACACAGACTCTGGTTTGGCGACTCTTGTGAGATCGTTCTAAAACTATCTGAATTGCTGAAAGAGACTGTCACCATAATGCCTGGCTGTTTCAGCTTGAAAGGGAAAAAGCAATTTCTGATCATATTTTAATAACAAGAAAACATGAAAACAGTCAGATTTCTTTCCCATCATAATGAAGACAGCTGTTTATTTAAAATCCAACTGTTAAGCAAGCTTGTGGTGGGGCTGCCAACACACATTAATCATCAAGTTGTTGTTTTGCTAGATTTTAGAAATGTGTGTTATTCCAGACAAGCAAAAGAATCTAAAAGATTCAAATGCAACTTTTGCTGATCAAAGTTAATTGGCAGCAATTGGCCTTTAAATATTTCCTGATGTTTCCCTTTTCAAAATCAAGCAAAATACACCTTATTTAATAGATGAGCCAAAATCATTTGAAAAATGCCAGTGTGATAGACCTCAAATGTGGTTTGTCCAACATCTGTCCTATATTTTGATTTCTTTTCATCTAAAAAGAAACCACTCACAGATGAATTGGCATCTTGCAATGTAATGAAATTACTTAAATGCGCTTTATTTCTTCTTCCATTCCATAGTGAAGTATTTAATTTTTATACTTACAATAAAAGACATGATTTCTTGAAATTTTAAAAAAGTGTTTTATTTCATTAAGGGTATGTAAAGATGTTATTGTTTTGGATATAAGTAATACCATTAGTGAGCGATACATATAGGATTGATTTTCAGACTTGTAGAACAGAAAAACAATGCTAGTTATTTTCCAAATCTGTTTCTGATTTATGGTTGTATTGCATTTTATCCAGAGCAGGAAGAGAAAATACTACAATATCTTACCAGCATGTTCAATAAAGTTCATAGTGTTTTCATTTGTTGTGCATAACCAGATATTTAATAGACATGTAGCTACTTCTTGATACATGAATGTAACTGTCACTGACTTTCATGGAAGTTAACCATATACATCTTAGGGAGAGTGGATTATCTTCTGTAAATTGGCATGTTATGGCCTTAACATTACATCATAGCAGTTTATTCACTGAAGAACTTTGAAGGTAAGTATGAAAAAAGTACTGGTCCAGGTATTTTGCGAAATCATGGGACCTCATAGAATGAGCTCGGCTCTTTGCATTTCCCTGGTAATGAGGGAATTATCTGACATCTCCAGTCACAAGTATAGTAGTCTAAATGAAGGAGAAGATACAGCACAGTATCTTCTTCATATGTGGCACATGTGCAGGTGTGTTCATTTGTGTTCATGTCAGGCGATACGTCAAGACAAAGTTGTGGATTTTGTCATGGGTGTGCTGAGGGGGGGCCAAGGAAACCATCCTTCCTTCCCGTGTGGTCAGCTGATCCACAGGGCATCACAGCAACTGCCTTATCCTCCTGCTCTCTTACAGCTTTTAGGATGGTAATATTCAGATCTCATCTGAGATCTTCAGACAATACAAATAGATAACAGAGCATGCGGGAAAACAGAGAAAGGAAAAGTCCATGTTACTGCCTGGTGGCCACACAACCCCAGTAAAGTTTCATTACTCCTGTGATAAGGCTGGGGGAATGTAGTTGCCTGCCTTATTTCTGAGGAACATGAACTCTAATCTGAAAGATGATGTCCTATCCAAGGGAGTGAAGAGCGTGTTCTGCACGCAGAAGAGTGGGGGTGTGCTTATGGATTGTCATAGGTCTACGGAAAAGCACAGCAGGAGGAGCAAGAGAGCCTGTACTATGTGGGAAGCAGCACATTAGGCCTAGACCTTCCAAAGACTGAGGCTTTCAGTTCCCAAGAAATTTCAGTTTTTTGAAATATCTTTCAGACACATGGTATTTTTGAAGGAATGTACCCTCCTGGAGCTGCTGATTGTCGTTCTTGTAAGTGTCACCATTATCAGCAGGGCCAGCCTAGTTCCCAAGCCCTCTGGCTTTGGAGGAGATTCCCTGCATCCGCCCAGACACTCTAAGCTCTTGGCTCCGTGGCTTGGAAGTTCCGGCTCCCCAACAGCTTGACAGCTTTCCATCAAAACTGTGGGCTATTATCTTGGCCTTGCCTCAAGCTCAAAGCATCTTTCTTGCTGGTGAAGGACGGAGTCTGGAACATCTACTGGTGCTCCCACTCAGGCCTGATCTGTCCCATCTGCATGAGCCAGAGTCTGGGCTGTTGCAGGTCAAGAGATAACTCCACTCAGTAGCCCCAGAGCTTGGGCATTCCTGCGCAGAAATAGTGCGGAAGATAGGCAAATCTGGATTTGAGAACGTGTATAACCAGTAGATACATCTTTGAGCCTAGGCATAATCTAAAGAGGGAGCCTGAGAACTGGTGCCCCCTGCCGCCAGGCTCTCAGGGAGCCCCTCCTGACATGTAGAGAGGCAGACAGGCTTGCAGGCAGGCAATCATCTATCCGAACTTTGGCCGATGGTTCACATTTTTCTAGACACCACAAATTACTTTTTTTTTTAATAAAACTCTTCTTTTCATCAGTCTCTGTCCAGAAGGCTCTAATCAGAATGGTACTCCTGTCACCCAAGCTAGGGGGAAAATATTTTGTCTTCTTATAACCTGCTAAAGACTACCTTACATTTTGAATGCAAAGGGCAGAGTTGCTGTAGGGATCTCCAAAGAATCACTTCATTTGTTTCTTACCTAACCGGCTCTTCATATCCCAAACTAGAGATTCATCTAATTTTATTAGGTTACATTATAAACTTCAGCAGTCATTCTGTAGTCTGCATAAAGTGAATCAATGCCAATAAGCATATCAGTGGCATTCAGAACTCCAATTTATCCATTTTAATTTAGAAAGGGACACAGCCAGGTAAATGAATTAGCTAATTTCCTGTATGTTGCTCTTTAAGTAATAATAATAATAATAATAAAGTGCTTTAAGGAAGTTAACTTTTTTGTTCTCTGTGAATATCCCAAATCTTCGTATATGAAAATCTGTTAATCCATTGCTTGGTATTTTTCAAACTTGATGAAAAAATTTAATCAGATCTCACCCTCTAGCTCTGAAGTAAACATTCTGTACATGAATAGGTGACCTATGCTCAGATTTCCAATTAGTTACTGCACCTCACTTTGTTATAGTTCTTCTATTATTGCTTTAAAAAAAGAAAAGGGAGAGGTGGATTATTTGTTTCACTTTGCACTCATTTCTTTGGAGTAACTGAACTAATTTCAAATTGATATAATATTAAATAATTTCAAATCTTGAAGTAGCATTTATAATTTCTTATGCAGTGTGTTAAATGTGTATGACAAGTATTTTATGTACTAAAAGGAAAAATGTTTACTAATGTATAATTTGAACTAAGTACTCTCACAAGCAATGATTTACTGTATTAATTGCAATTTTATGATTGAATTATGGAACTATACTAGGCTAAACAAAAGCAGAAAATAAGTACAGTGTTTTCAAACATAGACTCTGAAGTCCATCTTTGGGAGTCCAAAATAGGCAGCTTCACTTTGAAAAATATCAGGCACCTGTTGGAAGTAAATTTGGCTGAGCATAGATTGAAGAATTTAAGTTTAGGTTTTCAGTATTGAAAATCATGATTTAAATATGCTATACTCTGTCCTTTAGTAGATTTTTAATGGTGTACAGGAGGGAATAAATATGCTGATGTAATGCTCTCAAGAAAACTAGAATTATATCACCAGAGAATAATGTCTGATTTTACATTCTAATTAGAAATATGTTGTGATAGGGAGCATAAGATATAATATTTTTATGATAGATATGGAGTAATTATGAGTATTAGGTGTTTAGAAAGTATGCTCAAGTGTTTTACAGAATTTAGCAACTTCATGATTGGACTGAGAAGTGGCATCTACCTATTGCATTTTTAAAGGTTGTGTGTATTTAAGTATTTATATCGAATCTCTTAAAAATTTTTTTTCATTTCTTTGACATATCAGATGCACATTATAGCTTGATACCTTATAGGAAGAATTACTGTTTGTGAATAATTATGAACATTTATGAACCTTTTTTTAAAAAGTGAATTCAGTGGTTTGCAAACCCTATTCTAAAATGATAATATCTCATTAGCTCTGTTCTTTTAGAAAGTTATAATGTTTGTTTTTTTCTGAAGCTGGAAATATCACTTTCTTCATTTCCCAGGCTCATGAAGCCTTTTTTTTAAATCTTACCTGATACTTTTTACGAATAATATACTTTCTTTTTTATCTCAGTGTTGAATTTTATTACAGTCATTAGAAATCCAATTAATTTGTAGTTTTTCAGAATTATTTGTTTTTTATCTTTCAAGCTTTTTATTTTATTTCTCTTTGTTCATTTCAGATTTTTGGTGTGGATTTTTATGAGTTTTTTTTTCAATATAAGTGTTTATATATTATGAAACTATAAATAATTTCATTTTGACACCTCTAAGAAAGGAAACAATGCATAACGGCACAATAATGATGACTGGCATTCAATTTCTCCCATTAATGAAGGATACATAATGCATAGTCAGGGCTTCATAATTCACTTTTGTTTGTGAAGTCTCCATATGCTAAGTGATGATATGTTTATGAAAGTCATTTATTATGAATGGCAGTATGGTATGAGTTTTTCGGCTACCTTAGTATCTCTTAATGACAAAAAGAAGAGGGAAAACTATTAGGCATTACCGTAAAGCCATAACTTTTGTTCTTCAGGAAAAATAAAAGATAACTAATGTTACATTCTAACAATTAGCATTACTGAGCTTGGCTACTTTCTTCACATTTGCCATTATAACTATAAAAAGAAAGAAGAAATAAGGTCCATGGGATAGATAGTAGCTTGGAAATACAATAGAGATTTATATTCATTTCTCCTCGAATTCTTACTTAAAATCCACCCAGATATTCATTACTGTGCTCTTGATGGATGTTCACAGCATAGTCTCTTCTGTGTTTAGAAAAGAGCTGCATAACTGCTTTATGATTGAAACATAAGCTTTGTATTACTTCAGTTTAATTCACCTTTAAAGCATTGCATTAGCACATTATTGTGTACAGCCCCTCTCAAATGTTGCCTGCTTTAGGGTTGCAGGTAATTTCCATGCTGTGCAGCTCTCGGCGGTGCCTGTACTCCAGGCTGGATGCAGCTGCAGCCTGGAAGCCAGTACACAGCAGCTCGCCCCCCCAGGCCTGGGTACTGAGCACCTTTGCTGCTCCCTTGTCCTTGCCAACTGCTGTCACTGTTGGTGTATCAGCCCTCCCAGAGAAGTGGCAGACAAGCAGCAGTCTGTGCTGATCGGACTCTCCTGCCTTTTCAATCTGTGGGAGGGTTAATAAAGTTCAATTAATACTCATATCTTTTAAAAATCCTACTCTTTACATAGTATACTATACTATCTTTAGTATATGTACCTGGCTCTCACAAAACATCAAGATACTGACTTACGTAGATGCCACTTTTCAAAAATTAAAGCAAAGAATAAATAGCAATTACATCCTTGCACTCTCACAGTCTGTGTTTAGCCTGTAGACATCCTCCCTCTACCGATATGGTGACAAATCCTTCTGGGACTCCTGTAGCTCTGTAATTGTTAGCTTGGATTTACTCAGATCTAAAAAATGATAGGGAGAAATAAACTGCCAGTATTTTTTTACGAAACCTTCCCTTTGTGGATTGTTTTCAGCTTAATTTGCTATGAGGCCTTCATGCTTATTGTTTGTAGCTCTCAGTTTTTGTCTATCGGTATTTATCAAGATCACCTCTCCCTCATATTCCTTATGACCTCAAGGCAGAGTGTGGAGGGCAGTTTTTACTACTTGAAATGCAACTGGCTTATCTGAGACCCAGCAGTATTCAGAGTCCTTCTGTTCCCCAGAGAATCATTACAGGATCTCTAAGGCCCACACTGCAATAGTCAGACCCCAAAGCAGTCCCTCTTGGCACTGAAGCAGTGGGCGGTATCTCCTGTGCTAACACTGGGCGTTGGAAGGGATTGTCCCACAAACTGAGGCTCCAGGGAGACCTTAGCGATAGCGAAACARGACTTTGCAGGCCTTGGAAGGAAAACAACTAAACCCAGTACAGCTGCAACGAAGCCTGATCACGGAGCAAAACTCTTCTGACATTAGTCCCTTTGGCTTCAACCTCCTGTGTGTGAAACTAGCTCCCTGTTACTTGAAGCGAAAGCACCATATAAATCACTTCCGGGCCTCAAGGACACCTTTTCTTCATCACAAGGACAAATATGCGTCTCATCTTCAGTCTGCAAATTCTCTCCTTTGTAGGTCTCTCAGCAACACCACAGTCTCCACTAAGGGACTGTCCTCCCAGGTTCTTCAGTGACCATGCACACAGATATGTCCCCAGTATCCCACACGGTGCCCTGTAGGAATGCTTTTGAAGCAATAAATGTTCTGTTACTTTAATCTGAAGGAGGAAGGGAAGCTACTTCCTCTCAGACTTGATACATTAATATGCCAGAGACCCAGGTTGGTACCTTTTAGCGCAGTAGCACAGTAGCACTCTGATTTAGGATCAGAGGCCCTATGATAATGCATATTATTGAATAATAACATTCACCAGATTTCTTACTGTGTGCAAGCTACTGCGCATCTCACAGCACCACAGTCACTGTAGGGTGACTTTCTCAAAGTGTTTTAGCACATCTGGTCCTGGAGTCAAGCAATCTAACAAGTGAACTGCTTGGATGCAAGCTAGCACATAAGTGCAGGCTTGGAGCAAGCTGGAGAGCAGGATGGCCACTATTAGCATGTGGAAGTACCCTTCCATCATCTCACCCCTTCTGGAAGTGCCATAGATCCAGTTTTGGGCAGGCGTGACAGGTCTGATGTCGCCTAGATACAGGCTTCAACCAAGTTGTTCAGAGGCCCACAGTCAGTGACAGAAACTGGCAGAGCAGCACAAACATAGCCAGAAAGGCCAAGGAAGAAAAAGGATTGTTAAAACACCATCACCGGAAAGAAAAGCCTTCTGAATTTCTCTGCACAGAAACATTGGTTCAAAATTGTTTTGTATCTGAGGCCATGTTCCAAGCTCTGAACAGGTTGAACATTTACAGGTTCTGGTGTACACATTTTGCATATACATGTGTTGAATGAAGAGACATACGGTTCATTTTTGTAATTGCCACTAATTTGTAAATCCTGATCAGTCTTTTTTTCCCCTCTTTATGCCTTCATCTTGTTATCTACAGAAAGAATGATAATGATGATAAGGGTAGTATCAACAGATAGAAGGATGTTAATTATGTCATACTGTTCTCAAGAGGGAAAGGAGACAAGGGAAAGGAAAGCTATGTAAATGATAAGGCTGGTGGCTGTAGTAGTTTTTACTGTGCACAATTGTAGCTGACTTGCTAAGAGTGCTTCAGTTCAGTCTCTTTAACATCTTACTCCTTGGGAGCATACTGGCACAAATGCCATCCATGTTGACACAATCAGAAAATTTGTGGATACAATCACAGAATCACAGAATGGTTGAGGCTGGAAGGGACCTCTGGAGATCATCTAGTCCAACCCCCCTACTCAAGCAGGGTCACCTAGAGCACGTTGACCAGGATCGTGTCCAGGCGGGTTTTGAGTATCTCCAGAGAAGGAGACTCCACAACCTCTCTAGGCAACCTGTTCCAGTGCTCTGTCACCCTCACAGTAAAGCAGCTTTTCCTCATGTTCAGATGGAACTGTCTGTGTTTCAGTTTGTGCCCATTGCCTCGCATCCTGTCACTGGGCACCACTGAAAAGAGTCTGGCCCCATCCTCTTGACACCTAGATATGTCTATACACTGATCCCCTCTCAGCTTTCTCTTCTCCAGGCTAAACAGGCCCAGCTCTTTCAGTCTTTCCTCATAAGAGAGATGCTGCAGTCCCCTAATCATCTTCGTAGCCCTATGCTGGACTCTCTCCAGTAGCTCCATGTCTCTGTTGTACTGGGGAGCCCAGAACTGGACACAACACTCCAGAGGTGGCCTCAGCAGGGCTGAGTAGAGGGGGAGCATCACCTCCCTCGACGTGCTGGCAACACTCTTCCTAATGCACCCCAGGATACCATTGGCCTTCTTGGCCACAAGGGCACATTGCTGCCTCATGCTTAACTTGGTGTCCACCAGCACTCCCAGGTCCTTCTCTGCAGAGCTGCTTTBCAGCAGGTCAACCCCCAACCTGTCCTGGTGCATGGGGTTATTCCTCCCCAGGTGCAGGACCCTGCACTTGCCTTTGTTGAACTTCATGAGGTTCTTCTCCGCCCACCTCTCCAGCCTGTCCAGGTCTCTGAATGGCAGCACAGCCTTCTGGGGTATCAGCCACTCCTCCCAGTTAATCAACTTACAAAAAAATCTAAAGTAACAAAAAACATTGCAAATTGTCATCCAAGAAAATTTCCCAGTTTTCTATTGTATTTTAACAGTTGGAGTTGTTCAAGTTTGAGTTATTCATGCATAGCTGTTGAAGTCTTTTAAAAACCATTGAAAAAATATTTAGATAAGAAGAGCATTAGTCACCATTAGTCATTGCAGTATTTCAGGTGGCTGTGTCTGTGGCCTAGTGATCAGTATGAAGTCCATGTAGTCTGTTGTTTGGTAAGCAGAGGCGTCTGGGACTCTGAGATTTTGCTGTATTACAAATGAGCTAAAGAGTAGGTAGGCAGCCTTAGTGATGAAATGCATTGATATGTCAAATTACCCAATATAGTAAAGAGCATTTGTCAGTGGCATCCATACTAATGAAGAAGGGTTTGTGATAGACAGCAAATTATCTTTTAGTGGTATTAATCCCATCTCCAAGATGGTACTTTGAAATAATTTCTAGCAGAAAACAAAAACATGTTTTGCCCACATAGTCACCCAAATTGCACATTCAGAGGTCTTCCTTCAAGTGAAAGACTTAAAAAGTTCTTGTCCCCTTCCCAGGAAATAAAGTACCAAAATTTGCATGTTTTTCATGGGCAGCAATATGGGTACCTTCACATTACAGCTAGGTTCTGTAGAGCCTGAAGTATCAGATTTAAAGATCTGCCAGTCTAGGAGATACTGTATTGAAGGGCAGTGGTAAGGTACTACCTGAAAGTCTCACATCAGAGAAGTACATAGACAGGGTCTGTTGCTGGGATCTCAAATCTACCCCGCATGTGGTTGCTTTAATTGCATTGCTCCTGTGCTGCAATCTCAGGCTCTGAATTGTAACATAAAAATGGCAATATAATTAATGAGTGTCACGTGCAGACTCGATCCACTGCTTGATGGTTCAGTGCACTTTAGATCCCAAACTAGGTCATGACGTGATTTATCCTGAAGGCCTCTTAGTGCCAGAAGTGCCATTTCAGATGTGAATAGACCCTTTTTATTATGTAACTCAGCCCAGTAGTCTGTAGTAGTAAAACAATGGTGCCAAATGAATGTGTAATTAGTTGATATTAACAGTACAAGCAGCTAATGTTACTATTAATTAATGTATTGCTTTCAGTTTATTCTTGCACAGAGAAGCTTCTCTTTGACTTTTAATATTTCAGGGTGCTGGCGCGAACAAAATGTTTTTTACATTTTCTTTAAACATTATGAATACCACTGGAACAAGAACCTATCTACTATAGATGTAAATACTATAGTTATGACTCATTCTATATAACACATTCATAAGTTTCCTAAGTAATCCATTATTGGTTTATAACCTAAAAATCTAAGAAGTTTCACAAATTCAAATAACATTCCTGAGCAACAGATTTTGTGTTTGGGTCTCTGATTTAGCTGACAGATGTGTAAAACCTCATACAGCCAGTCAACTCCCTGGTGCAGCTGCATATGCTGAAGAGCGCAAGTTATTCCAGCTAAGATCAACATTAACTTACACTCAAATATCTTTCCCAGCCCACCCTTTCTGTTCATGTAAAGCAGTTATTTTGTGCTGATTCCACCACTTTGAGGCAAAGTTTTTTTTTCCTTAACGGACTCTTTCAATGCAAAACACAGAATATAAACTGGAAAAGAGAGCATAACAGTCACCTTAAAAAAATCTCTTCATGTTGCTTTAGGTTCCATCTTAGATAGCAAACCACAGATTTGCATTAGTCACGTTGGTGTTTTAAGTGGATTAGTCTCTGAAAATATTGTGCCTTTTATTTTAGGAGAGCTTGACGAAGCTAAGTGTCGTCCTTTCATGCCTTTTTCAGGATGAGATCACATTAGCCAGTCCTAAGACTTAAGTACAAAGATTGGATACCACAGAGTAGGCATTTTAGCAGTACACATGATAGGTAGTTACTATCAACCTCTTCAGCCTAGGTTTGGTTTTAGCATGAATTTGCAATGTTACCAGTGCAGTTTTCTGGCATCTTGAGAGCTGTCATGGAGTTTGCACTGGTGTGCCTAGTTGTGACTACTATGATTGTAGTTTAAATTGTAAGAAAATATGCACATACATGTATTTTAAGCAGATCTGTTTGTGCTTTTTTTTTTTTTTTTGCAGAAATTGTATTAAAATGTTGCTACAGGGAGAAAAATTAAGTGTCTTTCATTCATTTTCTTTTAAAAGCATGAAAGTAGTGCTTGAAGTTGGTTCCCAAAATGTTTGAGTTTCACAGTCTCAGGAGATTTCTACTGTTTCAGTGTGGTTACAATAAGGCCTCTATCTGAATTTCATCCAGTTCAATGGTCTAATGAAACTTTAAAGAAGGGGCGGGGGGATTATTCCCTTTGCTCATTGCGGTATCACTTTTTTATTCTATGTTTTAAAATAAAATATGACTTCTGTTAATTGTCTGTATTTTAAAAGTTTGTCTTTAGATACAGTTATGGAGCTGAGTTATTCTGTAGTGARCCAAAGCTATCTTAAAGTGTGCTATTAAAACATGAGTATTTAATGAGGATTTTAAAAACATAAATGAAAAGCAGCAACAAAAGAAACAATGAGGTATTGAAGTAATGAAGTATTTGTTTTATTTTTTCCATAATCCTTGTCCAGTTAGAGCAGGGCAGTCCTGGCAGGGACTCTCTCTCTGCACACTTTCTGAATGTTACTTTAACTAATATGCAGATATGAGGCTAGAACTATTAAATATTCAGTGATAGTGGAATACAGACTGCTGACACGAGTACTAAACTTAACTAAAATATTGTTGCCGCAAGAAGAAAGAGATCAGATATATCTAAACAAATGATCCTTTCAGAACACTGAAAGATTGTTTGTCAGGTGAAGGATCTCCTATTTTTCTCTGTGCATTTGTATAACTCCCATCGCCAGTGTAAGAGATGGATGCACGGGGAAATAACAACTCATTCCTTAACATTGGTAGACACAGAGAAGAGCCAATTGTAGCAGCAAACCTCAAGTGGGAGGTTTTCTAAGTATTTGCTCTGACTAAAATGTTTAAAAATAACTGGTGAAATATTTTAATATTCATTTATTGGACAAAAATGTGTGTATATATATGTATATGTATTTAAAAGGTATTTACAAATACAAAATTCCTATTATGGACATGGCTTGGCATAAATTAAGCCATAATTGCCTACAAATAAGGGATGACAAACAGAACAAAAAGACAATGAAAACATACACCAACTTTTTTTTATTCCGTCACTTTAATAAATTCAGACATAAATTTGAATACAAGCAACCTCTGACTCCCAAACTATCAAGAGGACTGACTAAAAAAATAAAAGTCTTTTTCCTGAATCTAATCTGCACTAGTCTAGTCTTTAATAAAGCAAATATAATGACTAACATCTTTCACAAAACTCATACAGCAAAGATTTTTTTAAATTATTCATTATGTTGTAAATATATACATCTTGCTTCTTACTATAGGAAGGGAGGAACATAGGAGAAAAAGTTTCATTTGGTGGAAACTTTTAGTTTATTATCCAAAATAGATTCAAGCATCTATGCTGATGTACTATTTTGGGTTTGGGGAAAAGATCTATAATTTAAAATATAACATTATATACTAAGAAAGAACCCTGAATATTGCTTGTTTGAGTCCACTTCTGTCTTTTTTTTTTAATTAAAAATGAAATACTGTGAAAAGAGGATTTTAAAAACTTGCGAACAACAAAAAATACATTTACTAAAACAAGTTAAATCAGCAATATGGTAATATAACTTTTATATATAAACTTCGTATGGTCATACAAAGGGTTAAGCTGTGTGATTTCAGGATAAAAGGTTTCCTGAGTTGACTATTATTCCTATGGTCTGCCAACAACTTTGCAATAAATGGAATGATTTTTATGGGAATGTGGTYATTCACAGCAAGACTACAGTTGGTGTCAGTATGAAAAATTCTTCTTTAGTAGATTCTCTCAGCAGGGATAACAGATCTAAAAGAAAGGCAAAAAGTAGTTACAGAGAGCTCTGGCTGGTGTTGGTGACAAATTATGTTTACAGAATGATGGGTTAACCCATTGAAAAGGAAGAAATCAGAACAACAGTAAATCAGAGCTTTGCTCTTCTGAGTACTGCTGTTCCAAAACAAGTTACTTCTGGTAATGTGCATTGTTTAATAGCTCCCATTTCTCTTATCCATAAAGCAAATGAGACTTTTAGGCTTTGAGTTGCAGTAGTGTAAAATAATTCTTCAGAAATCAGTAAAATTACTGCAAAGTTATACCATTGTCCTTGAGATAAGAGTCTGGCTCATAACATAAAATATTCAGATGTATGAGTTAGAATAAAATTCTTCTCCTTTGATTAGATCTTTTATTAAAGTACTCTTAGTATGAATTTTTTATTTATAAACTTCTTGATGTATTTTGAAATATTACTAGAAGGAAAGTTTGACAGAGGACACATTAGTATATTAATGAACTTACTTAGCTGGTATTAACTTAACTATTGCATTTAGGTTCTGTTAGTCATAAGCTTTCAGAATACTCTTTTAACAGTTGATTAAGTCAGTGGCAATTCCATGATAATTGGTTTTAGCTTTCATTTAAAATGAGGAGTAATAAAGTTACATAGAATTTAATGATTCTCCCAAAACCATACTTCATGGTTCTTAATCATTCACTCATTCATTTATAAAGTCACTGAAGTGTCTTTTTTTTGTTACTGTTTTGGTTAGGATTATTTTTTTAAGAAATACTTAGCAGCTGTTTAATGGGTAAACATAGCAACATTGAGTGCCTCCCGCTCTTTGTTTCTCTCATGCACAATTACCCCAGTTCTATTTAAACCATTTCATTTGCAGACCTGTCACAGAGCTTTACAAGACCTCACTGTAGCATTGTGGCATGAATTTCCTTTGTTGTGCTGAGATCACCAATGATCCAGGTACCAGCAAAGAAGAAAATCAGCCTAGCTGTGTCGATGTCAGAAAAAAATGTTTATTGAGTACAGAAGAACAGTGTTGGCGATAGGTGGAGATTAATTTCTCTTGAGGTGAACAGATGGGTTTATTGACCCAAAAATAAATATTGACTGAGATGATGCCAAAGACAAGGCCATTACATCTAATATTCTCTCAAACCAGAAGAAAAAATGCTCATTCTTAACTATTCTAAATATCTTCATTAGAAATATTTAAAAAACAATCTAAGAGAAATATTTTTTTTGAAAATAATATTCAAGAGAGCATGGTAGTACAGAAGTAGCTGAAAACAGAATTAACTCTTGATGGTTGTTTAATGATCATTCATTTTGGTCATGTGAATAGTTATTGCTGGTAATGTAAAAGTTGAGAATTTAACAGTCCAGCTTGTTATAAAATGACCGGTTTTGCCAGATGACCTTCATTTAGCAATGAACATTAGGTCTGGTTCTGCAACAGTGAGAAATAACTGTTTTCATGAAGGACCTATCTGGTTTTGGTAAAGTTAATCTGATTTGTCTGTGGTTGTAAGATGGATCCTAGAAAGTCTTGGCAGACCTTTGATCCTTCACTTCCCAAGTGTACCTGGATGTTGAATATGAAATAACTGTAGTCAACTGTTACAAAAAACAGGCAGGAAGGACTGTGGAACATACTGAAAATAGATTTCTAGGCCATCAAACTCCAAAAAAAAAAAAAAGGTTTTTACTGGAAAGCCAGTGCAATAAGCTTTATTCCTGGTGAGATGCAAGGGATGGCTGTAGGGAGAGGGAAACTTCACATAGAACTAGCTGAGTTATCTTCCCCTCATCCCCAAATAGTGCAAGGATGTCCACTGAACTAATCCAGAATACAGTCTGCATCATTCAGAGTCCTGCAGAGGAATACCTATCCAAAAATGCCTTTTATCCTTCTAGCTGAAAAGGAGTGTACCTCATCCTACTGTTTGCAATGTCTGTAACTGGAACTTGCAGACCTGACTTACTGGTTCTCTATATGAGGATCCCACCATGAAACTTCTGTTATTTTACTTTCAACCTTACAGAAAGTTCTGGGAAAACAGAATCTGATTATTCTGAAAGCTTCAGTGATGCTTTTTTTTTTTACATCACTATATTCAATTTTAGATGTAATCCTAAATTTTAAGATTCTTTAAGTCCTATGAAGAATAGCAGATTTTACTTTCTAATGAACCAGTCAGTGGTTGTGGACTCCCTTCCAGCAGGCAGTGCAGCAGTGTTGTTAACATTTGGTTTTCCACAGTAACAATCCAAGAACAGCTCAATTTCCCCCTAGGAAGGAAGGAACAAAAGGAAAGGGAATAGAAATCTTGGTGAGGAACTTTCCCTGATATGTGTATGAGGGAATGACAGGAAATAGTTCCTCATCTGCTTGACACTACAACCATGGGCGACTTGCAAAAAGCTCAGTGGATAAATATAACCATAAAAATGAGCACTTCACAAACATGGAACTAAATTACACTGCCCCTGTAGCTGTAGGTAAGCAAACAGAAAAGCAAAACAAAATCTGTATTCACAGGCAGAAACTGTGGCTTTGCTGACGTATGTGAGCTGAAAGCTAAAAGCTTTGACCCAGCCCAAGCGCGCGATGCCTGGCCGTTGTGCAGTGTGTGGCTGCAGTTCGCAAGTCCTGGAGTTACGAATAATAACAGATAAGTCTGTTAGCTCTCCTGAGAAAATTGTTCCTATAGGGCTTGTGCAACATGTTAACCACATAACTTGTTTCCTTTCTCTTGTTTCCCAGTGATGCGCACCTTCATATTAGGTGTCACTGGAGATAAACCTTTTGATTTCCTTTCTCAAGAAAATCAGTTGGAGTGGTCCTTATGCATAGACCCCGCTCAGCTGAAATATTCAGGAGCCTGCCAGGCTGGTAGCATCCACTTTATTTACCTGCCTGTTGCTTCTCCCTTTTTTTAAACGGCTCAGCTGTAACATGGCACAAAATGTTCAGTTACTGGTCCTGCCCAGCCGTGGCATTCGCAGAGCTCTCAAAAAACACACAGCCACCTTCTGCTTCAGCAACAGTAGTGTTATCTCAGCTGACACCCCACTTCTGGCACTGAGTAGCGTGACAGGGGTCCACATCTGCCCCACGTCATCCGGGGAGAGAAAAAAAGGGAAGGAGAAGCATACAAAGTGTTATGCAAAGCTCTTCAAGCTGCCTGTTAAAGCAAAAGTTTTAAAGTCTGTACTGAAAAGGTTAGCAGAGAGAATTTTAATCCCAGTCTTTGTCCCATTAGCAGATAATTACAAGGATGGGAGACTCACTAGCCCAAAGCAATATAGCTTGCTTTTTAAAAAGTGCGTTTTGGAGATGAGCAAACAGCACCAAGGGACAGCAAGTCTAAGTCGTTCAGTCACACAGAACTGAAAGAGAGTTTACATCTTCTTGTGAAAAGTTTCCGCTTGAACCACAAGAATACTCTCATTTCCTGAGATATGAGACATCGTTTTCAAGCTTCTATGGAAAGTTCAGTAATTTCATAGGTTTAATTTTAAAATTGTTTATAATTTAAATATATCTAAACAAACCTTAGCATATAGTTTCAATAAAATGTGTATGTTCCTAAAAGTATACTTTCAAGTTAGTACACTTGGGAATAATTCATGACATACTGACCAGGTTCATGGCTTTTGTTACTTCTTTAAACACATTCATATTTTATTTTCACTGGCTTTCATTAGTCACAGATTTTTTTTTCTTTTTATAAAAGTATATATCCACAGATAACATGAATCTTGTCGTAAAGAAGGTATTTACAATCTGAAGTGCTGAACTTTTAAAATAAAGTGAATTTGACATTTAAACTTCATACTGTCCTTTCCAGGGATAACAGACTCTTTAACTAGATAAGCTTGAGTTGCTTTTTGTCATTTCTATATATTGGTAAAATTATTTTTCTGACACCCTCTCCTTCCCTTTTCCAGTCCCCCAAAATACATAAAAATAGACTAACAAGTTGATTGATTGATAGACTGATACTCTAAATCACTTTCCTGAGTAAAACCATACATTACAGAAATAAAATAGTTTTATATTTTATATTATCTGAGCAACTCCAATGTAGTGAACATATTCAGGATGATAAGGAGTATCTCTGATTTGGAACCTGAATAAGAAAGCTACAGTCTAATGCTAGAGATATAATTTTACATTTTGATCTTCCTTT
Organism: Apteryx rowi; assembly: GCF_003343035.1. Classification (NCBI taxonomy): domain Eukaryota; kingdom Metazoa; phylum Chordata; class Aves; order Apterygiformes; family Apterygidae; genus Apteryx; species Apteryx rowi. The sequence continues at coordinate 1,431,151 of NW_020447531.1, forward strand.
TCAGTAAAAAATAGAAAGATTTCAATGTATTGAGTGTATTTAAGTAATGTGAGAAATGAATCGAGACAGTATCAGTTCTGAAAGTATCTGCTTCCTTATACTAAAGAGATAAAGAAAACTAGAAAAATAGAATTTTCTTCTGCTATGGGAATGAAACTGGCAAAAAATTATCTGTTCAGTCTCATGCATTATAGTTGCTCTATAGATAAAATTTTAGTTTAAATTGGATTCTTCCAGTGTAGCTGGACAAGGTGCAGCTGAAATGAAAATATAAACCCTGATTTTAGTGTAGCTACTGCAATGAACACAAATTCCAAAATTAGATCTGTATTTATTTTGGAACAAATACTGTTTACTTTGGGAGTAGCATATTTAATCCAAATGCACTTGTTCATGTGAGCAAGCAAAATAGGATTTTAATCACTTTCTCTATTAGAAAAGAATGGGATCCATTGTGTGTTCTAAAAGGGTTGCATGTTCGGTGCAGTAAAACACTCCTAAGTCATTGGCTGTGAAAAACGGGTTTGTTAAGTTATTTCAGTTCTCAGTCCTCAGTGTTTAGAATGTTAGTTTTCCATCTTTTTCTTATTTCTTTATTTGGTGTGCTATATAAAGGGTGGGGGGGTTGTTTTTTTTTTTTTACAAAATAAGCTTCTCTTTACATTCAAAGTTTAAAATGGGAGTGTTTTGAAAACCTTCACAGCCTGATTTAATTCCTTGACTGTTCATCCACAAATTGTCAGACAGAATGAAGTGGATTTCAAGAACTCTCTTTGTTCTTCATATCCTGTGCCTGACCCACAGGTAATCTGCACCTTTTTCTTCAGCACAGAATAATTGTGGTGGGAAAGAAGAGAAAATGTTAGGGTCACAAAGTGCAGGCTAGACAGAGATGACAGGTCCTGCCAATTGACTGCCAGTGCTGAGAACCTGCGAACCGTAGTCTCTGCTTTTTCACATGGATTTATGTCGTATGTTAACAGGCATTCCATGATGATGGGTTAGGAAGCTCAGCACTTAAGCCTTTATTGCCTCTGGTTGAAATGTAATGCAGGTTTTTTTGTATATTTAGCAAGTACAGTAGAGGAGCTTTTGGCATGGGCTGTGCATGTATATGGGATATAGACATGTTGTTCTATTTAATATACATTTTCTGACCTGTGTGCACATACTAGAGATTTTGCTATCTTTCTAGCCAAGTAAAAAATGGAGATTTACTTGTGAAGTTTAATGCCTAGAATTAAAAAATGTTAGGATCCTTTCATGTTATTTTTCTAAACTGAGAATAGAGATCAGTTGGAGTAATCTGCTTTTTATTTTGCAGAAAGATAATCATAAGTAAAAAGATAAAGAAAACAATAGATTCAAAACAAAAAATGGACATTCACAAACTAGCTTCCCATGAGAGTCTGTGAACGTATGTTCAGCAAAGAAACACGTTGTGATGGTTTATAGAAGTGATGAGTATTTGTGGAGTAAATATTCATCTGAAGGGGTATATTTCTGACTTCTGGAACAGATATAAGCAGAAATACTCCTGTCCTAAAAAAGCTGCACAACAAACACAGTAGTGTACACTCAAGGATTTTTTTTAATTAAAGGTTTTTCAGATGCATCACATTTATAAAGGATTGCAGCTTTAACTTGTTATGCCAGATCTGTTCTCACATGTACATGACCAAATTTCTCTACTGTTCAGTAGGGAAAATGAAGCAGTGGATATAATTGCATAATGACAGATATGAGAGRAACAGAGAATCCCAGCAATCATTTCCTGTGAGTTGGCTAACTTCCAGGTTGTCTCAATGGACACACTGATGTAAAGGCAAAATGAAAATAGCTTGTTCTGAAGGGTTTTTTTTTTTTCCTCTCATTTTACTTTGTAGACTAAGGTATTGAAACAATTAGTTGACAGCATGGTGTTAGTTTTCTCACGGTAAATTAAGAAGATTAAGCAAATGTGGAAATGTATTTTAGCTATAATCAGCAGATTTGGGACTGTAATACTTCGGCATCTTCTGAGGTCATGTTCATAATGTTATTCACATTATTCTTTTTCATAATGTGCAAACTTGTCCAGAGTTATATTATACTCAGTGTTTATTCAAAGACAGCAGAATTACTAGGTTTATTTTTGTTAGTTTTGTAACACAGAAATGTAGAGGATCGGCATACTAGCCGTTACATCACTGCACTTGGCATGTGTTATTGGCACAGATAAGAGGAACTGTTGTAACAGCCTTAATCTCTTTTTTTATTATTATTAATTTTCCTACAGTAAATTGAGTAGTAAGGCATATTTTACGTAATTATGGCAGAAGCGCACAACTTGACGAGTGGTAGCAAAGGAGCAAAGTAATATAAATATTTGCAGAACGTTTCTGCCATAACTTAATGCTTTGCATATGAATATTTATAAAGATCCGAAGTTAGTTTAAAGGAATAAGTCCAGAAGCCTACATAAGTTCAGGCATTTTAAGAGCTGTGAATGATGACTGTGGAGCATCTCTGGGACTTTTTGGCCCATCATGCAAAACAGAAAAGAGAAGGAGGAAAAGTTAGCAGGAAGGAGTTAGCAAATTCTTTGGGAATGGAGGATGGAGAAGACACAAGCTTTCCATGTACAAGTCTTACGCCAGATTCATCTATTCATTCATTTTTGGATTGTTGTTTTTCTTTGGCTCACTGCATTTCACTGGAGACGTATTTTCACTTAGCAAATGATTGCAGTGGTTTAAGAAGCTCCTATAGGCATGTATCTCCTGTTGGTTCAAACCCCAAAGAAGAGCTGATGGAAGGGAATAGAAAAGCAAATCTCCGTCATTAAGCGCAAAGTCTGTTGGTTTAATTTTAACTGCTGCAGACGTTTTTCAAGCGAAGCTGTCAGCTGTGGCATTGAAGCGGCTGAAGGACACAAGCATGTGGTCCCATGCAACCAGCTTTGCTGAGAGCACAGAAAGTCCCAGCAGAAGGACAGCATGGACAATAACTTCTTAAACTACTATAGGTAGATTTGCTAAGTTAGGCGTGCCAACACTCTCATTTTCCTGAGACTAATCGATAAGTCCACAGATAGCCCCCAGACCACTGCTAACATCATATCTCTTTTCAACTGCTTTGAGCATGCTACTGATGTTTTCAGATCCCTTCTCTAGTGTCTTCTCCTCATCCACATTTTTATTTTAAAGATATATAGGAAATTGCACCCTTCTCTCACATGACAATAGCTTTTGTTCAGGCCTCCCTCCTAAAACCTTTTATATCTTCCTTCTCGTGGCTTTCATTCTTTCATGTTGCCATTCCTGTGCTGAAAAGTCCTGCTCTCTCCTTTGCAGAAAATGAATTTTCTCTCTGCCCCAAATTCCTTCTTAAAATTTAGTTTTTCCATGCAGCCTTTTGAACAAAGCTCCCCGGCTCGCAGCTTGTACTTATTTAATGTGGCTCTCCAAGGGTGCCGTGTAACCACAGCCTGCTGCCGCACAGGGCAGTCCCATTCCCACCGCCCAGCTGTGCACCTGCCTTTTCCCACAATGGCACTTGGTGTAGCGTGCGAATCTGACAGAGGAGCAGGCAAGAAAGAGAGTCCATCCTGGTTTCTGAGCGGCTTGCCCCGCAGTTGCTGGCCTCCGTTGTGAGGGAGGCAGGGGAACACGCATCCGAGGCCTGGGGGAGAGCAGGGCAGCAGCATGCCCTCCCCTCGAGGGACATTTTCTCTCCTTCTCGTGGCGCACAGTTGCAATGCCAAGTAAACGTATGGTAGCAGCCTTCTTGACTGTCTAGGAAGTTATTTACTCATGCTAAATTTTAACCCAAAGCTGCTGGTTCCTCTGATTTCTGCTGTTGTAACTGTAGGGAAATAAGCTCCTCTGGGCAGGAGCCTTGGGAGCGAGAGTCCGGCTCGGGCTGTCTGAGTCAGCCTGCAGACAAGTCTGTCTCCATTGACGGGGGTGTCAGAGCAGCCTCGCTTCCCCAGGCTAACTAAATTACCCACTGTGAACACCTGTCCTATCTTATATTTGCCCCTCATCTATGGAAAGTGCATATGACACTGTGAATAACATCTTTTGAAATTTCTGCATGTTTTAGGAGCCCAAATCCCATTTTCAAATGTGAGTTAAGCCCATCAGAGATGGTTTCATTAAAATCAGTGTAATTTAGATGGACCTTTATTAGAATAAGGTTTAGACTCCTAACATTCCTTGCACTTCTGAAAGTATGATCCCTAAACTGTACCAAGGGCATTTCACTTTCCCATGATTACACTCACAGTGCAGAGTTGCATCTCAGCCTGTCTGATTGAATTTCAAACCTTTAGTGCAAACATGTCATCACTTGTTCCTTATGAAGATTTCAAACTAGATACACTGAAGTTGCAAGGTCAACACCTTTAGGAGCAAAACACAGCTTGCTGCATAATCTTTACACATAAGCCACAGGCTGTTTTGCTCCTCACTTGCCAATTCAACCTATTTTAAAAGAGAATCAAACAATTTTAATGTGCTGCCTTACAGCTGACTGCTAAACTGATTCTATGATAATAAAATACATCTGCATAAATAGCATGTATTTATAGTGTTTCTAAAGGGATTTTCAAGATTAATTTCAGATATCACTTTGCCAAAGAAATTAGGGGGAGAATACTAATACTGTATTTTCTATGAAAATCTTATAAGCAAGTACCAAATAGTAAAGTAAAGGATTAAAAAGGTAAACCTGCAGACAAACCAATTTTTTTCCTGAATAGTTGTTTAGCTCTAACTTAGCTCCCAGTCACAGAAGCTTTTGGGGAAGTACTGGAGGATTTTCTGAGTCTTTGTATTTTTATTAAAATATACCTTTGCAAAAAATATACTGATTGGGAGTGCATATTTTGTTTATCATTCAGTGTCAAGCTTCATTTTAGCATATCCCTGATTATGATGCACATTGAGTAAACTAGTATTTTTAAAAGTTTAAATTTGTTGGTGCTTGCTTATAACTAATCAAGGCACTGAACAGAGCCTCAGATAGTTGCCTTTACCTATGAACAAAATGCTCTATGCAAAGCAAGCAGGTGAAAATAAACACAAGGTATTCAAATAGAAAGTTGGTATCAATCATTTAACAGTGGGCAGGTAATTGACTTCTTTGAAAAGAGTTATTGCTAAATAACTTCACTGCTAGAAGAGCAATTGCTAAATGAATGTATTTGCTTCCCATGTTCAGAGATTGAAAAACGCACCTATCACTCTCCAAGCCAAAGTTCAAGTCAGCTAGACAGTGTGAAAAATACCTGGCACTCGATTCTCACATTTAGCCTCAAAGCCATGTCCTGCCACTCAAGAAGACAAAACAGTTGTGCACTGTTTGTGACCTTCCTTTAGTTGTAATGTGGTGTCAATCACATTTGTCTTTAATCCTTTCCAAATTATAATGTGTATCTCTTGTGCTTTTATTTTTCTTCTTTCCCTTCCTGACTTGACTCTTTTTTCTTCTTTTATTCCTGCCAAAAGATGACAGTATCCTTTTCCACTGTATTCAGTACTTCACCTGAAATTTGTGATGTTCATGACCTTTTCTTCACTTCACTTTCTTTCTTGACACAGTTTCTCTACCATTACCCAACCAATTTTTAGTCTTTGATCTCTCTTCTGGGTTTTTCTCTCCAAAATCCCTCTCTCTTTCAATACCATAATTGCTATTTCAAATGTATCCTTTCAGTTCTCACTTTCTACCTAACAAGCAGATGGAAAATGAGTGTGGTTAAACAAAAAGGGAAAAGGCTTGTAATGTCCCAAGGTTCGCGATGGTCCCAAGACCTTGCATGTTTAAATTAAAGTTCCAAGTCCTCTGGCCCTCTCTAATTGTGGGATCAAAGACACAGCAGTCTTCTCCTCCCTGTTTCCACCTTTTGCCCATGAGAGTTGAATTAGGACATTTTTAGGGTTCTTCCTTTTTTCAGGATCTCCTGTGAGAAGATGGTCTTCTACTCCTTCCTTTATTTTTGTGGTTACTACAAAAAGTGTCTCTTTCCCTAATTTTAGTTTTGAATCATCTTCTTTAACAACTTGTTCCCGTCATCATTCATCATTTCCAAGCTGGGAGGGGAAGCTATTGACTTGATAATTTTCATTGCTACGGTGACAACTCAAGATTAAGTTTTCTATCCTTGGAGACTTAGAGAAATCACTGAGCAGTAAGAGAGACACTGAAATCGGAAACTTGCAGGCTCAGGAGGATGTGACTTCATTAACTTGTTCTCAGTTCATATTTGAATGATTAACTTCGCCTGCATATAGGTTGGGAATTTCCTTTTGGTTTTAAACAAAAAACTTAATTGCTATGAATTTGATAACTTGCTGAAGAAACTTCCTGCCGTTCTTAGCCAAGTTGATTTTCAAGCCCATAATACATTCACACTCATAGTTTCAGCTCTGTCTGTGCATCTAATTCATTTTCTCTGCCTGAGAAGGAAATTCACTCGATGATGGTTGAATATGAGCAAATATAGTAGTGTCTTTCATATCCTGATTGTTGGTCTTTCCTATTCTGGTTGTCTGTCTTTCCTTTTTCTCTCTCTCTCTAATACAAACTACTGCTATATAAAATATGTATTACAGTACGTATTACAGTAAGAATAAGGACATGACCAAAAGACCACCTCTTGTTCTTACAAGAAAGTTTGAAAAGTTCCTGAGGTATTTTTCACAGACCAATGTTTTTAAAAATCTAGAATCCACAACCATCATGTGAGGCCAAATAGACTTCTGCTTTTTTCTTATCTGAGGTTGTTGACCTCAGAAGAAGAGGAGAAGGTTACAGGGTCAAAGTCTTTTCCTCCTTGGAGCTTGCTGCTTGCTGGGAGATGGTTGCCTGGAAAATAGATGTTTTAGAAAAAGGGTTGAGGGTCATGATTTTAATTCTGTTAGGGAACAGCTGGTTTGAGTTTCTTTCCACTTCTGTCTTCCCTCCCTTCCTCACAAATCCATGGAGAGAAAAAAATTTGTTCAGGGSAAAGCAGTAACATAAAAATACAGGATTCCAATATTTTCATTTTTAAAATATACCTTGTTTGTTATAAGATTTCACATTAGAAGAGAGAAGAGGAAATTATTAAAATAATTGCAATCCATTGTTGTTTCAAGGATTGGATTGAGATTGATCTACAGTGCCACAGGTTTATTTGTTTTCCTGCCAAATGTCAAATTGTTAGTAGTGATATTCTAATGGTTTTTAATGGGCAAACAGTATGCATTATGATTTTTAATTTAGTGATAGATAAAGCTAATTATAAATGTGCCATGTTAGTTTGTGTACGAGTCATTGAAGAAAGACAATTTGATTTGGCTATTTCTGTTCAGATTTTCTTCATCTTTTCATGCTGCTTTCATGCACTAATCCAAAGAGAGAGAAGGAAACTCACAACTCTCAAATGAATGGCAAACTAGGAACAGATTTTTTGTCTGCACTCCTCTGAAAAACTGGCCTCAGGCTGTGTTGGTGTGTGGCTCAACAGCAATCAGAGGTCATAATTTCAYTGGCGGTTAGCATCAGGTTTAATTTTTCTAATATGTTACATTTACCAAAATGTCTGGTTTCAGTTACACATATGCACTGACTGAATCAGCTTTGAGCAGCATGATGTTTTAAGGTACCTGAAAGGCTACAAGAACGTTTATGGAACACATATGCTAATTGTTTATAACCACTTTCCTTTCTAAACACAAAAATGTGTTTTTGGAAAGCTACAGTAGTAGTTAATGATAGTGTGCTTTTAGTCTAAGAAATGAGCACAAGGAATAGGTAAAATAGTTGTTTTAACAAGACTGCCATCTACTGATTTGCACAATTAAAAATAATCATGATGAGTAGATCGTTCATTTTTTTATAGCTTGTTTTTTAAGGTTTGCAAGATAAAGAAAATCATAACGTCTTTCTGTCACCTCAGGAATGCGACCAGGTTCACATTGATGATGTGTCTTCAGACGACAATGGTCAAGATTTAAGGTACAGCAGAACTGAACAAGATAAAATGTTGCTTTTCAAGTTTTTTCCTGGGAAAGTGGTAAACTGTTGTAAAGCTTTACAGTAGCCCATTGTCTTTTTATCTCTGCCTTTGCAACTTTGCTGTGAATAGCTCATGGTTGAACTTTGCCTGTTATGTTTTGTTAATTTGGGGGGTTTCTTATATCCAAATAGCACCTATAACTTTGGAACGGACGGCTTTCCTGCAGCAGCCACCAGTGCTAATTTGTGCCTAGCAACGGGTGTGCGTGGAGGAGTGGACTGGATGAGAAAATTGGCTTTCCGCTACAGACGAGTAAAAGAAATATATAACACCTACAAAAATAATGTTGGAGGCAAGTGACTGTGAAGTATATAACAAAGACAAATGAGAAGTATTAAAAAGGAATAACTTTTCTCTTGTTTTCTATTCCTTTTGTAATATAGTAATATTTCTTTTGTGAGCTGTTTAGCTTACACTGTGTGGAAAATTCCCTCTGAACTAATGAAAGCAGAGGAAAATGACAGAACATTACTTAATTTCAGTGCAGACATGCCCTTATCTATTCCACAGGTCTTCTCGGTCCTGCCAAGAGAGAGGCCTGGTTACAGCTAAGAGCAGAAATTGAAGCTTTGACAGATTCCTGGTTGACACTTGCACTGAAAGCACTCACACTTATTCATTCGAGGTGAGTACCAAGAGTAAGGACTAGATATGAAACTTTCGGATGTCTGCTGATATTTTAGAAGAGGCTGCCAGGTCTGGTGGCCAAAACGTCGAAACTGGACGACTTTCTCCTTATTCCCTGTTCTGGTCTGACCTTGCCACTGTGTGCCTTGCTCTCCTCTCAAGTGAGGAACACTAACTTCTTTGCAAAGAAAGTGTGGCAATAGTAATGGTGAGGGTTTCTGATGGGAGGGCTAAGGTGTTCCTCATTTTGTTTTGTTAAAAAAGGATGTTTGTGTTTTCTGTTCCACAGGACAAATTGTGTGAACATTCTCGTAACAACTACTCAGCTTATTCCAGCTCTGGCAAAAGTCCTGTTGTATGGATTAGGGGTTGTATTTCCCATAGAGAATATTTACAGTGCAACTAAAATAGGTGAGCTATTTGTATAATGTGATATATTTGAAGTTGTAATTCTAAATAAAAAGTTATGGTAGTCTTTATTTATTCCTTAACATACATTCACTGTAGCACTTAGGGAGTAATAATAACTGATCTCATGAAACACTTTTCATGCTGAGGCATCCTAAATCTGCTCTACAAATGTATGTCATGATCCAGCACAGAAGACTTCATACAGCTCTATAAACACTGAAGCAGCCTCTGGTAGGAGGCAATACAATAGCTTTTTGACATCATTTCTCAGAACTGTGAGACTATATAGCAGTTCAGATGATTTTTAGTTGGCTGTAAACTCAGAACATTCAAGTAATCCTAGATTAACTGAGGAAATTCTATAATGGTAAGCCCTGACTGCATTCATTTTCATATGCTATGAAGCAAATTTTGATGAATAATTTACCAGAAGCAAGAATGTTTTGCTGCAGAAGGTAATTACTTAAGTTGATGCATGTTGAATATAAAAAGCTTCAGCCAGACAAATGTTTATTTCTGTTTTCTGGTTCAGTATGTTATTAAAGATGTTATTTTGAGCATGTAGAAGTACATAGTACCATATGGCAAGGGTGCTTTTAGTTTTTACCGTGATTATGACATATCTGTTCTGTCTCAGATTCCCTCAAAATTGTGGGCTACATGAAAACATTTTTCATGTGTTCTTAAATATCTATAATACAGGAAGCTCAAATGGCCAAGAAAAACTGGTGGGTTATTTTTGTTTGTTTGTTTTTGCTTTTAAAAAACTTGGTTGAGAATTTTATGTAGAAATTTGAAAGCATTGCCATAAAAGATTTAAAACTATTTCCTAGATAGAAAAATTACTGTGCTGTTTGTAGGACCTTTAAATTAAAACTTTGAATTATAATACTTTAGATACACATTTTAACTAAAACACTTTTAAATAAATGTTTGTTTGTGACTTTAAGTGCACAGGTAAGAAGGTTGTATTTGGAATACTGAGTTCAGTCACTGACTGCCACAGGCAATCATGAGATTTTTGTAACATGAAAAGATTTATAATTTTCAAGCTCTGTCTTAACCTAGTTAGTGTTGGATGTTTCTTGCGTCTCGTACTACTATTAAAGGGTGTTCTTTAATAGTTTTGTTCCTCTGTTGGACAGAAGCCTTTTTTTAATTTCCAGCCTATTTGTTCTTGAGCTGGTATTGTCCTGTAGTAGAAATAACTTGTGTCTGAAACACTATTTTTCCTTTTGGATGCTTTAGACATACAGTAGACACATAGGTAAGCATATAGTATGGGCAGACTGAAGAAATCTTTCAGAATGGGAACATTTAAGAAAATTTTACTGTAAGCAGTTATATTCTTTCTGGATTCCTGGTATCAGCACCTGAAACTATGTGTAGATTTAGAGTATTGGGATTCATTTTGCGAGGTCTATGCAAGTAATGAGCCACGTTAATGGATCCCAGTGCAGGATCAAGGACCTTGTCCATGTATTGGATTACAGGCATTTAAATCTAAATCTTTTTGGTGACCTTCTAAGTCAGGATACTACTGTTTCAGGAGCTGTGATTAATCTTGTCACAGGTTGTAGAGAAAAAGCTAGAATTTCTACTCAGATTCAATCAATTTGCTCTGTTCAGCATCCTGGCTGTAAATAGCCAGTAGAGAATTCTCCCGGTAGGGAAATTCCCTCTGAAACCTGTCTCAGATTGGTAAGAGAGACAAGAAAGGTGATACTGTGGCTCTCTAGTATGCTGTGTCTGCCATGTCGTGTGTATTAAAGGACCTTACCGAGCAGATTTTAAGGTTGCCTGTCAGGTGCTCTAGCAGCAGTAAAGCTGCAGTGGGCCTCAATACGTCATCACACTAGTGGTGCTCCTTCCTCTTTGTCCTGCAGGAGAGGATCCCCTCTCGTCTCTCTCAGTAGTGCTATTTATATATTGGAAGTGTTGGGGAGGTCCAGGCTAAAATAATAAAAAAATGATTTAATTGTATTCATCACCACCTATCCTGAATAGTCTGATTTTTTCTTTCAGGAAAGGAAAGTTGTTTTGAGCGAATAATTCAAAGATTTGGAAGAAAAGTAGTGTATGTTGTTATAGGGGATGGTGTTGAAGAAGAACAAGGCGCAAAAAAGGTAATGGCCCTTTTTCAGTGCAGGTTGATTTCAAGAGTCTGAAAGCAAAAATGTCCTTTCTTAGATATGGGTTAGTATGTACTGAAATTTGATTTTTATATCTTTGCTTTATGAAATATAAAGTTTTGGTCATATCTGGTGGAAGACTGCATAAAACTGTAGATAATGATGTGCCCTGCTGTTCTCCAAAGGACACTTTAGGGTAGCTATGTATGTTTGATTTAGTTCAAAAAGGAGTCAGAAAAATGGACCCTGGCTTTTGTGCCAAGAATTAGTAGTTCTATTTTCGTTGGCATCCCAAAATACCGAATAGGATGTTATGAATGTAAGCAAAAAATGGTAATTCTTTTGATCAAAGACGTTGTGCTATTTGACTATATGAAATAGCTGCACTTTTAAAAGGTACATAGGAATGGATTAGTTACACATAAATTTCGATTTTCTTGTGGGTCCCTAATTTGATTTTTGCAGTCAGGCTCATGGCTTGCCCAGCACTCACAATCTCAGTTAACTGAGCTGAGGATACTATGTGAACATGTCTTTAATATTTTTTTCACATTCCTCTGGGAGAAAAGGAGAAAATCACATTTTTTTTCCCCAGTGGGGAATGAGCTCCTTAAGAAGCAATGACAAATAATAGGCAATATTCCTAGACTTGCTATTCTACTCAAGTGAAACAGAGAAGGAGTCTTCACTTGAAGGAATGAGGCATAATTTTGCCTATTTGAAGAACAGGAGAAAGAGTAGGAAAATAGGCATTTCTGTTCTTGCTCCATTTTACAGGTAGATTGCTTTTACACAAATTCTCTTTTACCATTAAAATCTCCGTGATACTACTATATCTGTTTCCACTGTAACCTTCTAAATGGAGAAGTGCAACCAAGCAGTCCACAAGGCGTTTTGCAAGACACACCACTGACTGGTTTTGCTTCATGAAATGTGGGGTTTTGTCCCTGGGAAGAGCTCCGGGTGGGTTCCCAGCTCCTCTCGGCACTTTGCAAGAGTGTCAGTTTCATATATCCCTTTGGCGGACTGACGGGAACAGTTTGCTCCTTTCTCCTTCAGCAATGCCTTTCATCTTTGCAGAGAAATGTTTTCCCCCTGTAAATGATTACATTTTAAAAGCTGCATTTAAGATCAGGGGAAAAAAAGTCTTCTCTTTGTTCCTTTTCTGTTCCTCGGTGAAAAAGTGTTGTATATGATAATGGCAGGAGTAGTCCTTTCGGTAACATTATCTAATTCAATAGTTTTTTCGACAGGAAACATGATTCAGAAAAGCATTAAAAAAAGAGCCTTTCCAGTTGCTAAGAGAAGTAGCAGTATAGAAAGTTCCTTTGTGCCATTACTTGTGTATTCTTTCTTAGTGGAAGGAATTTTCAGATTTAAAGAATGTTAGATGCTCTGGATTAAATTATCTGCTACAGTAATGCCAGAGAAGTCAATAAGTATACCAGCAGTCCTGCAGAAGTATACTTTCTGCAGAAACTATTAATTTGATTAAGAAAAATGCTGCTGTGGTTCTCGTCCTGCTTCTTACTCCACCTAGAAAGACCCTAGTATTTCAAACTGTGAAAGTAAGATTTGCCTTTAATTTTTGGCCTTCACACAGTGCAAGAGGAAGAACCACACATTGCCATGCTGTACCAGGAGCTGCTCCCAATTCATATTAAGCCTTATTTATTGTCTACTCATCAGATTGTTTTTAGCATTACTAGGAGCAGCAAGCATGGGAATGCAGGCTGGTGTATATTATGCTTCAGTACAGAGACACATGCCCTGCCCAGCGAAAAAATGGTATCACTCTATCAGAGTACAGTAAAAGCCTACCCCTTCTCCAGGGAGTGTACCAACAAAATAGAGGATTTCCTCCCGCAAAAAAATCCCAAACCCATCAAGGCAAACTGATGTAACAGCCCATAGAAGTACCCCACTGCCTTGCTTATCCCCTCAGCATTGTAGCTGCTCCCTTCCTTTGCTCCTTCCTGTGCAGAAGCTGTTCTTTGTGAGAGTATCTGGGTAGGGACAGCTTTGCTGTCCCCTGCTAGAGCACCTAGCTAAAGGGGTTTGCTGTGCGGTGAAGCCCCTAGTTTATGCAGATTTATTTATACTACACAGTACATAGACACTGAGCCCATCTTTTTTTCACATTTAAATATCACTTCATTGATTACATATAAACTACATAATGAATATTGTTTAAGTGAGCATATAAATTCAAGTCTATTTCATTTGCGAGGTCTTTATTCTGTGTTCCTTCAGTGAAAAGTGCTGAACTTCCAGATTAGGAAGTAAGAAAGTTAAGGTTTGTTATTAAAAATAATTTACCAACAATTTAGCCAGTTGCTTCATCAAAAAACAAGATTTTCATTTATGTCCAGTATTTACTGAAAATCTTTTGTATTATTGTTGTTGCTGTAAAAATTTAATAATATAGATTTATTAATACAGTTTAAAAGATTGCACTCTTTTAAGAAGTATTCTGAGGCTGGACTTTTTTTTTGTAAAGAAAAATAGTGCCTTTTCTGATGAAAATAAATACAATACGCAGAGGAAACTGCACACTCTTATGTTTCATGTAACATGGGACAAGCCATGGTATCAACACCTTTGTTTAACTGTCATTTCCTGCAAAATATTTTATAAGACAATTAAAATTCTCAGGACATTTGCATTACAGACCACAGAAAAGTCGTACCCTTCTGGCTCAGCTCCCCAAACAGTCAGGGCAGCTGTAACTCCCGAGTTCACAGGGAGGTTGCTGCCTTCACACCAGCTTCCTCACAAAAAGAGGGGGCGAGCGAACCCCGCGTAAGGAAACGGGAGTGGCCGGCACTGAGACAAGGCACAGCCTGGGCGCACAGGGTCCTGCGCCCCACCGGAGGGGCACATGCCCTGCCGCGAGCCTCGACCTTCCGCCGGCTCCCTACGCCTGCGCCTGGCAGGACCGCTCTCCCCGAATACCTCTCGGGTGATGTCGCTATCGGCAGAATAAGCTTGCACTGGCTGGGTATCTCTGCCAGAAACTCCACTGTCCTGGCCTCTGCTCTTTTTTCTTTTTTTTTTTGGTTTGCGTTCGGAAACAAAGTTGTGAAATACTCATAAATCAGAAAAAAACTCCCGAGTTTTTCTACTTTGGAGAGTCCTCCGCAGGATTTTGAGTGCAGGAGATGAGACAAAGAGGAGGGTCTCTACATCCAGGAGCTGGATTTTAGATCAGGTGGTTTGGGAGAGCGTGGGCAAATCGCTTGCTGCCTTTGTTCCTGCAGTGGTCAGACTGCTTTTCTGCCGGGGAGGGAAACTGGGAGGAAAAATCATAAATCTTTGTGGAGCAATAAATAGAATATAAATGGGTATCCAATATGCCACTGTTTTAAAACTCACAGTCACACTGTGCTGTTCAGGTTTGTGATAGGAAGTAAAGACGACTGCTTAGCAAAATCTGGCAGAAATACAACAAAAATACCAGGAAAGGTGACAGAAACTTATGAGTTTTCTACTCAAATATGTTACAAATCTCAGGAGTAAGGTTTTTGTATAAATATGTGCTCATTTAAGGGAAGGAAGATAGTCTGCACGTTTCAGTATTGCCCAGTCAAAAAATGGCTTTATTTCGCATGCACACATACTGAATAGAAACACTTTCTTTTATTTTCTTTGAAATAGTTGGGTTTTTTCTTCTTTTAGTAAATACACACTGTAAAAGTAATATTGTTTTTATTTCAGGAAGGAAACACTTTAATAATTYTACAGTTATTTAAAAATTTTATAATTGTTAGTTTTAATAATTTAATAAAGGGTGAACTTTTGATGTTTTTTACACCAAACAAAACCAAATTCAGTCTTTTCCCACTATATTTCATTTCAAAATGTCATCAAAATTAAACCATTAAACAATTCATAAATGTACTTATTATCAAGTATCATATGTTGTTAAACGTCTACAAAACAATTCATGTTTTTAATTGACAAAAGTTCCAGATTTGCTTGGACAATATTAAAATAGTACAGAAAATTGTTGTTTTACCCCCAGTCTAGATACATGTTCCTCCAGTAAGCAATAAGAAAAACTTGTTCATGTTTTCATTATATACTAATGCATCCAGTCACACTGCCTGTCTATTAGTAGTTAGCATTTGTCATCCATTCTCATGCAGTGGTGAGATATTACTATTTTTCAATGTGCTCAGAATAGAAGGCACCTGTTGTGTATCAGATGTGTGATAAGTGTTGGCAGGGATGACTTTCTAAAGGCAATATTGGGTAAATATCTATCAAAAGAAACTCTTCATGCCTGGTCATCTGGTGAGAAAAATGGGCCACTGTCTCACGGCTGTGTTGTCACTTTTGACAAGGCAGATAGCGGGGCTTGCTATTACAGGAATAATGTGTAAGGTTTTGTACAATCATTTCTGTTATCTTAAATAAGGTGAAAATCTTTGTACATGCAAAATATACAAAAATATATGCAGACATATGTGTGTGTGTACGTGTATGCACACACACAGATTATATATAGATATGTATCAAATTTGTTTCCCCTCCTGTTAGCTCTGCAGTATGTGCTGTAGGATCAAACTGATACAGATCTGATTTGGCCACCGGAGACCTGTGCACAGAGCTCTCGTGCAGATTCCAATTCGCTTGCAGCAACTGCATTCCCAGCATGTTTTATTTGCTGGGAGTGTAGCACTGGCCCTTTGACCTATATGCAGGAGAACTAAAAATAGTTTTAATCTTAAGATTTACACAACCTTTTTTTTTCATGAGACTCCCCAGGCCCAATCATTCCAAACCTCACTCCTTTAAGTAAATGGAGGTATACTCCTTTCACAGGTAGAGAAAATAAAGCAAAGGACATTTAAGTGAATATCAAAGGTATAGACAAAATAATGTCTACTTAAAGTTTTAGGTTAAAACCTGACCATAAACAGCTGAGACTAATCCAAAACTGATACTGCGTATGGACATCTAATAAGAATAACTGTGATTTGATTTAGCAGAAGCTTAACCTTCTGTTAAATCAATCAGGTGCTGTAAGCACCCTAGATGCCTATGTGTACTCTCTTTGATGCTGAGGCTGTTACTAGGGAAGCAGTATAATGCAGGAGCTGCATGAAGTGGGAGCTGCAAGCCAAGAATTTACTACTACAGTTCTCCCTATTCATTAATTCGCTGCATGACTTTGGACAGCTTCCATGTCATTGACTCTTGGCTTCTGCATAGACACTGCTCAAAGGCAGACGTCTACCAGGGTCTTCACCATGCCACATCTTACATATGTTATTTACGTCTCTGACGCTGTGGTGCAGGTAGAGCTGGTACCAAGCTGACCACAAGAAGCAGAGAGTTATGGCTGGGTACCAGGGAGAGCAACTCAGTGCTATCTAGCCGTGGGCTTGTGAGAGAAGAGGGAAACTGCAGCCACAGAAGAAAGAGGTGCAGCGTTGCTGAGCAGCACCAGCCACGGGCAGGCAGACTGGCAAGCACTGCACAAACCTGCGGTGAGCATCAGCCTGTGCCCATATTGTCTTTGGTGTAATACCCCTATCAGATGTTACAAACTCTGTCAGGAAGATCTCATGGCCTAAATGAGATAGGTGTGCAGAAGCTTTTGGAGAGCCCAGAGAACACCATGAATAGGAATTTTTATTTCTTTTTGCTAGTGTTGGTTCATTTCCTGAACATGAAGCAAGAAATGAATCTTTAGGGAAGATTTAAGCTGGAAAGCAGTGGTGTCTGGCTTGACAAAGCAGAAAGGACAGACTATCTGCACAGTGTAACAGGAAAGACACTGGGAAATGGATATGTAACCTGATGAGCTAATTGCACATAGTTTCTGTCACTGGTGGAGCACAGAAACAACACAATGGAAGTCTCAGTCAAAGATGCAGAGATAGTAGATGTCACAGTTGATATTTTAACACTTCCTTCTTAAGGAAAGGAGTAATGTGGAAAAGTCTTTTGGGAAGATTGTAAGCATTTGCTCCAACATCATCTCACTTGTCTCTGAATTTTTCCCCCTGAGAAAGATAATCCTTCAGTTGTGTCTGTAAGCAGCTGTGGCTCCCCCATTGTCTTTCAGGCTGAGATTCAGTTATCTGTTTCTCAAGGCTTTGTGACAATCTAGAATAAAACGAAACAAAACGAAACAAATCAGAAACTGTTCCAATGGTGTTTCCTTGAGGGTCCTTTTATTTTTTTCCTGAAGAAGATTCTTTGTTCTGGAAGCTAAGCGTTATCTGAAAATGGACATCTGCTGAGGCATCCACATAACTAACCATAGTCCAGGTGCTCACCAGATGCAATTCAACTGCTAATGGGCCTGTATTCTGTCCTGTATTTAGTTTGCATTTTCCAGTTTGCTTCTAGTGCTCCACTGCTGATCATGTACCACTCTTTAGCAAGGTCTTGCTGATTTATGTTATCATTTTCAGCATCATCTCTGCTGTCTCTCACAAGGGCAACAGTTGATTGTTCCTTTACAGTTGCCATTTGACTTCAGAGAGACTTGCCCACTTACCTGGTTATATTTCTTTTCAAAATCTCTGCTTTATTCCTTAAGTCCAACTCAGTTCATCATCTCATTGTTATCCAGTTGAAGCAGCCTAAAAATAATTACTATTTATACAGTGCCTGTTGTTTACCTTAGCTTCTAAAGACAAATTTATCATAGGCTCTGTGCCAAGGAGTTTGTCTTCTAAGATACAGTAATTTGTAAGCATTTACACTAAAACACACACCTGGGAACAGAAGGTTTCACATTCATGTTGATTTCACATTGGTATCCTGTTCGTTTTCAATGTTATTCTCTAATTTGAATTTTGGGGATGATGATGTGGATGAAAAAAGGAGGTCAGCATAGCAATGATAATAGGAAGAAATGGAGTTTTGCCAGTGATTTCACAGGAATAGGAATTTACTCAGGAGCTGCTGAAGCAGGATGAAGGAGGCCTATCTAAGAAATTGTAGATAAAATGCTTGAGGATCTCAGAAGCTATTGTGATAGTGAATTGCTTGTGGTTTGCATCCTAAAGATGCCAGGACACAAGCTGAATTACTAATCATAGTAAGCATGATCAAGTTAGCCTTCAGAATATTGTTGAATTGAAACTATTTTCCCATGGGACCAGTAGAATATTTTCCTGAAGAAAGCTGATAGTTATCTTCTTTTATTTATGAAAAAGTTTTTGCTGATAACTATAATCTCTGTTTTGCAATATAAAGATAGTATTCTTAATCAGCTTTTTACCCTTCATGGATGAGGTAATGTGTGCTTTTTCCTGGTATTTATGTCTTTGCTCTATTCAGGTTCTTTGCAAACATATTTGTGCTGCAGACTGAGATCTTATTACAGCTAATAGGAAAAAAATATGAATTTATTTTAAAATTCTCCCATATGGAAATATGTTTTAAGATCAGTGCTAACAATGACCATTATAATACAAACCACTGGAATAAAATTCCTTTCCAAGTGATGTGAGCAACATATGAGCTATTCTGAATCATCACTGGTATGTTCTTAACTCACCTGCCAGCGATAGTTCCACAAAGAATAAATAGGTTTTGATACTAAATAATACTTTCATTTCCTCCCTTTTTATTTTTAACCAAGTGTTATTCCCTTCTTCAAGCTCCCCACATGCTTCATGCATAGACTTTTTTCCTTAATTTATTTCTAGAAATATTTTCTTTTGCACTGTGCTGAAATCCTTTCTGAAAAAGAGATGAGAAAACCCTCCCTTCCTTAAGATCTCCTACCATGTTTGTTGTTGTTCTTGTTGTTAGGTAGATTTGCTATTATTGAGAATTTACGCTGGGGGGTTAGATAACCGAGAGAGAAACATGAAGGGCTAGCACTTCTAAGAGCCCTGACTCTTCTCCTTGCAGTATCACCTTATTCTTGCAAAAGACAATGGGTGGGTCTAAATATCAGAATGCTTGGGGTTATTTTTACATTTTTTGTCTGTGCTGTTCACAGCATGCTATGCCATTCTGGAGGATCTCAAGCCACTCTGACCTTATGGCCCTTCATCATGCCTTGGAACTGGAGTACTTGTAGCAGCTCAGCAGCACTTTGAAACCCCAGAACCTCCTTGTGCCCGTGGACGGTATGCCTGTGTCTTGTGTCAGCATTGGACTACAGAACTTTGTGATTTCAACATGTTGACGTACAGCTGCAATTGGTCTTAACCCTTGCCCTTTCAGTAAATGGAGGAGCACGTCTTTTTCTTCAGAACAGCTGTTGACTCTGGTACTGCGAGTCCAATGAAAATAAGCCATGCGAATGTTTTAACAACTCGTCTTTACCATATTTGCTACCAAAAAGAAGTAGAAATGAAAGAAAAGGAAATAAAAGGTTCATACCTGTGAAGAAAAAAAGGACCTGCAAATGCTTTGTAGTTTTTAGACTCTTCAATGTGACACACACCGTTTCTTCAACACAGCAAACTTGATTGCACAATGAAGACTGAGTTTTTCAAAATACCAGTGGAGTAATTTTCTTGTAAAGAAAGTTTACTTTTTGGTTTCTCATACCCAGGGTACTCTGTACATCTTTACTTATTTATGAACAGACTATATTTTGTCATCATATAACTGAGGATATGTATAATAGGATTAAAGGCTATCATAAGCCTTTGCCTTATGATACAGCAACTACTTTTGATTTTAGCACATTACAGAGTAGTTTAAAATATGTCTAATTTAAAGTAATAGGTACATCACTGAGACAATCATGTACAGGAAGAATTTTTTGTGTAAATTTGTAATAATGAATGATTCTTTTACATATTGTTAAGGTAAATGCTATTGAAAGATAGTAATGCCTTGTTGGTGAAGAATGAGGCCGTCTGTGCACAAAATATTGTGCAGTGCCTTATCAATGCGTTGGATATAAATATGTAGATAATGGATTTTTTAGATAAATTTGTCAAGACCAAAAGCATGGATGTCAAGTGTCAATAGGAATTGGGTTTTGTTCTTTTTCAGCTGTTTCTTTACCTTCTTATCTCTCAGCTACTCTGACTATGAAAAGATTGATTTCTTTCCCCCCACTAAGCAAACACAGATAAAACAAATAAGTGAAGAGGAGTCTCTTGATATCTTCTGTTTTCTCTTTTAATGTTAACATATTAATGCGCTTTTAGAGTATTGAAAAATGAATCACAGATTCATTCCATAAAGAAGTATATAGAGAACACAGATATATTTTAAGATATGACTTAAACTGGAATCTAGGTACCAGATAGTTTTTGTCTCATCCAAAAATAAAGGAAATTATCATCTTTATTTTTAGAAATTGGGAATATTTTCAAGAGATTGATCAAAAAATACTCATATCCAGATCTGTACATTTAAGTCTTTTAATCCTCTTCCACCAGGAGTCAGATTTTCCTAAGATATAGCATCCATTGCCGGCAATGGAAATACTGAAAGAGTTATTGCCAAGGAGCTGAAATTTGTTTCGTCTATATCCATTTACAGGACAACCTTAGACTGTGTCTGTCTGTGACTTGTGATTTTTCTAATCCTGAAGGCCGTGAGCTACTTGGTCAGATAAACTGTGAGTCTGATTTTTCGGCCTGAATTGTACCAATTCCCTTTACCTGATTTAAATCTCTTCATTAAAAGAAACCTCGGCTTTGTGGGTTCATTCTCCAGCTTTTCTTCTTCTCTTTTGCTAAATACACCAGCCTTGAAACAGCTACCTGCAAAGCTACAAAGCACCAACGTAGCTTCAAAGCCACACCCTTCTCTATTGGAGGAATCATATTGCTGCTAGAATTCAATGTTTGTGGATTTCCAAATTGCTTTATTTGTTGCTATAAGCAACAAAGAGGTTTTTATCCTACCAAGACTTGCACATGTGCTTTACTTTACACAATATGAGTACTGGAATTCACATGGTACTCACATACATACATAAAGCACGTGGTAGGTAGTTTTTAGAATGGAGACTATAATTAGCCTTTTTTTCTTCAAGCAAAGTAGACAGTGATGGAGAGTTGGTTGTCTTTCTTTTTTTTGGCGCTTTTCAATTTTTTAGTCACTCGCAGACTGAAAAAACAGTTTATCTGGGCCTTATTGTACAAAAAAGTGTGTTGTATCCACAAATGTGTACAGATTTTTTCTTCATTAATTTTGTTTTAAATTAATAAAATTGATTTGTGAACGTATTAATCCTCTTGGATGCAAGTGTATGATATTTCTCCCCTCTAAGTCAAGAATGAGAAGACATCTCTCACTTTTTGCTGTCCCAAGGCAGAAGTCCTTCACCTGCTTGTGCTGCCCACCTGAGAAGCTAAATAGAGTAAAAATGTTTGCATCTAGTTTATGAAAGGCTGAACTAGATGRACAGCAGTTGTTTCACTTATCAGGAGGAGCTAGAGAAGGTCAGTGCAGAATAGGCCATGTGAGTGGGAATTAGTGTATGGTGTCCTCTTCTTTTGAAATGTGTGCCAAAGTATATTCCTCATAGAAGTAAATGTCTAAAATTTAGGTGCTGCAGTGCTTCAGAATGTGATCCAAAATAATCCACATGCTGAATGGAGAACTTCTAAAGTCAGTTTTGCTTAGGGAACAGGCAAAGGGTGAAAGCAAGTTGAAAATCCCATCATTCAGACATTTTAGGGCTACAGAAAGTCTTCCGTCCTCAGAGGATCTACAGACTTGAATGTCTCTGGGAACTTGGCACTTACATTTGTTCTTTGCAAGCACAGAACAAGGCTTACCCTTTAAATCAGGGAAAGAGTGGTAGTGCCCACTTTTTTATAGCAGACCCAGATCACTTCGTAGTAGACGCATAAACTGTTGATCCAGAAAGTGGGTTTGAATCACTCTTCTAATGAGGGGGCAGGTATGCCCAAACCTACAAGGGGTTCACCTTCTACAAAGTCATCCTAAGCTAGTCTGCCTGGGAAGTGTTCTCCACTCCTCCTGGTACTGCTGTGCCACCCTGCACAAAGGGATTAGTTGAGCTAAAGACCGCATGAAAGAAATAAGTGGGCCAAAGAGTGAGTGTGTCTGTACTGAAGGGAAAACCAGAACTGGTCAGGAGGAAAAACTGAGTCCATGAACCATGTATGTATTTGGTACAATGGCTGCTGAAGAGCCCTTTTCACTCCTCCACCTCACAAGGGAGAACCTGGAAGGGCAGGCACGAAGGGCAGGCACTTGTTCTCACTTTGTAGTCCAGTGAGACCTGGTTTTGTTGCTGTATTGTGGCACAGCTTCAAATGGAGCAAAGGAGAGTGTCTCAGCCTAGGAAATGCACAGCTTAGTCAAGTGTGGGCTTGAATCTTCTCAGAGAGATAAAGGATTCAGTCTACATAACTTCCTTCTTGAACTAATTATATGATTACAATAGTGTTGAACAAAAGGAGTATATTGCACCTATTCTCTGCATGTTATAGAATTACTTTATGTCTGCCTTCTTTGAGGATCTGATCCTACTGGTATTTGAGGTCCTGGAAGTCCCTGGCAAATCAAGTCCTTAGCAGATCTAGGAGAAGAAATGTCTACTTTCCAACTCTCTTCTGGCACTGGGAGTGAGCTGGGAACAAAGACTGCGTATGTAAAGAGATCAAACATCTAAATGCAAGGAGCTCTGACTTTGAAAACTGCAGTATCTGTGAATTTTAGGTAAAGAACACAATGACAATTTCATCATATAGTCCCCCTGAGTCCCACTTCAGGTAACTTGAATTCTTCTATGTCTAGCCTTTAGAGTCTGCCTCAGTCCTGTGGAAGAGAAAAAGATGTCGAAATGACCTGAATAACACCTAGTATGGCGACAAATTAAGCTGTAGTGTTATCAACCTGCATGTGCCAAACACCCTTTTTTTTGTATCTTCTACACTTTCTCCTTTCTTCCAACAAATGCTTACTTGCGTTTTGCTGCAGGGTGTCTTCTTTGGCAGTGTTTACTGCAAGATCTGCAGTCTTGCTATATAGTGAAGGACTCTGTCAGCTCCACTTTGCCACTTGTTACCACCAATTGTCTTCCTTTAGGAAGCTGCTTACCCTTAAAGAGCTCAAAAAATGAGTTTTTCCTCTGTTACAGAGCAATTAAATGAATTCTTCTAAATAGTACAATTCAGCATATTCTGGAACAAGTATAGTGGTTGCCATTTCATGAGGTTTTGCAGTTTGCTTCTGCAAATGATGAACAAAGCCTCTGAGATTTGCTATCTCTTGTGATTACTAGGTCTTAGATTGGAGATCTTTTGGAGGCTGAATCCACTTGCCAGCTAGCCATGCCTTAAGAAGCCAAGTTTAAAGTAATCTCCTTCCCTCAAGGCACTGAATGAGGCGCTTGGGTGCACTCCAAGGAAAATGTTCTGTTGAGCTCGTTTTGGAGTTTAGGCTGCTGTAAGATCACGATGTTTTAAAGACATCCTCTTTCATGATTGCTTCTGATCTCAAATTAGACTTAAACCAAGAACATTAAATGGCAAGTGTTGCTTAGCTCCAAACATTTRCTTCCAGAACTCTACCAGGCCTGTAGCTATACGTTACTTGACATTACCAATGGAGGTTATGAAGCCTAAATATTCTACAGTGTGAATCCCCTCCTTTGATACATGAATACACATACTCTTATTAAAAAAATATTGCCTCAGGTCCCTCTTTTTTTTAACTTTCACATCTTAATATGATTATATGTACAGTACTCTTGATGTTTTTGAGGCAAGAAAAGCCAGATGCAATATATTATTCTGTAGTAATCCATTAAAGCATTGAGATTACAGTGACAGATCACAAATACAGCAGTACAAACTTTTGCTTATAACATGGAGATGAAATTGAGCTTTTTGTTTATATTTCCTCCCTTTGTTTGAAAGCTGACAGCCTAACAAATGAAATCAAAAACAAGATCAATCAAGGAACTGCTTCTCTATATTTGGCACCATCATGGAAGTTAGATGCTCAGAGTTCTGTCTATACGTTTTCAGCGCAGCACCAGTGACTCTGGGAAGTAGTCCAGTAGATACAGTCACCTAAATCCCCCCTGAAATCCATGGCCTTTTTTTCTGAGCATCTCAATGCCCATAACTGTGGTAATGGGGAGAACTATGCCCATGATAAATGTAAGACAATTATTTTTTAAAGAACTTAATATGAAGGCCCTATTTAAATCTAAAAGTGAACAGGGTTTCATATCGAGTGAAGGACATTGTGTTATGTAGGAAGCAAGAGATCTGCTCAAGATCTGCTTTTCAGAACGTCAGTAGCGCTGCAAGTTTTCTTAGATGCTCACTGATAACTGATAACTGCACTGATGTGCAGTTTTAAAAGCTTTAGCTCTGGGAATAAAACACATCAAAATCATTGGAGCTATGTAACTTTGGGGTAGGGCCAAGAAGTGAAATTAATAATAGTAATTATTATTACTGATGTCTTTCATGACAGGACAGCATGCTTAGTATGCAGTATCTCTGACCCAAAAATGCTTACAATGAAGGCCAATAAAATACTGTTAGAAATTCTCCTGTGTCTTTCTCTTCAAATTTCTGCTTCTCTCAATGTTGTGATTCTTGAATTCTGTCCTGCAATGTGAATAGAGGATGGGTGTCAAGAGGCATGTTGCTTTGTGTCATTTGACAAGGAAGAGGCACAAATCTCTCTCTGTTCTTTGTCAACGGCAAGGCTGCATGGCTACTGCTTTTGTCATGCTCCTTTTAGCCAGGGACGGGCTCTAGAACCCACCCCCCAGCTCTCTGGTTAAGTCAAAGGGCTAGAAGAAAAAAGGAAAAATGCAGAGGAAAACAGTCAAGTCCCAGGTTGAAAAAAGGGGAGAAGTGTGAGGAGCAGACCACTCACCATGCCCAGACGGTGACCCAGGAGCTGCATGGTGCTCTGCCCAGATACATGAGTGGGCAAGGAACTGGTTAGAGGCCCCACAATCTCCAGGCACCCTGTTCTATCAGCTTCATGGTGTGAATGGCCAGCTTGGCCAGGGCAAGAAGGAATTTCGCGAGGACATACTGCAACTCGATACAGGCTTCAGATGTGGAGTGTGTCTGTAAAGGGGAGGCTGGTGGCAATCCCTTTCCAGGCTCTTGGAGATCCTCTTTCACTGTCCCCCTCACCTCTGCACAGCTCTCACTGTATGTGGGGGGGGCCGCAGCATGACATGGAAATGCGTGTGCAGTATGTGCTCTGAAGTCCAAGGAGTATTAATTGTGTGACCCTTCTTGTAATATATAGAATATTGCCAAGCTTGATTATGACAGCAGAGCTAGAAGGCTGTGTCATTTAGGTAACTTGGCCCACTGACTTTAAATCAAATGGTTTGCAATAGGAAAAGCTCTTTACTCTCATTCTCCAGCAGAGTTACGAGAGATAAATAGAACTACTACATTTGCCTACACAACTCATCCATCTTTATAATTGTTTGCCAACTTTTCATTTTATGATGGTTCAAATAAACTTTCACACTCTGATGCACTGGGGAAAAATATATTTTTTCTTCTGTAGTGATATATGGTGCTAGAATAACTGTTGAAGGGAAACAAAAAATCTGAAGGAAAAATCTCGCTCTGCCAGCTCTCATCATGTTGCCAGCTAACACCTTGGGGAAGTCAGCCCAACAAATAAGTATATTATAAGTGATCTGCCCCTTCCATTGTCTCACCACTTACTGACAGTTATTTTCTGGGAAGAGATATTTGTGACTAAGTCTTTATTTCTCACCCGCTCTTTGAAATCTTCTGCGTGGACTGCTGACAACTACTCCCTGAAGGGCTGGCCTTTGACACTGTGCTTTTTCCAGTCTTGGGTACAGATGCAGCACTACTTGGCTAAAGTGGGAATTGAGGCATTTGCAAAGGAAGCTCTGGACTGCTTCCTTTTCTTCATTGCCAACTCATGTCAGATTTGACATGGAAGTGAGATGAAATCTAAAGATACCACTAAACTGTGTAGTTGAAACTGCAGAGACAGGAGAAATAATGCAGAGGAGATGGAGAGTGGTTAGAAAGAGAAAGAGGAAATGTAATTTGATTTGAAAAAATGTAGGATAATAAATCTGGGGAAAAATAATCCAAAGCAAGGGGCGGAGAAGAACAAAGAGCCGTCCAGCATGGAGGAAATTAGCTTTAGCTTTAAGAAGGCAAGTTTCATTTCCCAGCTCTGCCATAGACCCTCCTGAGCATGTCATTAGGGCCCCTGTCCTAAAAAGACTTGGGCTCAGCAGAATGAAGGGACATCACATCTGGAGCTTCGGCCAGGCCTGTGTCCCCTCTCTGGAGGCACTGGCTGCTGTGGTGGGGAGCTGTCCAAGTCGGCTACCAGGACCAGAGCAGTGCTTGAAATCCTGCCTGCCTTGGGAGCTTGGGTACCACATCTAGCTGCAGGCCCTTCTCAGTGCCCTGATCGACAGCTGGGAGCCCTTTCCCAAAGGTAGCCACCTGCTTGTTTTCTTAACCAAATGGGAGAGGCTTCCGGTGCTAAGGCACCTGATGGGAAGTGCTCCATTTCCTACTCCTTTCCCCCTGCTCATTTTTGTGCAAAAGCTTGGCAATTAGTGAAAACTCACTCAGGAAACACATGACTTGAATTCAAGTCCCCTTTCTACCTTATCCAAATCTCTGTTTGGCACCTCTTGGGAGGCCACCCTAAACACAAGACTAGAGATTATTGTACTTCCTATTCCTTGCCGTTAATACTCTCAATGAATTAAATATTTTTTGTGGGAGTGGAAGAATAAAAGAGAGAGAGAGCATGCAAGCTCTCAAACAAGCACTCAAGAATGGTTTTTGTACAGAAAGAACATCTTGCTTCTGTAGAGCTGCTTAATACAAAATACAGAAGGTCCTGGAAGCAGGCTCTTAGTTCGGAGCTCTTACCTACCTACTAGGCATGTGCTATCACCACTGAATTATAATCATGCTCTTTACCCTCTTGAGCAARATCTATTAGATATACTGAAACAAATTCAGCAGGAGAGAGTAAAAATACCCATTCTCCCTCCTCTCCGAAGTGAACAAATGCAGTCCATGAAACAAAATCATAGCATTCCTTTTTACCTCAGTAAATGCTATAATTCCAGAAGGGAATAGTAATCTTGCATTAAATTCAAGTTCAGGTTTCTAAATCTATCTGTGCAGTCAGTATTCATGTTATTCAACATTCAGTAGTGCATCTCTGTCACAGATATCAGAGGTCTACTTACTTGCCATTTCATACTTGCCATTTATTTTGGGGTCACAGAAGTTTATTCCAGTAATATCTCCATTATATAGCAGGTGAATCCTCCAGGACTTCTCCTGCTATCTTCTTATGAAATGAGAGTGTGAATTCCATTTAAAAGGCCCAGATTTATCCCTAGTACCATTCTTTCTGGAGGTATTTAGTTTTAAGACAGAAAATATTTGAACAGCAGCTGAAAAAAAAAGCCTAAATTATGTACTAAGCTTTCCAGAAGACAAAGATAGATCAGCAAAATAAAATGATAGTGGAAATAATCAAGGTTACAATGTCCCTTTTGTGATATGGCAATTGTAAGGAAAAAATAGGTTTTTGCAAGTTTTTGTGATGTCTTTTTGTGCTCTTACAATCTAGTTGTGTTCCATCCTTCTATAA
Organism: Apteryx rowi; assembly: GCF_003343035.1. NCBI lineage: Eukaryota > Metazoa > Chordata > Aves > Apterygiformes > Apterygidae > Apteryx > Apteryx rowi. The sequence continues at coordinate 1,458,946 of NW_020447531.1, forward strand.
TCTTCTGATGTAGCTCACTACTTGCTTTGTTGCAGCATGATTCCTCCTCCCATTACTCCACTTACTGTGTCAACCAGCAGGCCTGAAGATTTCCCTGAGGAACTTTCTACAGGAAATTTCCCTGTAGAAAACTCAAACCAGAAGATGAGTGCACAGAGCAGGTGACAGAGCTAATGTTAATATATTCATAGGAGCAAAGGTGCGCTTGCTGCCATTGTTGTCTTTACTTCATGGGGGAAGCAAGTTAATATGTTTCTGTAGTAAATGATAGTTGAGAAGTTTTGATAATCTTTACAATTTATGACCTATTTTTTGTACTTTCCTTTCTTACAGATGAGCAGAATTGGTTTGCAGTGGCTAAATTTACTTCCATTGCAGTCAAAGACTAAATTCCCATCAAAACCTAAATCTAAACTGCTTATTACAAATCCCAGACACTGGGACACCCATTGGTGTCTATAAAAGTTATGGGCATCCTGTAAGATCTGTAACTGAACCCTGAAAGTTTATTGGCATTTTTTTGTTAATATGCTCATTTTTTCCATTAGGAATAGGAAATAGGCAAGCCAGACTATTGCTATAGTAACCTCTGAGCCAGAGCTTTTTCTTAAGACTTTTATTTGGTTCATGAACCTTGTTTTGTTTGAAAATGTATTTTGATTTTATTTCCTCCTTCCTGCTGAGCAGTCCAAGTCCTGAGCTGGGCCACTGGGTGATGACAGCAGATCCTTACCCCACTCTTTTTTTTTTTTGACCATCTTTTCTCCTTCATTTGTCTATGAAGTGCACATCTATTATACTGTTCTTGCCATTTTAACTTCTTCCTACTCAGTGCAACGTCCTCCTCCATATTCTATGCCCCAGTGTTTTAAACACTGACATGTGAGACGAAAACTATTTAATACTTCCATAATAGTACATAATCTATTTCCTTTTTTTCTGAGATGGAGAATACTGTACCTGAATTCTGCAGAAAAAGTTACAGTTCAGCTACTAATATTTTCCACAGGCTTCTAATTGCTCTTTCATCTGTACCAAATATAGACTGATGTTCAAACCTTGTGTAGGTCTCTGGCAAGACTTCAAACACTTACGTTGTCTCTGGTCTGATTTCTAAAACCATTCTAGTAATTTTGAAAACATGCTGGCAATAGGAGTCTGTTCCACAAGACACCGGTTTAATTCTTAGAAGGTGGCTTTCTGCTGAATATTTGTGGTATTGTTCTAAAGCATTGAAGTACATGGGATTTCTAAACCCTCAGTTTCCTGGTGGGAATACTTCTGGACAGATGGTTTTACTATCCAAATGGCAAACTAATTGCCATTAACTTTATAGAAGTAAAAATCATATCTGAAATGATGACCTAACTGTTATGTAAAAGAAGAATAAACTATTAGAAATGCTTCATTATGAAACATAAATCTGAAGATGAGATATGAAATCTGCTTTCAAATTAGTCTGAGCATTAGGCTTGTATTAGACTTGTAGGTGAGGTTCAAGGATTTGTGTTTTAATTCAGTGGCATAAAGCATTGTGAGATTTTGGCTCTCACAGACGGAAAAAATAATTTCATTCATTCCTTTCTATCTGGAAGTGGAAAATAGGCCCTTTTCAATCTTACTTAAAGTGAAAACTGAGGGACAGCTTCAGTCTGAGGTTCAATCCAATTATTCCCACAATTCAGTAGAGAGACTGAGATTTGGATTTGGGCCCGTTGATTTACTAATCCATCTATAACAAAATGGCATTGCTTTTAATATACTAAAGGATAACTCAGTGTGAAAAGTTAACCATGACACAATATGTTTGTGGCTGAACTGGTATGTGAACACACTTAAACACGTGTAGCAATTATGGCCTCTAATCAGTGCATTGCCATTCCCAATTACTTGGATTTCACTTCCAGCACCAATTGCACAGTCAGTATCAGTGCTGGCATATGGAGTTCCCAAACAGACCCAGGGCCACTCTGTGTCCTTCCCATCACTTTTCTGATAGACCCTATTGTGAGTCTACATATATGCAGAAATCAATATTTTAGCCACTGTTCACCTTCCCTTTTGTTCCTGTGAGACTCCGGAAGACAGAGACAGCAGTATATGTGTCCATACCCATCTTATTTATTAGTAGCTTCAACATTGTATATGCAGGTAGTGCTCTGTCATGACTGGGTTCAAGCCTTTTCATATATGGAAGTATTTCATATATCTGCAGAGTACATTCCTCAGATCTTTTGATACTACGTAATATGAATTCCCTACATTCACAATCACTGTAGTAATACTACAGGAGTGTGAACTGGCAAAGCTGTGGCTTGCTGTTATGGCATGTTGGATCTTTTATGCAGATTGGATTTCTGTCTATTAAATTCAAGTCAAGTAACTGAGTCAAGTGTCCAGTCCTCATGTCTCACACATTTTATATCTTCACTTGCAAGAAAATTTTCTTTCTTCCTTATGTTCAGTGTTTGCCAAAGATGCCTTGGGGTAAAAAAAACAAAATATCATCTAATTATATTCATGGATAGAAGAAAGATTTTTGTTTCAAATTCACTACAGTGAATTTCTTTAATAGTATCATGCATAATTTAAGCCTGTCTAAACAATGCCAGGAAGAAACAATTGCATTAATTTTGTAAATAAAATTAATCATAGGTTCTCCAAAACAAGGACTAAGCATGCCATTAATGATATAGCCCATGAAAAAATAAACTATGGAGTCCTAGTGGTCAGGTTATAACCAACTCTGACATCCTCACGTTTTCTTCCAAACATGTGGTGGTGGTTTGCAGTTTCCTTTGCTGCGAAAAAAAGAAGGCAAAAAATTTTAAATCGAAAAGCATTGCTATGATCTGAAATCACTCAGCCAAAGTTGAACCCCTATAACTGTGTCATTTTATTTATCCATCAGCGCTGACATTTGGTTCCATCAGAACTTCTTAAACCCTCAGCTCTGTAGTACAGACAGCAAATCCTACAGAACCATGTTTTAGTAATGCTAATTGACATAGCTGCTGGAAGAGACCAAACACCCCCAAAACCCCCCAGAACAAATAGGATAATGGTAACAGCATCTGCCCACAAACCTAGCTTGTGGTCTCTGTGACTTTGCCACAGTATTTCAGCTTGCCAGATGCTGACTGAATCAGTCTGCAATTATACTACTATTCCTTCATTTAAGAATTGTCCAGGTTGCTTGGGAGATAAAGACCCTTCTGGATCTTTAAAATAAAATTAAGGAGAGGAGAGGAGAGGAGAGGAGAAGATGGGATGAAAAATAGCATAATAAATAAATGGTCTGGGTTGAATAATACAGCTGATGGAAAGACAGATCACTACTTATCTCCCAGAAACTAAAAGATGGGCAGCAGTCAGGGAGATAGGATCAGCCAGGCTAGGAGAAATGACTTGACTTAAAGAGCTTGTTGCCTGCCGTGCCAGCACCTGTGGTTAGTTTTAAAGTCCATATTAGCTGAAATATCTCATGCAACTTTAGTTTGTGCTTCACACACCTCACTCCAGAGCTGGAAAGGGATCAGGCAGGGCTCCACAGCTGGGGCTGGTGGATCCGCAGCACAGCGTTCCCTGATCTGAGGAGGTGCGTGCCCACCTCTGCTGCATGTGTGGGAGCACACAGGCCTCTTTAGAGCTAAAGTAAAATACTGACTACTGTGCAGAGCTCCGTGATATGTGCATGCCCTGGACACCTGCCTAAGTCCCATGAGAAGGCAAAGCATGAACATGGCCAACATCAACAAGCCCCTACCCCAATAGCCTCTTCTTCCCCAAACCAAAGCATCTGATGGAAGAAAAGCTTCCAGTTAGAACTGATGGCACTTGGATTTATCTTCATGTCACCTTTTTAAGGCAAGGGAGTGCCATAATTCCCATTTTCCATGTGGAAAGGTGAGGCGTGGAGAGAATAAACTTAGATCCAAAAAGGAACAAGGACACTTAAAGTGCAATGTAGCATTCAGAAGTGTAATTCTTAATATTCTTTCCCCAAACTCAAAATTGTCTTTTTTTTTATGCAACTGTCCAGACTTCTTGGTTGCACAGAAAGGCTGCAAAGCATAAATTCTGCACAGTCTTTTAAACCTTGGATTTTCTTCTAAACTTCATGAGGATTTGAAGGTTGACAAGTGACTTTTGAAGGACAGAGATTGACTACAACCTTCAAAGTATTATTTCACATAGGAAGAGAATATCAAGCAGTGACATCTATTGTGAGTCAGGAGTAGCATATTCGAAAGAGGATGATGATTGATGCAGCTCCAGGTTCCAGGGAGTCTGGGCTGTATTCTCAGATTCCCTGTGTTATGCTAAGTAAATGACTTATCAACTCTATCTGAAGTCTCTTGCCTCTTAATTAAAGAAAATATCATATGCAAAATAACTGTTAGGACATTAGCATGCTAACAGTAGTGAAGCACTGTACACTTCTCAGACATTACAAAAAATGTCAAATGTGTTCAATGTATGTCAGTATTTTACTGCTTGTACATTTTCAGTTTAAAAGTAGTGTTACTTCTATCATCTCATTTGTTTTTATTTTCTTTACTCCCCACAGATCTCAGTAGGTCAGCCAGATGTCCTGATGTCTGTGAGACAGTCCTTCTCTTCCTCCTCCTGAATTTCCATGTCCCTTGAGAAAGTGTCATTGTCTCCCACTTTTGGCTTTCCTTGTGGTGTGTGAGGGCAATAAGAGGTAGAGAAAACAGTCATCCTTGGCCATCATCCAGCGAAGGTATGCAGAGATGATGCCTCCTGCTGTCCCCCTGCAACCTAAACTCAAGGCCGATGGCTTTGCAGAGACGAACCTCCTCCCCCACTGAACATGGTGAGATGTTCAGGAGAGAAATCCTTCTGTACCTCAGCCCTGTCCATTGCTCCCACGTTGGCTACGGGCAAGGTGTGCTCCAGGCAATTAGAGCCCAGACAGTCTCTCATGTTTTGCGACATCTGAAGTGGAACTGAATCCTAAAGCTACTGTGCCAGCTAAATAGTAACAGCTTTGTGAAAGGTTAGTTGTTTCACACGTTTGTCTGAAGGGTATGATCTGAGTGTGTGTGTGGGGGGAAATATTTATAAGGAAAAAAGGCTGCTTCAATTGCAATATTATTAGATCAGTTCTGAGGCCACTTCTTTCTCTCTCCCTTACCAAATATAATCCTAAATTCCTCATAAATCTTTATTTCTTCCTCAGAATTTTCATGTGTGGTTCTCTGTCAAATAATTGGGTAGGCTGGGGCAGGAGTGGGGGGAGTTGGGTGTTGTGTTTTCCTGAATCTTTGTTATTAAAGCATGAAGATCTGTGGAAGTCTGAATGATATGATCATTTGACAAAACAAGTGTTAAAAATAATCTGTAAACAATTTTCTATAGAATTTGTTTTAAAATATTGCAACTAGAAAGTCAGCTAGGTCTAAAATTGTAAGTAGGTCTTAGTGATTTGTTTCCGTGAGAGCTAGTGCTTTTGCATGTTCTTCTGAAGGATGCAAATTTTTTTAATAGGGCTTTATCCATTAAAGAAATGTGAACCTTGAAAGCCCTGTCAGGTCCTGGCAGAGATTACAAACTCTATGAGTAATCATGCAGACGTTACCAGTTCTGCCAGCTGACCTCCATGTGTTAAAGGAGACACTGCAGCAGCAGCAGTGTTTAAGGAAAAGATTTAGCTTGGAAATCCTCTCCTGTCTCTCTTGGTTTTATTATCAACACATTGGTGTGGGCACCACAGCCTGGATTCCTCAAGGAGATTGGGATGACACCACCTGTCACTCGGTCACTCAGGGTGATGTCATTTCTCGCCTCACTCACAGCAATACAAGGAAGCTCACCTGTTATAAATTGCCAAAAATAATATTCTCATGCTGTGTGTTTGAGGGGGTTTTTTTGTTTGGGTATTTTTTTTTTGCTGAAAGGTAAATGCGGAGCACAACTGCACATGAGAAACCCAGACTAGATTTTCTGAAATATCTGAGTTTATTCAATTGTCCAATGCCTATTCTGCCTATCTGGTTTCTAATCTTTTTGTTTTTTATCCTCCTTTACATTTGATCATTTTAAATGAAATAGTCTTCCAATATTGTTCTATATTTCTCATTTTCAACACTTATTGTTAGTCCAGGCTTTTCTGCTGTCTTGGGGGTTAGAACTTAATTCTACTGATATCTACACTTGTCAGCCAAGGAAAATAAAATATCTCTTATGCCAGGCAAAATTTTGTATTCCCATCTACCCACCTGCTCTATACGCCCAGGGTTGCTGTCCACCACATCTCTACCAGTCCCACTCTTCTCCAGGCAAACTTGCCTCCAGTCCAAGTGTCGCTTTTACGCAACGCTCCTTCATTCAGAGCATTCCCAGGCAGCTGCAGGGGGATAGATTCCTGGTCTGTTCCTTGTGCCCGTGGTAGGATACTAGGAATGCATTTTTGGTTTTGGAAAGCATCCAGTCAAGCAAAATCATTTCAGTTATTTTCACTCATACCCGACAATTGATGATTTTTGGAAGGAAAGCACATAAATCTGGTGGCAGTTGCTAGAAATGTTTTATTCTTATCAGCATGGAGTAAGAAAATTTGTGGTCTGATATTGACAGAACATGGCTTTCCTGGGTTAAAATATACATTTACCTCTGCTACTGGTTTAGAAATGCTTTAGGAATACACAAAGAATTTTTTAAAATAAGAGCATGGTGCCTCAGGGAGCACTGCTAGTTTAAATAACACATGAAAAGTATTTATGAGCCTTTTTTTATGAGGTGGTCAAAGCAAAGACCATCCAGCATGTAACATAAGACTGGCTAAAGAAGAAAGGTTTTCAAAACCACATCGGAGAGTTAAGCATGAATGGAATTTTATTTCAGGCTCTATTGCTTATTTAAATTAATGATGTTTTCAGATGGAGTCTAAATGATAATACAGATCAAGGTGAGTTTTGCCAGGGAGGCTGGAACTAGTCTATTATTCAAAGAATGTTACTGGCTAACATTGAAATAATCCTGAATAGATAATAGGTTTAGTGAAAGGGAATTTTTAAGTAGGGATTGAAAACACTTTCAAATGCTCCTGAATCATGTAGATTCATTCTTTAACAACAGAGCTTAATACTCCTGAATAGTCCCATGCACCTTATCTACAGTTCTCCCAATATTTTTGCAGTGTATCCAACACAGCAAAATGCAGAATAGAGGTCATTGCCTGTTGTCTAGTTAGGCCACAGTGGCTCGGTAGTTTCTGCTGTGTTGTTGTAGAAATAATGAGCTTTTCTGTACTACAGGAAGAAGAAGCTCCTCTCCATCCTCATGTAAGGGTGTATATAGCCTTTGTGTCTCATTCCTGAGATTGCCAAGTCCTGGCCCTTTTCCTGTAAACCCTTGAATGGATTTCAAGGGCTGCCACTCCAAGCTGGTCTCATCACATACTTTCCTTCCACTTCTTACAGAGTTACCCACACTCTGCTTCCAACTATTCTCTTCTTTCCCTAACTTTGTTACTTCCATATAGGTCTCTAAACTAGGCTACTGATTGTAGAGACTTAATATCTTATGTATTGCTATATAACCTCCCTCGACTTACTGTTACTTTTAGTCCCATTTCCTGCCATTTCCTGTCTTGCTCAGCCAAATTTTTCAGCATAGGTACATGCAGTTAGGCAGCCCGCCTTTCTAAGATACTATACATCCATGCACCCACTGACCTAACACACCAATTTCAGCAACGTGAACTTTATACTTCATGAATTATACCTCACTAAGAGGTTGACTGCATTGATTTCATGGTTATTCACTGATTCTGCATGTTGGTGTCACTGCAACAATGCAAGTACTTAAAGGATTTGCAGAAGCCTGAATTGAAGAAAACTTGTGAACAGACATTGCTTTGTTTATGTCTTCATTATGCACAAACATATTTAGATATATAGATTATTCATTAAAAATTACCTTTGCAATTAGTATGCTAGTAAGTAGGGCATAATTCAACAAGATTGATTACAATAGGACTATCCATAACCGTTTACAGTTAAACATGGGCATAAAACCTCAACGTATCCAGAACAAGCTGTATCTGAAAAGAGGAGAGATTCCAACAGACTATCAACTATTTGTGTGACTTCACTGTGAATAAGATTGGGAGTTGATCCACCTGAAAAATAAATTAGTGGAAAAAAAATTGTTGGTGTTTTGTTTTGCTTTTTTAACTGGGGAAATTTCTCTTAAACTGGTTGACCATTTTGTAACATCAAACCATACTCTCACCCAGGAAATGTAAATAAATCCTGCCAAGGGTGGCATGGAACTTCAATAACCTCAGCCATTTTACACCTAAATAAGAGCATCTGTGGAAGGGATTAACATGCTGTAATTTATGTGCAGTGACTTCCCACCTTGAGCTGATTTGCCTTAACTTTCCTGTGTGTCCCTAGGCAGATCTGCAGACATGGAAAGCGTCTGGACTGCACTGGTTAGTCACTTCATGGAACAATTCCATGGATCTGGCTGTTTGAAACTGATACTGCGCAGAGATTCCTTGATTTCAGAGGAGTAGCTTCACTGAATGGATTCACATCACTCACAGCAACACTGCAGCTGAGCGAATTGTTTGGCCATTTATCGTTAATGATGAGGACAGTATGTCTGTCTTGGTAACTATTGTCATTCAAGAGCACGCTGTTGGCTATGGTAATGGGGATTAAAAGCATTTTAAAATGAAACAGCTGCAGTCTCTCAGTTGTTATTCATTAGCATTTTATTGTTCAATCTGTTTTATTGATTTTCATAGTGCATAAGATATACAAAATGTGCAGAAAATCCAATACTGAATGTAAGAGCAACACAGTCTTTGGAGAATCACGCAGTCTGGGGAACGGCGATACCCAGGTTTGGAAACAGGCTGGGTGTGAATTCTTTGAAGGAACTGGACTAAGCTGCTGCTGTTAAAAGGGCTGGGAGAAATCATTAAGTTCCTCTGGGGATGTATATAGCTGAAATAATAGTCGTCTCCCAACCCAAAGCACAGGCCTATGCCTCCACTCAGAAAAAAGGGAGGTAAGATCCTGCTCGAGAGTCTAAACAACCCTGGCAGAGGGGCATCAGACTTACATTAAGTAGGATGCAGTTGGGGGAGTGTACATGCATTTGTGGGTCTGTGTGTACTTTTTCTTCTTGTACAAAAGGCCATGCAGATTCAGTGACAGAAAACTCAAAAAGTGGAAAGGAAGCTGAAGAATGGCCCAATTCAGTACAGAAGGAAACAAGACCATTTGTGGGATAACTGCCCTAAAAATTTTGCTTCTGAAAGCAAAGTTGTCCTTCACTGCTTAATTCTGCCTATGTTCAAGAAAATAGGGCTGATATAGCCAGCAAGAACTAAGCTACCCGACTCCGTCATCAATTTCTCTTCTTAAAAAGTTCAACCTTCAAGCTTCCCGTTTTTTTGGCAGAGATGATCAAGATGAAAAAGGTAACAACCTGCATGCACAGTACAAACTGTGCCTGGTAGTCAGGGAGCCAAACCGGCATCATTGAAACCCCACGGCAGTCAATGGGATGACTCTGTTTTCACCCAAAGTGTGCTTTAGGTCAAGACCAGTAGTAGCATATATGTAATTTAAGTGTATATTGCTTCCCTCTCTGGGTAACCATTAGTTTAATTTTAACTGGTTACAGAACACCACCACTATGACAGCAAAGATGTTAGCCCTGACACTGTGCTGCTTGCTAAACACAGTGCAGGTGCTTTGCTCCAGTGAAGTACTTCATCCTGGCAAGGACCACTCCTGCTTCACAAAGCGGGGCTCTCTCTGTGCTGTCCCTGCCCCTGCCGCTGCCCCTGCTCCTGCCCCTGCCCCTGCCCCTGCCCCTGCCCCTGCCCCTGCCAGGGCAGTCACGGCCATAAATGCAAACAGCTGGTGTGTGCCCTGACAGAGATGGGGAGCATCTAAGGCCTTCCAGCAAAACTCACGACGTCCCATAATGTGATTCCCATGGCATTTTGGACACTCTTGCCCTGGCCATCATGCACAATAAAGCCATAACTGGATTCTCAGGGCACCTGGGCTCAGTGCCATATGAACAGCAGTGGTATTCTGGCAGGGGAATAGTCCAGCCCTGCGCATTGCTTTCCCATATTTTGGGAGCATTTTGGGTGTGGCAGCCGTATGAAATTAGTCAGAGTAGTCTCTAACATTTGGCTATGTCGCTTGTGATGAACACATTCATTAACATGCTTATTAAAGCACCCAGATTTTTCTGTAGACATGCAATATTAGTTTCCACTACAATACAGCTTACAAGCTTTTTTCTATAGAAGCCAAACCATGACCTTGTTCTATTTCATCCTCTAAGAACCTCTTTTCCTGTGATTTTCATTTATATTACTAAATAGTCCAAGCATATTTAGTCTACTATCTTCCTCTCTCTAGAATATAACAGGCACATATCTGGCACTATAAAAGTAATAATGATAATAACTGAACTGTCTCTAAGTGCTTGTTTTGAATGCACCTGGTAAACCCAAGAGAAAGGCTGTATGCACTAATGTATTTCATTAAAAGACAACTGATGTTTTATTTAACTCAGTAATTAAAACTTTTACAGAAATCACCTCAGGGTGATTTTATAATAGCTCAGTTTCAGCTCAATGCCCAAATCAACAGGTATGATAATTGTCCAAGAGAATAATTTTAATATAAGCAATAAAGGTTTTAAAGGATTCAAATGTGTTTCCTCAAGACAATGAGAAATGTTTCTATAGAGATTACAATGACTGTATGTATATAAACTGTACAAGGCTCCTAAACAATCTGAGTAGACAGTATATAGTTTCCTCCAGTTGGTCAGTGATGCTACAGAACTGTAAGATAATGGTACTCTGTTGTTTTAACTCTCATTTAGGAAGGATTATGGCCTATAAGAAGGACAGTATTTTGCTTAAAGTAAAACACGGAGAGAAAAGAGATGTGGTTTGCACAGCTGTCTCTTCCTTTTTTGGATAGGTTATTTTTTACCTTTATGAACTGAGGTTTTATCCTATGGCACAAGAAAAGCAGCTAACAGGGCAGTGCCTTGGGAATAGCTAATTAGTAAGAAAAGGGGGAATAAACTCTCACTTTCCCTTCAAGAAATGGATGACAGCTCCTGCACAGTCTATTCCTGGCCTAGCGCAGAAATTTGACAGCTGATCTCATGTCATTCAGTCCTATAACATGTGTTCTCATGCTGCCATTCCAACATCTAGCATTAACTGCTTTACCCTTTCCATGTCCTTCCAATCTTAACTTTTTCCTCGTTCATATTGTTGCTTGCTAGATCGAACAACCTCCTGTCTTCTATGGCAAACCAAGTCTCCTTTCTGTCTCCCTAAAGAAAAAAATAGTTGTTATGACTGGGTGCATTTTTTCATATGCCTGACACCCCTTGCAAATGTTGTGGTGGCATTAGATGTTACTCACCATGCCAGCTGTTTGCTATGCCAACATAGCCTCAGCAATAAACAGGGCGAGTGTTTCCTAATCTGCTTCAGCACAGGGTTAGTGGATTAGCTCAAACCACCTTGATGAGTTTTGAAGTTCATCTGGCTGCATTTACCCTGAGTGGCCCACATAACGCAGATCCAGAAGCTCCAGCAAGCGGGCAAACTGGTAACAGGATTTCAAGTACTGTGTGTAATGCTACGAGTGACTGCGTGTGAGCATTGCAATGTTAAGGAGAACAATCATCATCTTAGTAAAGGATGAACATGAATTGTTGTAAAATTACCGTAATGGTGTTTATACTAGTAGGTATAAATGGTGCCACAAGGCTGATTAAATCTGAAAAGCTGCTTTCCTGCTCACTGATTACAATTAGCTCTTCACTGAATTGCTTGCCAAAGGACTCCATTAAACTACAGCCAATCGACCTTACAGTCTGTATTTTTACTGTTCATTAAATGCATAGTAAGGTTTTTCACACACAGAACTACAGATACTCTGACCACTGCTCTGGTAAGGTGAATGGAAGAATCTAGCTTAAACAAAGAAAAATTTGTGGGTTTGTACATACTATGTTACATTACACATTTGCAAGCTCTCATAAGCTTTTAAAAGTCCAAATCTATCAACTATTTCTCTAACTTGTGGATAAGCCCCCATCAGTCTGCTCTCTCATTTAGGTGAGTCATAAGATTACGTTTCAGGAGTTTAAGGGGAGGGAATAATTCCTGCATCCCTAAGGGCCACCAGTTGAAAATGTGATCTGGGTGTTCAGTTTCCCAAAGCACATACACTACTAATGGTAAGTTTTAAGACACTATACTTGCATTTGATCAGTCCTTATTTTCAGTGTAACAGCTGAGTCTTTCACCTCACAAATCTCACTTTCTCCATTTCTTTCCTCCAGGCAAAAACTCTTTCCCTCCTTTCGGAACAGCCAGAATCCCTGATACTGTAGTTGATATCTAGCCAGCTCTGTACTTTGCTGGTATCTGCTTTTACTTTTGTAACTCAGCAGGGAACATTGCTTCCTCCAAGCTCCACCTAAATTCAACATAAACTTTCACACCCTCCTCTTTTTGTTTTAATATTTGACACCCCCCCACTCTTCTTCCCTGCTGATTTTCTTAAAGCACCATGAAGCCTGATTTTGATTTCGCTGTGAATCTGACCAAATAAGATTGGCATTTAACAAAAAAACCTTTAAAAACAAAGCCCTGAATTCTAAATGTAATCACACTCATTTTAAGAGCTGCAGTCATTTGTCCTTGGCTTGTTTTTCCCAGAAATGACTGGCACAGGCATATTTTTTCGTAAGGGTAGTTGGCTCTGCTCTCACTTGGCTGTTCTTGGGAGATGATTTCAGTTACAGTTTTGTCTGCCAAGTCCCATATTCCCTTGTGACCTAGTTTGGATTTTAGATTTCCAGCTAGACCACCTGCCTGGTGTTAATTAGTTATGGTTTCCTTTTTATATGCAAAATTGTTTTAACTTCATGAGCTGGCACAGATTTGCTTGGGCTTCCCTCCTAGTTCTACTGTACAAGCAGCACTGCCTGCCTAGACCTGTCATCTACACTATAAAATCACCCAGCCTCAATCAAGTATGACAAATTGTTCAAGGGGAAGGGGTAGAAGAGAAGCAGCAATTAACTTTTGTGCTTCCCACTTTGAGGCTGTTGCGCTCTCTGGACTTAAAGAAAATCTTCTTGTCTCACTGAGTTGCTGGACTTCTTTATAAGATGTTATTGTTTTTTAATCCAAAGCAGAAGGAGAGGGAAAATGTCTTTAGTAAATACTAGAAGTCCATGTGCCCAGCTATTTATAAAAAGCTATACAACTCTGAAAGTGTTGTTCTTTTACACTCAGAGAATTTGCTGTTTATTTGTTACTATATCAGGCTGAAGTGGTTATCCTGGTACTCTGCTAGCTATGCCCAGTAACCTTTATGCATCCTACCCAGTTTGTTCCTATTGTAATTGGTGTTACAGGAACTGTCACCTGGACACCACGGCAGAACACCATCTGACATGCCACACAGCCCTAAGATTGTGTCTCCAGCCTGGTAAACTCAAGGATATCACATTAGCTCACACCGGCTGGTCTGAATAAGCAGCCAAAATCTTGTCTTCTTGGCCATTCTTCCATGGCACAGGTCTTCTGTCTGCCCTCTCTTTGTAGGAGCCTTTTGCCTTTGGCCCTAACCTACAGACTTCTCTACGAGTTACACAGATTTTATTGCCCCAGATTTTGTTCCCCCTTTTGGGGACTCAGGATTTACAGTTCACTTTTGGGGGGGACTGCGATAGCTGATAGGTGACAAATTTTTATATCTTCTGTTTATATCTTTATATCTCTGTCAGCTTCATCATATGCCCTTCCAATCTGTCCTAGCAGAATATGACTATTTTTTGGTCAAAATTGTACTGCTTAGATATTGCAGTGAGTGTTTGGCTACTCTGAGTCTGCCAGAGATAGCACTATATCCAGAGGAGTTTCATGGGAATAGATGTTCATCAAAGCTCACTTATTTGCTGTAGTTATCCCTCAGTTCAGCAGTGTAAAAGTCAAGTGCTTGGTCTGTATCAACCTCAAGGTACTTTCAGAAGCTTTTCATTCTAAGACTACTTTTTTAGGTACTAAATTTTCCCTTTAGAGCAGCTTATCTCTCCCGAAGGGAACCTCATCTAGGTTAAATCAGAGATGTAGCTTCTAGGTGGTCAAATTTAAGTGAAACAAACATTCCCTCTTTTCATCAGTGACAAATGCACTAACTTTTCTACTTTACATTTTAAAATGTGAATGACACTTCTCAGTTTTGAGTCAGCCATGTCAATCTTCATTTATACGGTCATTGTTCCTAGGCTGCACAATTTTGAGGATGCTCCTTTGGATGGCAACACAGGCCCTGTCATCAATCTTCTGAGACAGGAGGCACTGAGCATTGTCTGATGTCCTTCTGTGTTTTATATTATGCAAGTTAAATCTAGAGTAACAGTACAGTGGCCAGAAACTGAACATGTCAGTATGGGTAAAGAGAGTGGAGGTACTAAAATGATCCCATTTCTGAATTTGGGATGAATTTGTCTTGTTTCTTCTGAGATATTTTCTGTGATGTAAGAGAAGACTGTCCTCTGAAGGTTCAAATTCAGTGAGGTGAGACAGCTCAAAGCTTTCAGGCTTTAGGCTCAGACTCAGAGATGTGACAAGGATGGAGCTAACCTCAAGCATATGAGTTACACTGCTGATGGTCACAGAACTACTCACTTGCTTAAATATCTTGGTACATCAAAGTTTCTCTGAGTCCATTAACAGTTCCTTTGAAATGAGAAGGATATTTTATAGGTCCTTCAAATATCAAAGAGATAGAGGTCCCCTCATACCACTCAAGTTATATCTAAACTAATAAACGAAATGTGCTTGGAACCATTCTCTGGCACTGAGAGCAACTGGTATTTGCATTCGCATTGCATTCCTACCGTCCAAGACAGGGTGCCTGCATTCAGGTTGCCCACTGGGAAGAGTTTCTTAGACCATGCCTGGGTATTGTCCAGGAGAGTGCTGTTTGGCATGAGCCAGAAATATCCCAGGGACTTTTTTAAAAATCTAGCAGTATAGGCAATTGAAGTCCAGCGGCTGAGAATGTTTCTTGCCACTTTTAAATTTACTAGTATAGTTGTAGCCTCAAAGACTGAACATTCACCTCAGGCTGCTTACACATGCACAAAGGCAGGGGAAGATTGAGAGGCAGATAGTTAAGAAAACAGTCAGTTTGTGTTTTCTACAAAAGCTGCATATTTTTAACTGTTAATCTGGACAAAATAAAATAGACTTTCACCAGGCTGTTGAAATGCTGGAACATTCCTGACCATGGCACTATATTTCTGTGCCAAATTCAAGTCTTGAGCCAAGAAATTCTTAGATGTTAGAGATATTCCAAAATTTTTTAAGTGTTAATATTTTTAACAAAGACAAAAATTATTTTGTGAACTCAATAATGACTGAGACCATATTTTGCTAACTAATGAAGAAAGGACAAATGAAAGAA
The DNA here is from genome assembly GCF_003343035.1 of Apteryx rowi. NCBI lineage: Eukaryota > Metazoa > Chordata > Aves > Apterygiformes > Apterygidae > Apteryx > Apteryx rowi. The sequence continues at coordinate 1,474,470 of NW_020447531.1, forward strand.
TCCAAAACAAAACAAAACAATCCTTCAGAAGGCTAATTCCATTTGAAAGGTGAAATTTTAAGAAAAGCAGTAATAACATAAAAGGAGAAAATTCCTAGGCAGTCTTAAGCACCTGTTAAGTTAGTAGCATTACTGTTTTTATCATATAGGACTGACAAGCCCCCACTTCCAATGAGTTAATATTGTACAGTCATGGAAAAAAACCATCTGCACTTCGATACAGAAGTCAAGGTACAACATTATTGCCCAAATGTAACAAATATCTGCAAACAACTTACTGTGGGATATACAGCAAGCCAAATCACATTCTTTTAAGCCTGTGCAACTTAACATAATTGCAGACTACATGGGAGAACAGAATGTGGCCAGTTTCAGCATATGCCCTCATTTTTGAATTCTTGCTGAAAGAGCATCTGTGCTCCAAAATCATGGCATTCACTTTCCTTCTATGTCAATGTTCTCACCGCAATTTCAGGCAGTGTAAAAAAAGAGGCTGATATGCAAGCTACAAATGCAGTTCTGCTACCTGCTGGCACTGAGGTCATCGCCTGAGTTTTCCCTCTTTTCAACTACTTTATGCATACTTTTGTGCAACTGGATACATTCATCTGCGCATGCTTTAAGAGTATCAGTTCTTTTGCAAACTGTTGAGAACAGACACTGGAGCTGATGTACCTTACAGTATATGACTCTGCTGAGAATAAAAGAGCAGGAAGTGAGTTGAAAGACAGGACAGATAGCCGAGAGTCCCTGCAATAGCGCAGAGCAGGCAGGAAGTGGCTGATGAGACTGAATCCGACAGCAGCTGTTGTTGTATTGCTTATAGTGACTAGCAGAGATTTCACTGGACTATCCAGAGGATCACAGGAGGATGTACAGCCTAGCATTCGCATTACAGTTTACGATTAAAGAATAGTTAGAGAATTTATAAAAGGGCTTAGTTCACTGAAAAAAAAATCTAATAGAGCATTTGAAACAGAGAGAATAATATTGGCTGCTTCATAATTTTTCCATCAAAAGTGTGTAACATATCAGTTCAGCAGGACTTGGGCACAGTCTTCCACATAATGCCTCTGGCATTAGCTCAGGTTGCTGCTACATCAGAGATCTCCATTGAATAAGATGCACATGCCCTGTTTCTACCCAACTTATGAGTATGAGTGCCCACTGAAATCTGTGTATGCCATATCTGCCTGAATGGCAGGGCCATTATATTTCCTTGAGTGAATGACTTAGGAACTGAGGAATAAGTATGTTTTTAAAAAGTAGACATCTGTACATCGCAATTTGTGCAAGTTCCTGTAGGCCATTTTCATAAAGATCTCACTTTCTAATTCATTATATATAAATGCCAAGGGTCAGCCACACATTGAGCTGGAATAACTATGTGCCTTTTAAGAAATGATAGCTGTTTTAGGTTATAATCTTTCTTAAAGAATGTTTTGAGTCTTATTCTGGCTCTGTCTGTACCATCTTTAGCCTTTAAAAATACAATTCATTTCAATAGACCTTAGACACTTTTGGTTAAGCAGATAGTCTAATCTAGTCATCTGGGGTAGGATAACCTGAATTTACACAGAGGAATAATGGCTATAACAGGAATGGCCTGTGTGCTGGTTTGCATGGGAGGGGACCAATAAGTCTCCTACCGTCCCACTGCAGGATTGAAAGAAATAAGGGATCTAAGATTCATCTCAAGGAGGAAGACACTTATGTTCTAGCTGAATCACTTGCAGCATATTCACTGGTCCAGCACAGTGTTACCAAAATCCCAGTCAGAACAGTGGTTTGAAGGTTTTCTTTGATCTCAGGATGGCACAAGCCAGTCCAACAGTCTGATTGCCCTAATCTGTGCTTTCACCATYGCCAGTGGAGACCAAATTGGATGATGCACTCTGAAAGCACTTGAGATGCATATTTAAGATGCAGATGAGCTTCCTTCTGGAAGTGCTTGTCTCTTTTTGGACTCTAAAGGAACCTTAGCTGACATCTAATTTTTAGCTAGTAAGTTAAATAACTCCAACAGCATAGTCAAACCTCTCCAGTTCAATGTTTCAATAAGCTGAAGGCAGCTGTGGTAGGCAGATTCAGTCAACTGCTGCTGATCCCCAGCTGCTTGTTCCTGCCCTCTTCTCCGAGGCTATGGCCCCCTCACTTCTGCTGGTTTAACTGGTTGTCAACACACTTTACTCTAAGTTTGTGAATGAACCAGGTTGATCGTGAGAAAAAAAAATTAACAGATGATGGAGGTCATCCCCATAGGAATGAGCAGCTGGATAGAGGGAGCTAGGTTGCTAACCACCAAAGGTGAGTTGGCAGCCACTGGGGTACATCATCTGACCATGACTGAAGTTTTAATTCTGTGGGCTTGAGTCTAGGCCCTGTACTAAAGAAGATTCTGTATGTTATAAAGATCTCCTTTATTAAGGAAATGGGGTGAGTGGTTTTGTCATGTATGTTATGGGCCAGCTCAAGAGGGAAGTAGAGAAATTCCATATTAGTTTCTCAAGCAGACAGTGTGGGATAGCTGTCAGCAAGAATCCTTTAATGGGAAATCTGAGAAATCAGCCATGTTGAAGACTGAGCAGTACATGGAAATAGAAGGATGGGTTAAACAATTTTAGCTGCATGACCTTTTTGGTTAGTTATGCTGCGATAGGTGTCTAGAAATGCCTTTCTGTCATCTGTAGAGAAAATGCTTTCTTGCAGGTCAGAAAGTATTTGTGCATATTCAGTTCTAGCTGAACAACTCTTATTTTGTTTCAATAGGTTTTTCCGTGTATAAGATGCTACAAATAATATTCAGATGATATTGTGTACCTCCAAGTCATTGGAATCCCTACTGGTTTAAAAACTGCGAGCTCTGCGTGCAGTCACATCCCTTGGAAGAACTACAGTAATATGCAAATGGCATTTGTTATCACTAATTCCTATGAACGACAGAGAAAATATACAAAAAGCTTAATGAATGGAAGAAGAAAGAAAAGTGGTAACTGACATTTCTAGCTAGGGAATATGACAATCAACAGCAGGGCTACCAGCAAATCCTCTTATAGGCCCCAAAATGCTAAAAGCTTTAGTTGAGTGTAAACAAATGCCAGGTTCTGAGAAAAGGAGTCTTAAGGGACGGATCTGTTAACCATCAGCGGGCATGTTTCATCTCACCACTCATTTCAAGAAAGTTAAAGGGAGCTTTGTGTACCTGCGTACAGACAGGAGCTGGGACTCTGCAATGCAGGAAACCATTGCCTTCCCCCCAGGCCTAAAAGCAAAGACCATAGTTGCTGCCTACACATATAAAATATAATATAGACCATTTATAAACACAGAATTCTTCAAACGCCTTCCCTTAGGCTAGCACTTTACAATTATACACAAAAAGAGCAAGGGAAATGTCAACTTCAGGTCAAAACTGAGGGCAGATTTATTTTTTAATTTGGTGTAAAAGGTAAACCTATCTTGTTATATTAACCTGCAATACCATGAAGTGTTTAATGCTTTAAAAAATTAAACATATCTTTGAAATCATGCCTTAAAAAGCTGTATGACGTAAAGCACAAGACCTGGAAAGCATTTAACTATTCATTTAACTTTCAGCTCTGGAGTAGTCCTACAGTAGTCAATGGAAGTGCTCATGTACTTGACGTTCTGCCCATGCTTTGATCTACCTTTGCCTGAGGCCTCAGTGGCCTTCTTCCACATCAAAAGCCAGTGTTTCCCCTTTTGAGTAAATATATTCTTTATGTCTGCACAAGCCAAAAATCAAGTGGTTCAGATCATCCTGAATTCCCAAAATGTTTATTGAATTGTCACTTGTCTACAACTGGTGAGCTAGTAAACAAACAGCTTTGGTGAACTAAAGTTGTTAAATATCTGCTTTGAGATGCTTTAAGTTTAAAGTAGCATTGAAAAAATTCTACAGAAAGGCATTAAAATACACCATAGAACCTTTAAGAAAAAAATCTATTTTTAAGTTTAAAGATGATAGAAGAAGCTAAAGCAATGCTAAGAAACTCTTCTAATGAATTATTCTGAATTATTTGGCAGAACCCTGCAATATGATTAAGCACACACATGGAGTGCTATTTGGAAAACTGGTGCACTCGCTTTATTTGTCTATCATAATAATAAATCTGTTGTTAACATAATGACAGCTCATAGCTCATAATGTTAAAATAATTGCAGTTTGATAAATAAACTCCAGAATAAAATCTTCTTGGCAAGAAAAAGATAGGTTTGAAAGATAACACAAGTCATAGAGTCAAGTCAAATCAATTTAATTAACTGTGGCTGTTTGACAATGCTAAAAGGGTACAGTCAGTCACACACTGCCTTTAATTTTTTTCTTACATGGTAATTTGAGCAAAATTCTCTCATAGTTGTGCTGCTGCCATCCAACAGGTGGTTTTCAGATATCTCACCAGCAAACTGAGGATGTTTACAGATATTTGTTGATTTTTTTTTCCCTTGATATTGTCCCCCCAACACACAAAAAATGTTTGCCTCAATAATTCTTTTCTATAGTAGAAAATTTTCTTGCAATGCCTAAAGGTAGCATATTAATTATTGCTGACAGAGGTAGTGGCATGTAAGTGCTTTCCCTCCTTGAAAATCAGTAAAACTTTGACTAGTCCCAGAATCACACAAAAAGCCTTCTACCTTTTTTTTTTCACTGCAGGTTACCGTGAAGACATGACTTTTTCCTCCTCTACGGATTTAACCATTTGTTTCTTTTCCTAGTAGAAATATAACTTCAGTACATGAGCCCAGTGACTCCCATATTCAAGAACAGTGTAGTGAATTAGGTAAAATACAGTTTTAGCAAAGGCTTTTACTACCGTCTTACATTCTACATGGATTTTTATCTTCTTGTCACTGGTATCCTGACTTCAACTTTGTTTAGGAGTTCTGGCTGTATCGAAGTTTGAGAAAACAGATCAGATGATAGTAAAACATCTTTCTAAATGAATTGCAGCAATAATTACATTACCATAGGCTTTTTTTTCTCCCCTCCCTCTGCCTGTGAAGGGATATTTTTACATTCCCTGCTGATGAGGTTATATTCCTGTCACCATTCTGAGGCATATCATTAGTATGAAAATTGTTGCAATATAGAAGTTTGGGARCAATAGAGCCTTAATATAAGTTGTATGGCATTAGAATAATTACTAGTCAATGTAGCATGAAGTAGTGTTTGAAACGAACACTTCCTACCCCCTCAGTGAGCAGCGAATCAGCAAGGTGTGAGAGCTAATCAGTTTGGGAGACAGTAGTGAATTCTGTTACTTGACTGAACTCAGTTTCTAACTGTAGGTGCAGAACTCGTATAAGAAGGAACTAATATTTGTAGAATGAACTTAACAGTCGGTTCAAAGAAATACATTCCAAATAGTGAAGTGACCCTAAAAAGAAACATTTATTTCAGGAAAGCTCTACTTTAATAAGCTGTAAAAGCAAGGAATGAGTCAAGGAAAGTACTGTATATGCTGGCAGAAGGTCACGAAATGTGTACGAGAATGTGCTGGCTTTGCTCTGCATACTTTCCAGGTACCTGATGCTTTAAGTGATCATTCTTGGAATGTGTTATTAAATTATAAATATATATTTAACAAATAGTGCAAGTATTTTGAGGATGTTAGTTGTAAGTGTAAGGAAATATCCCAGAGAGAATAGCCAAAATTAAAGTACTTGCCCATTGTACAGTAATGTATGTGTGTGGGATACAAAATATATTATCAAGGTAACACAATACCATGCAGCACATGACTAGCAAAGCCATAGACTTACGCTGCTACTGATCTGGCTGAAAATCTATTTAGCAGAGCTCTAGAACATTAAATAAAGGAAATTTAGGACCTTATGGAAGTCAATGGACCAATTCAACATTTTCCATTCCAAGAATGTATCAAATAGGAAAATAAAATCACTGTCTAAACAATAATTAATTTTATTGGAGGCTTTTTCTTTTATGGAAAACTGCAATTGGAAAAAATTATTTTTATAGTTTCATTTTCATGCCTGCAAACTGACATCTTTCCATGCATAAGATTTTTTGTGCTGAAATCACCTGGGATTTCAGGGGAGAAAGTTCAAAACTATGGTAGAGAGAATGTGCACAGTAAAATACAACTTTCCCTTACTACAAAAAATTCTAGCCCTGGGTGGATTTTGAAAATGGTAATGAAAGAGTTAGGAACAGAGGAAGGTAAGACCTAAAGAGGTCTTCTGCATCACTGAATCTAGTCTTCTGCTTTTAAGTGCACACACATGTTTCTTAAGTGTTTGGGATTACAAGGTAACATTTATTTCAGGAAAGAATTTGATAAGGCATTCCAGGGGTCTGGGTAGAGCACTGTGACGTTTACCAAGAATAGTAGAGGAGCATGGGGCTTCAAATTTTAATGATGTAATTATTGATTTCATATTGCAGAATATAAGGCACATCCCATGAATTTGGAAGAATTTAGCAAAGTGGGATAGAAAATAAAGAAGTTTTTTTTTTTGCCTTGAACTAAACAGAAAACAAGCTGGCAAGTGACAGACTTTGAGGCGATGTACCAGTAACTTGGCAGAAAATGTAATTTTTAAGGAATTGCTCAAATAACGTCAGGAGGAATCCAGCTGTCAAAATTTTTACGATAGAAACAATCAGGAAAAGACGGCTTTTTGTTTTCATACTGCAGGATGTCGCTACAGTTGCTGGGGGATGTGGTCATCTTTTTGACTTTTGAGAAACACAACAGCTGCTGCTTCTAGCTATTTGATCTCATTACCTCAGACTCTTTTTTTTTTTTTTCCCCCCCCCTAAAGGATTCCCCAGAGTTCAGTCAGCCACGAGGTAGCAACAGTGAAAATGCCTGGGGTACAACCAGAGCAGGGCCCGGGTGCTCCAGCGCTGCTCTGTTCTGGTGTGGGTGCGTGTGTGGGTGTGGGGGGGGTGGTGTAGCCCTCACCACAGTAGAGGAAGGGCAATTTTTATGTCCCTACAAAACATCTTCGTTGGGGCCAGGGTCTCCATGTCACGTCCCGCTCTTCAGGGATGTGAGTGGAGGGAAAGCTTGGCAGTGGCTCGCGGACGCTGTGGCGGTTCAAGAGCAACAGGCTGACCAGAGCGGACGTGGGGATGCTCCTGTTTGCTCTCTTATCCTTCCCTTCCTGGCCACCTAGAAGTAACAGTTTTTATTTATGTTATTTTATCCTTTATTTTATCTATTCTTTCTCACCACAGTGAGATGTGGGAACACGAAACACAACCCTAAAACTGTTGGTGAGTTTAGGTTTCTAAAGGTAACACTGAAGAATTAAGTTTTAATAGCAATTGACACACAGGCAATTTATTCCCCCTGCATTATAGCAGTTAAGTACCTCAGCAGCCAGTACAATAATTGATGCCAAAACCTCAGCACTTTTCTATGGTGGTCCTCCAAACTGAGGTCTCCTGGGCTGCCAGCAGGGAGGAGATTCCAATCAGATTACCTGAAAGAGTGCTCGGGAGCATGATAAATGGGGGTGATTAGTCACTGTCCCAGCTGGTCCGCCTTGCCTATAAATTACGAGACAGTCCACTGCTCTTGCAGGCAGTGAATCACAAAGAGCATCTCAGCTTCTTGCGACCTGGACATCTAATACGTCATGTCCAAAACAAAACATCAGCAGCACAATGCTGAGAAAGGAAGAGGGAGGGAGGGATGAAGAGAACCTTTTTATTTCCTTGATCTTTTCCTTATTTACAAAACTCAGCACAAGCAATGCAGGTTCAGGCCCCAGATTTCATAGTTATGGTTTTCTGTTATAATTCTTCTGTTGGCTTTAAGTTGACATCAGCCTTCAATTTTAAACATATGTTGTAGCTGATTGTAAGTAATATTGTAAAAGTGGGTATAACAGTCTTATAAAATATCATGTGTTTTCTAAATATCTACCTGTGCCTTAGATTTTTTTTTCCTCCTCCTTCCTCTACAGCATGTGCAGAAGCAGGTGGGTCAGATTCAGGACTGGATCCAGACTTTTCCGGAGTTCAAGAGTGTTCAGACTGAGCCCACTGCTAATTGCTATATTATTAAAAAGAGACTTACAAGGCCACTGCTGATGTAAGACACATATCCCCACAGTAATAAGCTTATATATAAAGGAACATTTCCTGTAGATCAAGTTACAAGAGAGAATTGTACAAGCATTTCTATATATTTAAATTCCTACTAACTAGGAGGTGAGAGTAAGTAGTAACCACTCCACTGAGCCAGCTGTCCCTTTATGGTTATCAAGCCATAAAGTTCTCACATGAGAAAAGGTGTCAGCATACCTAGAGACAGCAAATTGTATGGAGGTGTTGAAGAAGGTGAAGATTTACTGCAGACATATGTAGCTGGGGCATTAACTTGGCTGGAAGTCACTGATGCTGCTGAAGGAGAATGGATTTGCTTGTCTCATGGGCTGTAGTATTTTACAATTTTTCCAATGTTCTTTTTCATAGCAGAAAACCATATGTAAATCTCTTTAAAAACACAGTAAACACAATTGCAGCTAAATCCATTCTAGCCTGAAAAGAGGCAGTTATGGGCTGCCCATGATTTTAATTTGAATCAAGATGGTAGACACGGTGCAAATCCTAAGCACTGTTTTTTCCCCTGCTGTCCCTTGGATAGAAGCTACTCCCTAAAAGGAGGACATGTGTTTGGACAGGGAGGGAGAAGGTCTGGGAATGGGTCAGCAGCTCTCCTCTAGGACCGTAATGTTGTGCCGTAGTTCCAGATGAACCATGTGCTGTAAAGTGCTGGTACCTCTCCACACCTACTTCCGACGGGTGGAAGAGTGAGTACAACCTGATGGGATTATGAGCCGGTGGGGCCAGGAACCTCAGTGTGTCCTCCTTGAGCAGGTTTAAGCATTGTCATGCAAATGGTTAAAGAAAGGCTGAGACAGTCCAGAGCTGAGATTTATAAATTATATACACAGATACAGCAAAGATGCACGGCCAAATGTTGCTCTCTCTTAGTAATAATGTAAATCCTTATGAACTCCTTGGTAGTCAGTGAAGCTTGTTCCAGACTTGTGCAGGCTTGTCCCACTATCTATGTTAATGTATTTAGGTAAATATTGCTCTAATTTGACTAACATACTGTGCAGGAGAAGTGTCATGAATGCTAGCCACAAAGTTCTAGAACTGCAGATAGCAGGCACAGAATAAGCCCAAATTGCCATCTCATTTTGTGGGAAAGTCTGGATACAGTCCTGAATCTGAACTCTGAAATGGGGGTTCAAAGGTTTTGACCAATGCATTTGCCCCACAGAACATGGTGTTTTGGCAAAATGAAAAATATTTCCTGGGAAATATTGAATCTTATTATGTGTTATTGATACTTTTGTTGAGAAAATTGGAGACAGGATGTTTTGTTTTGAACTTTGAAATGCAACATTTTGTTTTGATATTATCCAGTGTCAGTTTTCAGAATTGAAATGGTCAATTTCAAATATCTGATTTGAGATGTGATATTCGTATGTATGAAAAATATTGGTCTTCTGTCAAAGCCATCAGGAGCCCAAATTTCCCAGCATTTCTCATGCCACTAAATACTTCAGACATTGTTATTTTTAGCCCAGTAACAAATAATGAGATATCACTTTCGAAGCCTGTTGTCATAACAAAACCCTATCTCTACCATGAATCAGAGAAATATATAGCAAATCACATGCAGAAAAAATGCTAACAAAAGTATTAGAAAAAACAAGTATTTATTCCTGGATGTGAAAGACATCTTTTCTACTTCTGATAACGTGTGTGCTTTGCAGAATCAAGATCACCTGAAGCCTCATTGCCTGGTCATGATGTACTCAGACTCAGACAACTATTAGCAGCGAATTCAGTGCATTGTTAGAGTGCTCAACTGTTGATGCACAGGTCCTGTTTTAGACAGATGCATTACTACATTCCCTCATTTCTCCATTTTGCTTCTGCCCCCACCCAAAGATGGAAAATGTTCTGTATTGATATTATTATTTTGGCTAATAAATTTCAATAACATGGCAAGTGGGGCCTCTAGGCAAGGCTGTATTAGTATGTAATGATGTTGATAAACTGAGGGCAAAGGCTATTTCCATGGGACTGTGCTTCACTGGTCTCACTGCAGAGCAGACTGCTTGCATACTATAGGAAAAGCAGTATATTACAGTGCAGTTTATGTTATTTATTTTGATAAATAACTTTGCACAATACTGAGCATCTATCACTATAGCTCTAGATTTCCTCTTATAAGAGATGATATGGAGAATGTTTGATCTGAAAAAATGCACAATGTCTATTGCTCTTTCTTCTCAATATTATCAAGTAATAATAACGTCCCTGACACATTTTACATTTCACTAATGCCACCTATTTTATTAAGCCCCTTATGTAAAACCACATCAGTGGTACTGAGGAAAAAAATGCCCGTACCAATTTAGATATAAGCAAATCAAAACCATTTTCACAAATGACTGGTAGAGTTTTGCATTTGGTTTACATGGTTGAGGATGTTTGTTTTTATTTCAGTTGTTTTTAGTGAGTAAATTTGTTTAGACTATGGACAACTTAAAATAATTGTAAATATTTTCTGGCTGCTTTTTAAAAGGAAAACTCAAATATTTATTAAAATGTATTGACATGTAACAAGCACAGCATTTTTTTGTCTGTAATCTGCAGCACACATAACAAATTTTGACTGTTTTTTTTCTAATCTCCCCTGTCTCCTTAGACTTTTCTGCAGAAGTCACAGCTGAAGATAAGCAATATAACTGGAAGAGCTGAGAGCAACTCTGATCCCCTGTTCTAGCTTCCAGAACTACTTGGACACAGGCACTCAGGCATTATTTCAATATATTCTTGAGGCTACTAACTTGCACAGGGAGTTTAAAACAGCTGCAAAGACAAAGTTGTCTTGGCCCTGTTCTCCCATCTTGCAATGACTGCAGCCTCATAAGACTGAATCTAATTTATTTGCCACAATAAAATTAACGCGCACACAAAATGTCAGACCCAAGTTTTGAAATCCTTACTCAGATTTAATTATGCAAAAGTCCTGTCTTTAATTATAAAAATATCTCATATTCCCAATTCACCTACAATACTTCACATAGAACACAATTACATTCTGCAGTGGAAGCAAATTTTAGTTTTATACACAAAAAAGTGAAAAGTGATCTGTTGAAATGAAGAGCACTTCAAATGATTTGAGTTCTAAGCTAACAAAAATATTCTTAATATAAAATTTTATGTAAAAAGTAAAATTCTGTTAAATTTCTAAACTGTTTAACTAAGAGCATATGCTCAAGAATTCTTGTGGTTATGCACCATATTTCTGATGCTTGTTCTGTACATCAGGTTTCCCATTAATTTCATTGGAAACAGGATTTTCCTGGTAGGACCCTTTGTGGTACATAACAGTTTCACTGGGTTCACTTCCTACTGTTACAGCTATGTCACATTCATTCATAACAAATATAATTTAAAAGTGAAGTCTCAATTTTTGCCAATATTTATCCACCCAGGCAGGAATATTATATCCATAAAATGCTCTCATCGAAATTAATTGGATTGCTCATATGAGTAAAAAGGTGGCCCACTGATTTGTGCTGATTTGGCCTTCTGATGTGCAGAAGATGGTCTCAACATTTCATCACTCTTGTAATTTAACAAAAATTTCTGTATGCTTGTTAAGAGGAAAGGCTGAATACAAGAGATTCCTCTGCCAGCCTGGTGAAAGCTTACAGCAAGTGCATTGATTTAGGCTGAAGAAACACACAGGCACGTGTGCCATGCTTCAGCTCATCTGGCATGTGCAAGGAACCATAATTACAAACATAGGAATGTCAGACATGTACTTGTCCGCATAGGGCTGTTATATCTCTGCCAAAACAGGCAGTAAATATATCACTGCAGAGTTACAGTACAGATAATATGAAAATAATTATCATGTGTAATTCTAGGTGCTTCTCTAGGAGAGCCATTTTTTCTGGACTGTATGACTCATTTTCCCCAAATCCAAACCAATTTGAGCTTGATAGGTTTGAGAAATTAGCTTAAAGATGAATATTATTCCATTTTCTGTTTGGTGAGGATTGACTACAAGAATAGAGGGAATAGTAAAGATAGTTAATCAGAAGTTTGCTACAAAGTAGGCTTTAAGTCAGCTTCAGCTGACCGAAAACTCTGCTTTCAGTGGAATTAAGCTATGCCACAGAAAAAATGAAGTAGAGAATCACTGTATTATTATATAATCATTATAGAACTAGACCATACCAATTTGTATGAGTTTACCTGCATTTTTTTGAAGACTGGAAGAATGTTATTCTACCACAAAACCATCACACAGGCTGCTTCGTAGCTAGAAATCTGTCTTCTTCACTGAAATGAATCACCATGAGTAATGAACAACACAAGCTGTCAATGTAAATCTGGGGGCAGGGAGATAGAAGGTTCATAAGACTCTAGTTTTTTGAAATTATAAAGAAATATATAAAAATTCTCAAATATAGAACTCCAAGAGACTTGTCTTACCTTAATATTCACCTTTCCCACACACATAATGTTAAGAATATTCATCGATGCAACTCTAAATGAGAAAGCTACTGAATGATTGTAGCTATCCCTCAAAATATATGGGCATAATCATATATAGAATTATATTTTATCACCATTACAATTACCAGCTATTCACAAAAGACTCTCCAAAATAAGGGGGGAGGAGCAAGAGAGAGAAGAAGTCTTTCTCATTTGACAAGATTATAAAGTACTATTTTACGATTTACAGTATGCTTAATGCAGACACTGGTTTCTGCAGTATGTGAGATATTCAGGGAATGATTGAAAAATATGCAGATGTCTGTGATTTGTACAAGTGTTGGGGGTAATAAACCTTCCTCTATATGAAACCCTTTAGGACTATTTACTGCTGCAGCCAAACTGTGCTGTCAGTAGCCCGGTTCACCTTTCAGCACGTGATTACAAAAAACTAAGCATATTATGTGAAAGCTTATACTTTTATTTGCCTTGTGCTGAAATGTAGCATAGTGAATGCAGCGCAGAATTCATGACTCTGAAATCAGTGCAGTGAATTCTTTCCTGAATTTATTAAACCAAGCTTTAATGTTCATTGCATTTGTCAGTTTTGTGGCTATTTCTCTACTCCTCCACATAGTCATTTAACAGAGGGAATGTTTCAATGACATTAGATGATAACATATATCCAGATATTTAAATGTATAGCCCTCTGAGCTTTCTCTTTGCCAAACAGGTGTGCAAAGATCAGTCCAACAGTATTCACAAGGTTTTGCACGAAGACTGTGGCGTGGTGAGACAGGGCCGTGCCGCGTGGGGCTGCAGCGGGTGGCTGCGGCGGGGAGTTGCTGGTGGCAGCTGCATGGGACTGGGTGGCAGGGAGCTGGGAGCCCTCACAGGGAGACCCTGGCCCAGCGACCCCAGTCCTCAGCTGGTGCTGCTGCAGAGCTGCAATCTGGCCTGACATCGATTTCCTTTCCAATACTGTTATTTAACTTTCTCATTCGAAACGTGTTGCTACCAAGATGGAAAAATACCCACTGTGAGCCAGATTTGCAAATGTTTCAGCATCTGCCGGTAGGGCCAGATTTTTGTGACGCTCGTATTCAGATACCAAGTTTCCATAAGAGCTCAAAATATCCTACAGCCCCAACATGCAGTGTCTACAGCCAGGCTGCTACAGGAATACAGCACGTAACGCACCTTCCTCCATCGGGGTCCTAAATGGAAACTAAGCTCTTTCTAAAATTGTCCTGCTGTGGATAGCAGGAAGGGAGAAGGAAGAAGGCATCTTGCCCTGAAGAAGTACATGTGTATGGGTTATGAAATGCTGTGCACAGGAGGACGCTGTTTTAAATAAGCATCAGGCCTGCTGCTCATTTACCATAGAAATAGTCTGTGCACATGTGCAGTAGGTCTAATATGACAGAGAAGTATTGAATTTACTGTGCACATGCCGTAAAGCTCATCTCTGTGCATGCTGTGGAAATATCTGGCATTTGGGAGCAGAACTCAGATGAACAAGGTGCTTAGATGAGGAAGGCAAGAAGTCTGGAAGAAAAACAAGGGCGCGCTTGGGACTACCTAGCCCTCCTTATGTGTCAAACTTTTCTGAAGTTTTTACCACTAAGTGTGATGCAAGTGGCTGAAAATACCCACTGAAAGTCTGAGAAGTGGATAGTGCTATGCCTGCTCTTAACCACAACTATGTAACACCAGGGCAGTCATTCTAAGAAAGGAGATTGTTAGAAGCTTTTTAAAAGACATACAGCACCTTAATAGCATCTCCCATGCTTAAGGATATATCACTACCACAGTGGTTAAGCACTCCCAGGGTTGACAGTGACAGTTGACAACTCTGTTGAAACTAACCCCAGCTGTCTTCATGGCATAGACAAGTCTGTTCACAGTGGAAACGGCTTTTCTATTTCCTTCTCCATTTTTTGGCACAAAAAGCCATTTTTTTTAGCATACTTTTCAAGTTTGGGGTAATTAGAGCATTGATTCTGAAATCGGAGTCACAACAGAGTAGATGCAGGGCTGTAGTTTGTACCGAGCCTTGTTGATTTTCCCCTCCATTCGTACATATCTGACTGGAGATTTGGGACCTTTTATTGCACGTTCATATGCCATATTCTGCTGGGGAAAATCGTGGCAAGTGCTAGCAAATATATTTTATATGGAGAGCAAGACTCCCATTTTTGAGAGTGTTTTATCAGCTGCAGCCCAGATTGTAATGTTCTGTCTGCTGTACAGCATGCTAAGGAAAACTGAAAGTGTCCTGACTTCCAGGAGATTTACTGGACCCTCAATGTCCATCTTTTGAACTGGCAGTTATCTGCAGTCTCCTCCAAGGTACTTTCACTCAAGAAAGAAAGAGAACCTAGGAGAATGCACACAGAAATCATCTCATTTACAAGTTATGCTTGCTTCATGGAGTCTGTTTATTTTCCTTCGCAAATTCATATATTGTGCTAAACTAATATGCAATCCATGAAAAATCAATGTTCCACATGTTCACCTATGGTTCTGTTTTTGCGACTATGTAGGATGGCTTTTCTACAAGCATTCTACCTGTTAAGTAAATGATCTCTAGAAGAAGAACTATTTGAATTCCTGAAGTTTAAACACTGTGTGGCTTTTGGGGTCTGGTACATAAAGGGTCACTGGGTTCCTACTGCTCACATGACTAATCTGGTTTAAGAAAGAGGAAGAAAACTGCTGCAAAAGGGACAGTGACGGGTGTAGGGTGTGACCTTCTTTCTCTGAGCTGAAAAGGCCAGGCTGGAAAAGCCAAGTAAGTCTGAGTACATCTATTTTGGGTTTGATTCTTCAGACTAATAAAGCAAGTTCAGAGGTGAAGGTCATGAAATAACTTGACACTGAGACTTAGTTTGTCCTTTTGGCTGGTGAGCTTACAGTGGAGATATAATTTTCCTCACACAAATCGGATAAATACTTAAGAATTCAGGGCAAAATGTAATTGCAAACTCATAAAAATTTTTCCACAAACAAATATGATTTGTTCTTGAATTAGTGAATCTCAGGGGAAAAAACAACACACAGACCCAAAACATAAGATTAAATTTTGTTTCATGGCAGAGTCGTCTGCTTTTCAGCTGGAAATTTAACAAAGGATGTGGAGCTATTTAAAACAAAATCTTCTACAAGTTGTCTTCCTCCCAGCTATTCATTTTGTGCCCGGTGCATCCCTGTCAAAGGTTGTTTTTCCATTAATTAAGTAGCTGTAGGAGAAAACTCTTCTTTTTGAAATGATGTTTATGCAATTTCTATGCATCTGACATTCAACAATGTCCTACGTGTGACCTATTCACAGGGAACTTGTCTTAAGCGACTATGGAAGTACATAGTAGAATGGAACAGAGAAATCCAGAATAGAATTTTGGGCTGTCATAAAAATGCAAAATAGCTACTGGAGATTACACCATGGTTACATGGGAAAGGTATCTGTGAGGATGCCTGTTCAGTGGCCTGGGCTCTGAACTGAAAAAGTAACTTTGCATATCTCAGAATAGAAGAAATATAGAAATTTAGAGAAATATGCTTGTTCTTTTATTTAAAAATATATCTCCTACAATGCAGACTTTTTTTTTTTTCAGAAAGGTGCTCCTTTTTGCATGGAAAAATGTTGATATTAGAAAAGCTTCAGCCAGTTAGCAAGAGCATAATAAGGGGTGATTCTGGCCTTGCAAAACCTCATCAGTTGAGTTCTTCAAAATTAGAAGCTGAGCTATCTTGTGATAAGACCCCACATCTCCCTGTTCTACCTCCCATGTTCCAAAAAGACTGCAAAATATTCTGGTTTTGGTCAGGCTCCAGCTAGTGCTTCCAAAACAAAGCATACAATTTGCATGTATCTGGAGTCATCTATTTATTTTATTTCGTTAAACAGCAGCTCTCCCCAGATGCAACAAGTCTTGCAAAAGGTCTGCAACACAGAGCACTCCCCAGGTCCATCTCTGCAGGACTGCCTGGTCTCTGGAAAGCGACGAAGCAAGAGGCTATTACAAATCCTGTTTGCTCCTGGGCAGGCGGTGTTGGCACCCTCCTGAAAAGAAACTTCTGCTATTATGTCTGCCCAGAGTCAACCGTCACTGCCACAGCTTGCACAGAGGCTCCTGGTTCCAGTCCCAAAGCAGCGAAGGGCTCTTGCAAATGTGTGCAAACCCACCTCCCTCCTCTCCAGGGACGCACAAGAGTTGCTCCAGAGTCAACCTCAAGGACATTTCTGAGAGCTGAAGATAAAACCTAGTGGGAGYTTTTGCATATTCCTTGTTTGGCTTTTAGGGTTTTCTCTCATTATCTTTAAATGCAGTAACAGCTGCGATCTTCTACCCACTGTAGCTTGCATACCTCCCTACAAACTGTACTGATTTTGCATGGCAGAAAACAGCAATTCCTTTCTGCTGATCCTAACTAAAGTAGTTATGAAAGGGGGTGACAGTGCAAACAATGGAAAGAAGGAAATAGTAAGGAGTGATTTACTGACATAAATAATAAAAACTCCTAAAGTAGACCTGAGATTTCGTGGCTCTATATTTTTGTTAAATATTGGGAGGCACAGTATGGGAAAACAATCTTAATGGAGGAAAAAGGGGGAGTGAAAAAGGGAGAAAGGGATGTCAAGATCTCTGTAAAGCAATGCCATTTCCTCCCTGAACTCTGACTTGAAAAATAGACCTGCTGTGAAGCCACCAGTTTGCCGCACCAAGGATTATTTTTAACACTGCAGCACCACAAGTTATAGCTGAAGCTTAACAAACTTGCACAAGGCTGGGCCAAAATCTGAAGCCGTCCTTCAGCCCTTAAACATGCAACACACCTGTGGAGCGTCCCTGCTCACAGGCAAAGTCTGTGTCCCTACAAGTGCAGCTGTTGGAGTAGATCCAGTTTTTAGGATCAGGCCTTAGTGAGGATCAGGGTATGGCCCATGCAGTGACTCAGATTCCTACAGTCATTTTTCTTCGTATTTCAGCACTTTTGCAGCTGTTTTTGTGTCTTTGTAAATCGCCTATAAAAATGTCCTCTTTGCCTCTGAATGTTTAAGTGCACTTCTTCCAGCAAGTCCAGTGTAGCCTCTTTCAGGTCTGCTCATTGACAATTTGGAAGTATTATATAAACAGAATATAGTGAAGGCATTCAAGACATTCCCATTACCCTTGACACCCTATTTCTTTCAAAAGTCAACATATTCTTTCCTTTTGTTCACAAACCTAATTCAGAAAATCAAATCAAAAAAGTCAAAAGTGAAACAAATAACATGCCCACAAAATCCTGCAACTTAAATGAACTTTCCACCTTTCCATGATAAAGCATTGATAAGCATGATAGCTAGATACTCCCATTATTAATGATTCACTAGCAGTGTATTCATTAATAATAAGCACTAGTGTCATGTCAATAGTGCATCTGAATTGAGCTAATTATATTACTTGATGCCTCATATTTTATGAGTATAATTGATTCTCTGTGGGATAAATCCTTGGCTTTTTTACAAAGGCAAACAAACAAGCCTGGTAGTTTATTCTCCATTGGAACTGGGTCAGAGCAAAGCCCTTTATGTCCTGTCCTCAGGTCTATCCTGCAACCTGGAGTTTGCAATGACTGCCACATTCACCAGTTTTCCTTGCACAAGGGCAATGGATATTGCTCCCGCCTTTGTGTTTGCTTTGTGCCCTCACTGTTTAGCCTGAACCTTCACGGCAGCGGGAAAGCAAGCTGTCTCACGCTCCGAGGGAGAAGGGCAGTCAGTGGCCACACACATGCATGTGTCAGTATCCAAAAAGAAGAATTCACCTTACCATTTCTGGGAAGGAGTTATTACTGTAGATGCTAAGTATTTCTGTGCTGTTTTAGTATTACTCTAACTCTCTGTGAGCTGGTGTGCCCTTTTAAGTGCTTCAGGACATTCAAAAGCACCTGAAACCTCCTGACACGACCTCCTGCCTTGGGTAAATTCAAAGTGCAGCTTCTCATGTTATCTTTCTGATCATCTCTGAGTTCTTCCGCAGACTACTGTGTGCCCATGGGAGTACACAGCGCGAGCAGGTGCAGGAATATCCTGTATTGCCCAGCCTGGCCCATTTAGAGGACAGTTTCAGTAATCTGTCATGGAACACAAGAGCTGCTCTCTAATGTCTAAGACCTCTGGATGAAAGCAACATTTTTATCTTGAATGATTCAAAAGAGGTACAATTTCCAGAGACAATGTCCCTCTCTAGACAGGGCAAAGAAATTGTTCCCAGTAGGACAAATCTTCAAAACATTTCAAAGGGTTTTTTAATTAAAAATAGGAACATGTTCCTTTGTAAATATTTTGGCAGAATTTTCTCACTCTGGTAATATGACACAGGTGTAAGGATTTCAGGACCAGGCATGCCGCTGGGAACATGGCTTAGAGTTTACACATCTTCTGCCAGCACAGCTTTTAAAAAGAGCTCCTATGAAATGATATGCCTGCCTAGAGAGAGGATTGCATTTGTTTCAGGGCTCCATTCTCTCCACCTATTTCCACAGATCTCCTCTTAACTGCATGGCAACAAAAACATCTATGCTATTAAATAAGCTGTTCTGATTTATCATAGCCCGTGTTGAACTTTCACCAGTGAGATTCTCCTGGAGCTGTGAGTGGGACTTTATGCTCATGGGTATAAGCTGCAAGTTACTGAGGGACACCTCCTCGACCCACCGAAAGCCAAGGGAATTTTGCCATTGTCTGCAGTGGGGCCAGGATTTTTCCGCGAGTGTCCTCTGCTCTCAAGTTCTGCTTCTCAAAGTGCCAGAAACAAAGGAATCTGGTTCTTAGAATAAGTGACTCAAAACACAGGCAAGATCCAAGACAGGTTGAAAAAGAAAAAACATTTGGCACAGAGTCTGTGGAAAACTCTGAAGGAAGCCTTGACATAAAACAAATCCAATATCCATCCCTACCAGAGTCTCACATTACTGTTGTACTGACTGACATATTATAGCTGCTGAAGTCTAATGCTACTGTAAAAAGCTTGCGAGTTAGTTTGGCTGTTCAAATATTCATGAAAATAATTTTTTTAAATATTACTATGCAGATTTGACTACAAACACAATATAATTAAGTTATTACTATTTTTTACTTTAAAATACTATCACTGTTCTAGAAGTGAGTAAATGATTGTCTTCCCGTATTTGAAAAAATAGGAAAATATGGTAAACTGGGGAATAAAAAGACATATTGCTCTAGCAATACATTTTGCAATATAATTTTATTATGTCTGTTTTGCTGTCAACTTAGAGACTTTTGAGACATCATAATAAAAATACCTTATTTGACTTATACATTCTACTTGAGACCATGAATCTTGAGATAACGCTGCAAGGTCAGGGAAGTTTAGGAATCCAATGGTCTCAAATGAATGTCAGTTAGCTAAGAGGTGCTCAAGGAGGGTCTATTAATAATGAAAGCTCCAGGCAAATGTATAATGCAAGCCCTTCAGATCACAACACAGAGTTCATGTTCTCTTGAGAGTCATCCAATAAAGGGATGTCTTGTTATAATGAAAAGAATATAATAATATACAGTAACAAAAAATCTTTATCATGCATTCTATATGCTTGATTTTATGTGTGAGTGTAGATGTCTCTACATTCATAATAGCAAGAGGGACCTATGGCAGTAGAGAAAAGAAAGATCACTTTCTATCCTGCATACTTTAATATTTATAAATATTAAAATATGTATAAAGTCCAAATAGACACTATTGTATGTCTGGTGACATACAATATAGAAATTAAATATAAAAACTAAATATAGAAATTAAAGTTTCATTAGGGCCCAATCCTTCATCTGAATCAGCAGCAAAACTGACTTCCAGGAGTCTAGTTGTAATGGTAAGTGCTGAATCACTAGTATTCAATATGTTCAAATCAATTTATAAATGTTAAAAAAATCTTTATGATTTTACAGTTAGGAAAGTAAAAAAAATTATTTTCTCTATCTTATGAATGGAGCGTACCAGAGTCACATAACAAATTAATGGAGTAGTGGCATTCAAGTACAGGATTTGCTGGTTTCTTGAGCCAACACTAAGACTGCTATTAGAGTATTATTATTTGTTTAGGATGAGCATCAAGAGATTTACGTGGGCAGAATTTATGCTCACGATTTTTGCTTAAGGACATGTGACTCTCCACTCTTCTCAAGGGATGTATAGGTGATCATGTGGTGAGGGACCGCAGGTGTGGAGCGTGGCTGGCACCCAAAGGCTTGCCTGCGCTGCTTGAACAGCAGAGCTCAGGTGCAATGAATGCCAACGGAAGTGGGTTTTGGCTGCCGTAGTTTGGGTGGATTTGCTGAGGGATTTACATAGTGTGGATTAATGAGGGTAGGATGTTAGCAGACATGTCAGCTCACACATTTTATGCATCCAGCTCACACATCTGGCCCTTATTTCCACCAGCTGCAGCTGGTGTGCGGGCTCAGGAGCGGGAGGCATCTGCGGCACTCTGCTCCAACCCGGGACTGTGCTCCTCTTTTTGGCCGCAGCCCAACACATGAGCTGGTGTGGGGCAGCATGCCTGTTTCATGTGGCCCAGCACAGCGGGGGCAATAGCACCTGCGTGGCGTGAGAAAACCATGGCAGTCCTGCTGCAAGGGGCAAGTGCCCATCTTCCTCCTCCTCCTCCCTTTGCCTCCCCCAACGCTCTTTGGGCTGCGCTCATGGCTGGGTTACACCACCTTTGTGGGGACAAACTGAGCCCACAGGAAAGATTTTCTGGGGCCCCATTAGCAGTGTGGCTGGTTTTGTGGTGTCAAGCAGGGGTAAAGATGACTTTTGAGAATAACTGTGGAGTTGAGGCTTTTGTGTCCCAAAGTAAGTATGTATTTTTGGTTTTCTTTGCTGAATTTCAAGAAGGCAGAGAGGCATAGAAGATGTATGTTCAAACATGCTGGACCCGCCCATTTGGGCCTTCTTCAGAAAGACTGTGTTGTTTGTCCACATTTATAATTTCCTTCTCCAAAGACAACAAATAATAACAAAGAAATCTTATTTTGAGTATTAAGCAACGAACTAATTAACAATATTGTTACAGTCACATCCATCTTCCAATTACATTTTGTATTAGGTATAATTGGTATCACCTATTAAATTCAGAGAAAACTTGTTGTTTCTCACCAGCAGTAGTATCCTGCTACTTAGAGACCAACATTGTGTTTTGTTGCTTTATTTTTCCTTGCTTGCAAGCTGTAACATTGGCAGAAATACACATAGTCCTTTGGCACTGGACTATCTTCCACCCTGCTTTATTGCCCTCCTGAACTTATTTCCTTTTACTCTTTTTAATAACTCTTCTTAAATACTCTTTTAAATACTTTTAAATGCTCTTCTTAATAACAATCCACAAGCAAAAAGCGAGCATGTTAATAGGGATGCAGTCCATCAAATGAGGCATCTCAAGTCAGTGTGAATGACTCCAGTCTCATTTGAATTCTTGTCCTGGGCCCCACACATGACTTTGTTGGGCAACTGTCAAAACTTTCCATTAGTTTAGTTCCACCAGTCTCCTAATTTATCAGCTTAGTTTTCTTAAGACAGAGAGAGTCTCTGATATATCTTTTAAGATGGTTAATTATCCTTATAGCTTTTAGTCCTGCATGGGAAAGGATGCTGTGAGGCTACATTTGCCAAAATACATGAAAGGTCGCCTTCTCAAGTCCCATGTAATTATCTACTGGCTGCTCTATAAAGAGGGGCTCCTATCCGGGTTTTGGGAAACAGAAAAGTCTTTCTGTTGGGATCTAGCTTACGATATCTTTAAGTCATAGGGATCAGAACAAAGTAAAGAACAAATGTTTTTAGCCTGGATTAAATGCTTGGGGAATGTCCAGAGTGGCAAGATATCCAGGAAAGACCACTTAGAAAGACATGTCTTTCCTAGCTTGTAGAAGAAGGCCAGGCATTTGTTTGCTGTGCAGTTTTGTGCAATATATGAGGATTTCTGCACTGTCTTTTAGTTAATAAAGCTGGTCCTAACATAAACTTGTGAGCGGGGACTTCATCTAGGTATGTCAGTTGGGGAAGGGGTCTGCCAGATTTCATCTGCTGTTACAGAAACTGTGATTTCTATAAAAAGCAAAAATGCAGTGCAACTATAATCCTATTAAAAGGTCTGTGTAAGTGCACAAAATCTAATATAGGCTAACTACATGGACAAGAATTCTATGTAAACATGCAGAATGATGAGATTTGCACAGTACACTGTAATATGTTTACCATTTTAAGAGTAGGGACCATGTTAGACCCCAGCGCCTAAAAAGTCCTGAGCATCAAGGGGGTTTCTGTCAAAATACTCATACTACTGATAAACAACTGATTTGGTTTTAGCATTTCTTGATGCATTGTTCCAAGGAAACTGCTTAAATTGACATGTTGGCATAACATAATTTAAATATAACATAATTAATTATAACATAATTTAAATTGGCATATATAACATATATGCCATATCTTAAAAAGACACGTATGTTTTAAAACATATATATATAAAACACATATATAACATATATATAACATATATATAACATAATTTAAATTGGCATAACATAATTTATTCCTTTGTGACATCATTTCAAAATTCTTGAGGCTGTTACCTACTAAACCCTTGTGTACACTTTGCATCTGATGTCACGTTCACAAGAGATAAGTACTAAAGATTTAGTCCTTTGCCGGTAGGGCTGTGGGAAGGCAGTTCTTTATTTCAAATGCAGCATGGGTTTTGGAAGCATTTAATGTTTCTGTTTGCTCCCATTCAAAAGTTTTAAATGCTATGCTTCCATTATGACCGTTTTGGGGCACCACAGGAGCACTTCCCCAGTCTGGGTGTTTTGGCCTGCATGTTGCAAATCCATTTCTGGATAAGGTCTGTGGTGGCCTTAGCCTTATTTCCATGCCCTACTCTTCATGAAGGCTGCACCTAGACAGGACCTCCATCAGTGTCCAGCATGTGCTTTGCTCTGAGCTCATTACTGGGGCCAGGACTAAGGAACCTGCCACAGAGGACCTCTTCCTCATAGTCTAGATGAGCCTCTCAAAACATCCTAAAACACAAGATTATAAAGGCAACTGACTTTTTCCCCTCAAGGTACAGATAAGACAATTCGGCACTCATTGAAGCAAACCAACAGGATGTTTACAAAGAAAATTGCATTGTAGGGAAGTTCTTTCACATACCACTGCGGATGTGGCATTTAAATTGTATAAGGAAGTTCTTCATCACTTTTAATGGGCAAAAGCAATTTGCCTGCATTTTCTCCACACCCACCTTGATCGCTAGTTCAGAGGGGGAGACTGGATCTAGGAACCAAAATTCTGCATTTCCAAATGGCACTATAAAACCCCCGTAAGCATTGGTATTAGACAGCTTTTTGTTGTCCATATGACTGAGATGCCTCTAGCTAGTCTAAAAAAATACAGTCATAGACAATTAAATAATTAACATCAAGCTAAAGATTCCAAATGTAAAAGCTTCCCTCAAGATGCCTACTGAAAATCCCTTGCTGCTTTTGTCTTTGGCTGTATTACAGCCATGGCTTGTTGTGCAGAGCTTGAATATCTGTAGTCTGAAAAATGGTGTCTATATGACAAATGTCATATAGAAAGGGCCAACTTTGTAAGATGGCCATTGTCTTGTGTCCACTGTGACTTGAAACTGGAAATGAATTTAGGTTGGAGTTCTTTGGGGCATGGTTGGGGCACATGGTTTGGGGCACAACAGCAGTCCAAAGAACAAGGATGGATTAGGAAGACCAATAGTTCTCTCCATACTAATTTCCCAAGTTTCTGTATACTCTTTAGAATGGGAATTATTATTAATTAGTTTCTTGCAGCTTCTTTTGAACCCTTATGTCATAAAGTTTAACCAAGAAACACCTTAATTAAGTGTATTTTGAGAAATGTGACATTACCGACATTCCTGTTCAGGCTATGGCTGCAGATATGTGCCTATGCTGAAGTCTTTATGGAATGTTAAAAATAAGAGTAATTGAACGTGTATTGCAACCTTGCCACTAAATCATTAGAACTTCATTGTCCCAGCTTAAATTATTCTCTTCCTGGGGACAAGGAGAAAGAAAGGCAAATAGCTGACACCGTGGACCAAATGCTTTCAAACTAAAGTTGCAAGGGTAAGAGCATTTTTGAGATTTAGGGGGAGTGAGATCTATGTTGCCACAGAATGGAGCAGTGAATCAGTAGTCCTTAATTTGTATTCCTCTGTTACTAACTCACTCTGTTAGTCTGAGTACGTTGCCTCAGGCCTTTAGTGACTGGCCACGCCTGGCATTTGGTCTTCTGCTCAATTCTTAAACAACAACAAAAAAAGCCCCAAAACAAAACAAAACAAAACAAAAAGCAAACAAGCAAAAAAGGAAAGTGAGAGCTATATCTGTATAGAAAACAGCCAAACTCCCAAACATGCTTTGAGTCTTGTCTCACCTTTCTTTGCACTCTGATTTGGATCAGCTTTCTTAGGCATTAGAGGCTTTAGCCAAGGTCTCTTCACTGTCTCCATCTTGTTTGCTTACCAGGGTGATGAAATAGGCCTTTGTCTGAGAAAAAAAACAGTCTTTTGAAAACACTGTATGTCTCATATCTACCCAAGAACTTTGCTTTGGAAAAAAAGGAGTGGATTTTTCCCAACTTCAGCTTTGCTCACTGGGTTTCTACAACAGTGTTAAAATACCAGCTGATGCAAACCCCAAAAGAAGCAAATGCATCACAGTGCTGTGGAAAAGTCACTCCACATGGATGGCCCTTTTTTTGCTCCCTCACCATAACCAATCTTGGATGTTTCCAATGCCCTAGGAGACTGCAGTAGACTTGTTCTGGAGTGGGGTCTATGTTGGGAGTAATCTGATTCTTGCTATCACATGGGTCTCTTCAAACATTATCTGATTCTTAACTGAAGCTACGGTACATTTTAATCTCATGCCAGCACTGGAATTATTGAAAATCTGTGAAATAATTTCAAAAATTCCTTATTACGCAGGCATAAGGGAGAAACAGATCAGACTGGAATGTAAAAAATGTAAAATGTACTGTTGCATTTTGCTGTTCTTTGCGCCTCTGGCCCACTCAAGGAGTGGAATAAAAGACTTCTAGGGGATGGAATACAGCAATTTAAGCTTTATTAGTATGAAGCATTTATTTCTAGCCAAAATTGGTGGATCACTTATGGAAGATTGTAGCTATCACAAATGTTTAAATTTTGCAGTTAAAATATTTTAAAGGTTAGTGTCTACATTTAAGCAGGTAATACTTCAGTGACCACTGTAGATGTTCAAAATCATTGAAGAAACACTTTTATTTAGATGTCAAAATACGGATTTAGGAGCCAACATTCATACGCTCAAGTATGAAAGATTTAGTGTATGTGATTGGGATGTTAATACCTACCTAAGCTTTATTTAGAAGAGAAAAAAAATCCAAAAACTTGAGCCAAATCTGATTCGTTTAGAATTTTATTGCACCTACTGTTATTAACAGATGGATGATAATTGGAAGAGGAAACCAAAGTGGAAATTGAGAAAATGATTAGAGTGTGAGAAATTAAGTATGGAGAAGAGAGTAAAAGGTTGAAGACAAAGGAAACAAGATGAAATGGGATAGGGCCTGGGAGATAAATCTTTTCTGGCCAGACCTATGGAAACTGAAGGCACAGTGATTATAATTTTGTTTGTAGTTCCTCTCTGTTCCATTGCCAACATCAGATAATTTAGCTATGGTAAGGGTTTAGGAATGATTTGCCTTTCTCTTCTGTAGAAGGAAAATCACTTTGCAATACATTTTGTAATGTTACAGTGCAGTTCACTGGGTTCAGGCTGTAGTTGAAGCTCACACATGATAATAGCATAAATTAATTCTAGGGATCTGGCCACAATGTCAACAAATAAAAGTAACTAGCAGAAAAATATATGTCTTGAGGAAGGCTGATATTCAGCATACATTCATTCAAGTATGAAGATAGCACTCACATAATCAGAGACTTCAGGATTTAGAAAAATCTCTTGGACGTTTGTGAGAGTGCACATGCAGTTTGTTGGGCATACCAGAAAGGTTTGAACAAGAAGAAGCATCTATAATGGGTGAATAAGGAATTTAAAAACTCCCTTATGCAAAATGAAAGGGAAGGCAGGACTATTTTGACAGCCTCTTTGGAAAGAGATGGTGAACCACCTTAAACTGAAGAGAAAAACATGGGTTATTTAAGTAGGTGTTTAATGTAGGGTTTGTTAGGTTGGTTGTGTTATCAGTCATCATCTCTCACAAGTGGAAATTCTGACTCTTCCTGAGGGTGGGAAAAGCATCATTCTTCAGGTTATGGATGAGATCCCACTGTCTGTGCCCTTGGGCTCCCACATGGGACAATTTCATTTCAGATGGCTTATGGTAACTTGGTGACAGGGTGCAGGTGAAAGGAACAGCCTCACAACCTCAGTAATAAATAATCATGGGGCTGGAAAAGTTCTCGTGCGTCACCTGGAATTTCAGAGATATCTGAGAACACAGGAAGGAACATATTCAGTGAGATGAGAACCAAACCCACGCGTACTTTAACCTGTATTTTTCAGGGCACTAAATTTCTGCATCTGTAGGGGAGAAAGAAACAGTTGTCAGTCCAAAGAAAAGCTGCTGTCCCTCATTACAAGAGAAATCTCTTTCTTTAGACGTCTAGCTATCCTTGTCCCAGAGGCCTTTGTCTCACTTGGTGCTCTGTAAATGATTTTCTTCCAAAATAATAATACACTTGAAATAGCAAGTGACTTTTTTTTTTTAATGCTTAGGCAATTTGTTCCAATTTGACTCATTCTGTAGTACCTTGTCCTGTGCCCTGTCTCTTATGTTCAAACAGAGCACAATGTTTCAGCATTGTGAAGCTGAAGTAGAAAGTACAAGGAAAGGTAAGTTTGAAACTATTATTGTTTCATCCACATCACTAAAACCATCTTGGAAAATGGCCCAGGCTGTTCAAAACTCTGAATCTTCAGCCAGTGCAAATGGAACCCAAGAAAGAAAAAAAAAAAAAAGAAAAGGGTTCCATGCTCCTGGTCTCTGCATCACCTGCATCTCCTGTATCACCCTGTGCCCTTTCCCCTCACACTTAACGCCAGATGGAAAGCTTTCTGAGCAGATCACCTGCTTTGACCCTGCCTCCAGCCCCCTCTGAACCCAATATTACAGCAGCCTGGCACAATGCACTTTGTATAGATACAGCAGTTTCACAGACGTATACAGTACCTCAGTTTTCTAAAAATAACCAAGGATAGGAAATGCTGAGCTTAACTTCTTCCCCTCTCTGTCTGCACAGCACTCAGTGGCATAAGTGAAAATGACAGTCTTAAAACAATGTCTTTGATACAGATGCTCAGGGGAGTGGCTTAGTAATATATACCACTTTTTTTTTTTGGTAAGAGGTCCAGATTCCTTAATGCCCTGTTACGTATTTGAAGCATTATATGCACATGCCTGAACCATTTGTTTGAGTCTATACATCATGCTGTTTCATCACATACTTAAACTCAGTGAATTATTCCCAGCCAGATTTTACTTTCAGATGTACCCAGCCATCCATATGAGGGGCAAAACAGAGGAAACACGCGTCTCTCCCCCATCTTCTTTTGTGCTATAGAAAGAAATTGTTTCATAACTGTGAATGGAAAACACCTTTTTTCTTGGTGCTTTTAATCACAAAAAAATATGCCTATAAGGGTTGTTTAACTCTTAAACTGAAGCTGAAATCTTGGGATGATTCCTGTCTCCTAAATATATGACCTAGAAAACTGAGGAAAGTGAAGATCTATTACAGTCAGCTGAAGCAATATCTTCAGGATTGATGAAAGTTATCAGGCAGGGATGTTAGAGTTTTGTTTGCAGAACTAGTTTCCACGGGAAGAAGGTATTTTATATTATTTGTGGGCAATATCAATGCAATGGCATTCGGTAGCAGCTACCTAGGCTAACAAAAGGCAGAAGAGGGAAATCCTGGCGTGCATTACAGTTTCCACTGCTTCAGCACCCTAAAGGCTAGTGTCACCAGCTAACTCATGATTTTTTTTTAATATTAATACACAGATAAGGAATTTTTCAGTGCGTTTTAATCTCTGTATAAGTGGTAAGATCATGGCTGGAAAACAGGAGTGCTCCCTGGTTTCTGTAATACCTTTTTGAAATTTTTGCCTCTTAGCTATTGTTTCCAGGAAAAGAAGGCTAAAAGGGTCTTCCCCAAGCACAGGGAAGTAAATTCAAGGAAGAAGGCAAAAAATCAGTTGTGAGAAGAACAAGACCAAAAAAAAAATCAGAGAAAGGCATGGACTAGTGCAAGGGTTTGAGCGCTGTTCTAACAAAGTAGGTTGCAGTTTTGGAGAGGATCACAGCTGCTGATAGGAACTCTTTTAAATTGCATTTATGGTAGAGCATAACATGTATGCATAAAGACTAACATTAATCAAGAGGTAACTTGCTATATCTGTATTTTGACATCAGCTGCAGAAGTTGCATTAGCAGATGGTACAATTAATAAAAATAACATAAATTTTTTCTACTCTACATACATATTATCAGCTTTACATGCCTTTATTTTACATATACTGTGTTTCCAGTTTACCTTCTTGGCAATCAAAACAGAAGGGGCACTTTATAACATCTGCAGGCAATTTTTACAGACACTAGTGATTCATAAACTTTGATTTCAAAGACATTTCCTACAAGTCTTCTTGCTCCACAGGACCACATGAGTTTCCTCACAAAAATCCTTGATTTGTTTCCAGAGTTTAATCTCACAATTTCTGTTGTCTTGAGGATGAAGTGGTTTTATTATAGCTCAATCATTGTGAGCTATTAACTCAGCAAGCTCAAACAAATTCCTGAGCCAGGAAAGGGTCTCTTAACTATTTTTGTTCAGAACTTCTTTTGTTGCTTTTACTAAATACTTCTGGATTGCAAAAACAGAGAAAAATGTTAAATTTTCTCATATGAAGGATAGTATGATTTGAATCTTATCCACATTTTTTGCCTCATGTGACTAAAGAATATAGTAAGATTGGGTGGGAACAAATGAGAAAGAAAGCTGTAGGGGGCTGGAATAAATTGGAACAAAGCTCTTCCTAACTATAACTGGAATAGGTAAATATGCAAATAACAAAACGCTGATCTTACAATGATATATTACAAAAACATACATTAAAATTCAGTTAGAGTTGAGGCCACATATTGGTAATTTAAAGTGTAAACACATTACAAAACTTTCTAAAATGTCACACAAAAATACTGAATTAATCTCTGAATATTTGAGTTTAAACTTTAAATAAGTCAAACCATGTAAATTTACAGAAAAGTAGAGATTAGGCAGCCCAGCAACTGTAACTCTGTCTAGCAATGACCATATGTAATGATTTGCATCATTACTTGTGCATTTTAGGATTGTAGAAGGCAGACTGTGAAATACACAATTTGTGTCCTTAGTTGCAAATACAGTAAATTGCTATTACATTGAAACTGCTGAAGACGTAGAAGGGATCTTATCAATTAATGTCAAGGGAATAATGTTACTGAGGAACCTGCAGAAGTACAAAAAGTTAAATAAAAAAGCAATAATAAAAATTGGACCTCTGGAAGCTGACAAAGTGGTTTCAGACAGCAAGGTTAATGAGTGAACCAGTAATGTGTCGGGTAATTTTGTAGCATCTGCTATTAAAAGCATTTTGGCCCAAAAGCCCACAGCCTGCTTGAAACAAGTGCTTTGATGAAGCAGAATTGCAGAGAGGAGCTTGTCTGCGCTGTGTGTTGTACAGTCATCATTACAACTGTGTCAGAATAATAACTTTGAAGTAGACAAATGTGGAGGGAATTTCTAGCAGCTAGCATCCCTATGGGCTTGTAGGAGGACCTAGCTCATGCTCACTGACTACATATTTCCTAAAATCAGCAACAGATAGAGAATGGGTCCACAGTGGCAAGATGTGTAATTCCAGTAATTGCTGGCTCCAGGAAAACATTACAGGATAAGGAGAGATTGTGGACTCTGAGTTTTTATTGGAGCAGTTTCAGACATTGCTGTGCACTTAAATGGAGTGCAAAAAAATATTTGAAAACATGAGGAAAAAGAAACTGTTCTCCAAACAAAACAGAGATCTGAGTTTTGTTTGGGGGGATAAGGCAAGATCAGGCACAATCATTTAGGCACCTTTGTGGTTACCATTTTCAAGAAGAAGAATTTTATGGTATTATACAAGGCACTGAAGATAAAACTATGCTTTCAACCTGTTGTGGGGTCTCACTCACAGTTCCAGTTACTCAAAGAAAAACCCCAAAACCAAGACCAGAACTACATGACTTTTAAATAATTCAGTATGTCTCAAGGATCTTACCCTGTGTCACCAAGGTGTCTTAGCCTGAGAGCTAGCAGATTCATTTGTTTTTTCAAACCTGACCTTGAAAGTGCCTTTCAGCAGGTGGAAGTAGATCCAAAAGATGGAGACAAGAGTGTTGTCAGAGTGAGAGTTCTGGATTTAGCTTCTGTAATTCTTCTAGCACTTCCAGGATGTTAATAGAGAAGGTTTTGCTTGACATGTGTCTTTCTTGCATATGTGGCTGGCTGAAAACTTGGTACGTGCTAAAGATTTCCAGCACGAACTGATGAACTTACAGATAGTTGTTATAAGATTAATCATTTCAGTTGGAAATGGGATCCAAAGAAATGCGAGCTCTTTCAGAAAGAGGTCACCTACCTCAGGTGCATGCTCAACACAGAGGGAATTTCCACTGACAAAAGAGAAAATGTAAGTGGTATAGATCTGTTTAACTCCCCAGACATACCCAACTTAAAGTTTTATGAGGTTATGCTGTTAGTACAGAAGGACTATTTCTGTGTTAGGAAGACTATTACATGGTTTGGGATAGAAAGGGAAAAAGTTTCATTAATTTCTAACTGTGTTTGGAATCTGTAGAGGTAAAAATGGCTCTCAAATTGCCTTAGGATCATTTGAGCAGTTTTAAAACTCTGTCCATATTTGATGAATGCTGGAAATTAGTGAGATGAATGGTAGCTGAAGTCAACCTCTGATAACAGCAGTATTGAACTACCTGGAAGCATAGTCCTTTGCAGCCAGCTGTAGACTTATTTTTAATTTACCTGTATCAAGCAATAATCTAGTCAAAATGAAAGATACATTTTTTCAATGCTTCTTTATAATAAAAAGAATCCTCTCTTGTAGCTGGGATACAACTTCACAGGCAGATCTATGGGCTTGGGGAGAATCCTGTGATTTGCACAGGTGGCCTAGTAGGGACGACATCTGCAAACACTGTCCCATCATAGAACAGGGAACTGATCACTCAAAGGGAGCTGGTCCCCAAGGGTTTCACATATTCACAGTTCCTAGGACAATGGAGAAGGCTGTTGCTGGAATATCGCCCAGAGCAAAGAGATTGCTCAAACAGAGGATCTTGATGTTAAAATTGCGTGCTACAGGAATTTTAGTTGGTAGTTGCCAACATCTTGGAACAGTTTAATCTTCAATATACTATTGAAATGCTTTTCAGTGGGAACATCTGGAATATAAAGATGCTATGTTGTTTAAGTAACGGGAAAACCCAGAGAATGATGGGAGAAGGTATCACCTTATTATATTGTGTAACAGGGTGGTCTCCTGAAGGAATGTTGTGGGGGGGGGGTCATTGAATGGGATATACATGACTTGGGGAAGATTGCCTTATTATGTCTCATCCTTCCTTTTTCTATTATGTCTGTATGTGGCTGCAGTCTTTCTGTTGCCCAAACACAGCATAGTCAGTCTATATAAGAAAGAGCCAAATGAGTCGTGTGACTTGCTAGCCTTAGAAAAAAAGGGCTTAAACAACCTTGGAAGTCAACTGAGGAAGCTAGAGCTGTTTCCCAGCTTCTGTGTTTGCAAAAGAACCTGGTGAGAGAAGGGCCTGGTACTTTGGAACAGAGAAATGTGTATGGTGCAATATCTTTTTCTTTCTTTTTTGGTACAAGGATATTTCTAAGTTGTGCTAGAAATAAAGCAGTGTTTCAAATAAGCTAGATCTATTGCTCCACTCAGCCTGTGATTTACCACATACGCTTGAAATACAAAGGATTAAGATTGTGCCATTATTTTAAGAGTCTTGGATATCTCAGGATTATGATCTAGGGGAAAACTTCTGATGCACAGAACTGGTACTGAAAATATGACATCTTTGCTTCAGGGAACCTGGCTTCTTTGGGCATTATTTACACAGAGAAAGAGGAATTGTCTAGTTCTTTGTTTCAACTGTATAATTAGCTTTTCTAACACTGTAGAATAGCTGGAGTACACGTTAGTTATAGCCATGGCTATATGAAGTCATTGGATGCAGTGCTTGAAAGACACAAGTTTCATGTGGTCCAAGGGTACTGGTTTGCCACAGAAGGTTTCCCCTGGCAAAGCGAAATATTTACCTGGGGACAGGCAGGATAAAGATCAATGGTGCATTGAGAGCAAAAATCAGTACTTGGAAGGTCAGAGGAAAAGGGACCATCTTCCTGAGAAAAGCATGTTAGAGCTAGGACTTTTGCTAGGGGGGCTATGCTGTTTATGACGAGTTGTGCCATGGCTTACAAAATAAAACGGATCTATGTAGGTCCACTGTGTAAATCAATAAGTAATACCAGAACATGCCTTGCTTTCTTTGCTATATTGCAAAGAATATACTGCAGACTGACTCCCTCTCCTCCATTGGACAATGAGAAACTGTAAGGAGCAGTTGAGCACTGTCAGTAAAACAAGGCGGTACATACTAGTCCTTTTCACTTTTCAGTTTCTGGAAAAAATGTCACATGACTTTGGGCCAGAAGACTCACACAAGGAAGAATACATTAGTCATACAGCTCTTCCTTTTCTGTGCAGGATTTTATAATCATTACCTTGAAGCAGGCTAGCTTTCAAGTTGCCAAGAAGAGCTCAGGGGAGAGTGTGATATTTAAACCTAGACATTWTTTCTCATCTGGGGTTCTGTCACCCTGCCAGTGTCTGTGTGTGCAAAGTTCTGGCAGCCTGAAATACTTTGATATATTTTTTCCCAGGCTTCAAAAGAAAAGGTAAACAATGGGCTTGTGACTCCAGGGCGAGCACTGGTAGCTGGAATTTTATGAGGTAGCTCATCTTCTTTATGTTTCTGGCATTAGTTTAAATATTTTGCTGTGTAGAAGGGATGTGTAAAAGAAAAAGAAACTCATTTAGTGGTTTTTGAGGCTGCAGGTTTGATGCCTAGAGGTAATTTCTGGTCCACACAGGTTTTCTGCTATTGCTACAGGTAAAACAGAGGGCAACTCTGCATCAAAGACATAAAATGTCTATTTAAAACCAGAAAGTAAAGTCTACTTTTAAAAAGATCCTTGAAAGATATTTGGATTTCTTTGACAGTTCAAACAATAGCTAAGTAAAAAGTTCGGAGGAGGGGGGTTCATCTTGATGGTACTTTGGATATTTATTTTAAATGTTTTAGATTCACTAACATGGCAGCCATGGGATAGCTTCAATAGGCATATACTATGTTTGCTTATTTTGTCTTATAATACTGTCGCTATCTATTCAAGTAAGTAGTGTATGCTCAGATATGCTGAATAGTAACCACAATGCTTTGTAAAACCAAAAATTGTGTTT
The DNA here is from genome assembly GCF_003343035.1 of Apteryx rowi. Lineage (NCBI taxonomy): Eukaryota > Metazoa > Chordata > Aves > Apterygiformes > Apterygidae > Apteryx > Apteryx rowi. The sequence goes on from NW_020447531.1 coordinate 1,508,699, forward strand.
TTCAGGAACTGTTCCTCAGAGAAAGGTTTCTCCTGTCAAAGAATAAAGTCAATAGCTACCATCCTGTGCAACCATAGCATAATCATTCCTGAAATCTGTTTTCAACTTTGGGCAAGTTATTGCTGGAAGAATAAGGAAAAATTGGAGAGAGTTCAGGGAAGTCAAAAAAAAAAAATCTGGAGCTGGTGAGATCTACATGTGAGAAAAGGTTTTAAAAATCTGATTTGTACTGTTTTGCCTGCAATTGTTCGTTGACACTTTCTATGAGTACCCAGATAATCTGCAGATGGGAGGGTGACATTTAAGAATCCAGACTGAAAAGGGCATAAACATCAAGAGAACTGCAATTTAGGCCAAAGTAAGAAATACAGCTCTGAGAAAAAATGTACAGAAGCAAAAATGGGAAATACTTTATCAAAATACCGGGGAGAACTTCTGAATAGGCAGAGTGTAGGCTATGGTCTGGTCATTCAAAACTCAACTCTTGATTTACTGAAAATTGGCAAAAACAGTCTGTTCTGTTAAAATTAGTCCATTGCACTAGTCATGTAGTAGCCTACAAAGCTGCTAGAATTGCTGTAAGCAGTAATGCTGGTATATGTAACATACGGTCTTTCTTCCTTTTGTTTTTGTTACACTGAGTGTGAATTTGAAATTATTTAAATATACATTTAATATAAATGCAGTGCATACTGCCAGAATAGACTGGATAACCAAAAAGGAATTTGAACTGTCTGCTTTACATCTCTGCCCTTACTTAAAAAGTGAAAATCTGGTTTGTAATATAACTGTGAAGGAGAGGAGCCTTGTAGCTGGAAGACTTTTGGAGATGGGACATCAGTCATTACAAATAATCAGTGCATTCATCGAAGCAACAGATCAAGACAGTCAAAAAACCTCTGTAAATAGAAAATCTTTTACCTTCTCTGAGTGTAAAGTTTCCATAAAAATTTGTACCCCCTCTAGAAAATATTTTTCGGATTTGGAAATTCAGTCAAAGAGAAATACAAGTGGCTTGTATATGTCTTATCCGGATACCAGTAAAGTTTCAGTATATTTCTACTGGGAGTATTCCAGTTGATGATATAGTTGATGTCACATGTTATCATAAGCAGTTCTCCCATGGTTGCCTGTGTCACACTATGAGTTTGATGTGTCATTTTTCTTCATGTTCTTAGAAGGTAAATCTATAAATGGTTTGCTAAGACAGACATGAACCAGATACTCTTATAATTATTGCAGAGACTGAAATTTGGTTGAATTTTAGAATATTTTCCTGTTCCAAATACATCATTTTTTAAGATGAAAGGTCATGCCCAGAAAATTGTCTGTAGCATCAAAGATCTAAAATCTCTCTTGCTGGATTAGGCCTATCTTTGCCCTAAACTACAAACTTCTTTAATCCCCCTATTTTAACACAGCCAGGGAATACTTGCAATTTACTTGGGATGACTGTATAGTACATTCCATTACACTCATATATCCTTGCTCCTTTTATTTAGTGCCAAGCTAAGAAAAATTCTGGCATTCAGCTTACTGGTGTTTTCATTTGTTTTCTTGAGTATTTATGTAGCACCTCCTTCTCACAATAGACATTCAGGCAAGATGTCAGTGAACTGAAACTAATGCCAAGGTCCCCAGTCCTACTACTAACTCTGTATTTGCAAACATGTTTGTATGCACAAAAATAAAGTCAAAGATCAATTGCAGGCAAAATGCATAAGACTGCCTGTGTTAGCTTTGAAAGTCTGTGGGGAATTTGACAGGGAGTAAAGGAAATGATCCAGTTCGCGGAAAACTGCTGCTGCATGTGATTTGTTACACAAGGTTTGGGGATGCAGTAGTTAAGAGCCTTCCTAAATTAGATAATCAGAGAGTGGGGCCACCAGGGTGTGTGCAGTGGTTTTTCTTTGTGTGCAGCCCACTGAAGAAAATGGATCACTTTTGCTCAAAATCTCATGCTCACAAAATTTCACGTGTCAGTTTTAAGTATAAAATGAGTCTCCTGAGATTTTGAGCTTTAAAATATTTGTGAAGAAGTCTAGGCACTTTCACACAGCCTTATCTCAGTACAGTAAAATTCCCATGGTTTCTCCTTAATACTCTGTAACTGTATAAAACCCTGAAACAATTGAGAAGGATACAAATCAGCCTGCTGTTGTAATGGAAAGGAGTTCAGACTACATCTGTTTTTAAAAATAAATAAATATGTAAATGTCGTGGATCTGTTAGCCATTTTCCTCAGCTAAATATGGTATAGTGAGTCTGTCGGTCATTAACCTGATGTTTCTTCAGCCTTTTTTGGGCCACTCATTCCTTCAAAGGACTTTTCAGTACCTCTTAAGTAACAACCACTCAAGCTTTTCTTACTGTCCAGTCTCAATATGACTGAAAAGAGGGTATAATCAGCTACTGAAGCCCTTCTGCTTCTCTCTCCTCAAGATTTATGCATAAAGAACACTCTGTTCCAGGGTTAAAGGTCATTTTCACAGATACATTTCCCCATATATCTCCAATCATTTCTACTCTTCTGTGGAGCGATGGGTTCCTTCATCCCAGCTCTATTTTCATAACTACCTTCAAAGAAGAAAATAGTATTTTAGAAGAGAAGGTCACTCCATTTGCCTCTTTAGAGATTTTTTATAGCTAGATGACACCATTGCTTTTTTTTCCAGCTTTTGCTACCTATTTGAAATATGTTGTGTGTGTTACTCTAAAGGTTGCGATCATGCTCAGGACCCTGGCGGTGTAGACATTGAATGTGCCTTGACACTGTCCTTACACTTGACCAAGTCAAGGAGGAGAGGGGAGAGAACGAAGTGATCCGAGACTGGCTGGCAAACGTTAGGCTTACTTCTAGTGTCTCTCTGCTTACTCTAGTAAGCAGAGGGAAAAGGAGAAAGTTCTTGTAGAAACTGAGGTGGGAGTTAAAGAAGAGAAAGAAGCAGCTGAAGAGGGCAGGAAAGGATCAGGTAGAGCTGAGTGAGGCTAGCAGAAGCCAGATGAAGAGTCTGGGAAGGAATTATTGCTCCTGCCATCAAGCCTAAAATTATCGACAGTTGACTTAGTTCAAGCTGAAACATTAACGATTTGTAGTCACATCTGCTACCATGTTCATTTTAACAGTTAAGTCTCACTGACACAAAGGCTTAAAGAAATCAAGCTCTAAGCTTTGCCTAGATACAGTTTTTACACGGAATGAATTTATTGACTCTTTAAGTGTAGAGCAATCCCCAAAGCTTGAACTGGAATAAGCCAGATCAGTGTGACAAAAATCTGACCACTCTTTTTAAAATTACCAACACACATATAACCGCTCTGTGAAAACAAGAGGATGAAAGACACTCTTTTACCCTTTCACTATCCTATAAACCTAACATTAGCCTACCTTACTTGGAGCTATGCCCTTGAAATGTCCTGCCTGGTACAGTGCAGAAGGATTTTTAACTTTCTAAAATTCCCTAATTATCCCTGTCTATGTCCTCTTTCCTAAACTTACCACCTTTTCCACTGGACACCCCAGAAGATTGTGATAAGAATTCCACTTATTTAATTAGAAAAAAATTAATACAATAGTTCATTAGTAAGATAGTTTATTATTCTATGATTTGTCACATGACAATTAGTCAAYAAAAGCAAATAGCATTCTACCAGCCATTCAGTAACCAGCAAGAGTCCACACATTTTCAAAAACATTGTTCATTGCAAATTACAACTTTATCTTCAATCAAATAGCAAATTTTTATTTGGTTTTTCTTGCAACAAGGTTTTTTTCAGACCTCTCTAATTCTTCATTAATTGAGCAAAAAGCACAAACCAAGACAATTCTGGTAAGACTTTGTCCTCCCCATTTCAATGACCTACTCAGAGCACATTCTGTTTTTCATTTTTCATGTGTATGTTAGTTTGACAGCCTGCAGATATATATATATATATGATGTGTTTCCCCTCTATTTTAAACACATGCTTTCATTTTTCCCTCCTTTTATTGACAGACTTGTCATTGATTCTGATGTTCACAGAAATGATGACAGATAGATGTCTGTAAAACAACCCACAGTGGAGTTCACTTGTTCTAGTAGATATTTCTTTTTGCTTTTTTCTACTTACTTTGTTACCCATTCTCCAGAGCAAATGTATTTAGAGATTTGGAGATTGTTTTCTCTGACCAGATGTTGAAAATATAGAATTCTGCTGGGTGGCAAAATTTTCTACTAGTCTCTTCTTCCCTCCTACATAGATTCACACTTGTTTGACTTTGCTGAAATTAAACACTTCAGTTCTAACTGATCTCACGTTTTGTTTATTTAACATTCCTCTGTTTAATAAGGGAGGAATGGTAGCTTGCTGATATCTTCTTAAGTGCTCATCACCATCTCCATCTGCAGACCATGTAATATTCTAGCTGTTCCACAATAACCTACTTGCCAGTTGTTGTTTTTTCTGTATCATCTTTACAATGCTCAGAAAATCTTTTACTTCCAGTTCTCAAAACTTAGGATACGTGAAAAAGACACCAGATAATCAAGGATAAACCCAGCTGTAAGATATAATTTAAAATTTATTATTGAGTAAACAGCCAGTATCACACCTGTCTCATCCTTATTGAACAGAGGAAGAGCACACAAGTGTTGACTCTGCAACACTTGCTTTATAGTTTCTATTGAAGCTTTATGAAACACAATATTATAAAAGGTACCAGCTAGGGCATGGTGCTTGCAGAATAAGGAACAACAGTCACAGCATTAAAGGAGGCTTTTGATGATGAAATTTGAGTGCTCTATAAGAAAATGCAAGCTGGCAGCTTCTGAGTCAGTTTGTAGAAGAACTGAGGTTTGAAGCAGAACTTGGAGAGAAGTTCAGGTGCTTTTCCAAGGAACTGAGTCAAATATGTCATCTAGATTGATTTCACTGCTAGCACAAATAATTCAGGGAAACACTGAGTCCTCTCTCTTTGTCCCTGTTTTCCACTGTAGAGCAAACCGTATTTAATCACATAAAATTTGCTGTCTTGCTCTCCCTCCCCTCCCCTTTCCTTTCCCCTCTTTTATTTATCTAGCATTTGCCAGCAGGGATCAGAAAGCAGGAACAGTGCAGTCAGCACCTTTTTCTGGGGCACAAGCACCATATCAGAATGTATTGCCTTTATTCACTGCAGGGAAGATCGCTACATCCAGGAAAGTGCTTCTCAAGCAGGGTCGCAATGGTTTGCCACCAGCCCATTTAGCCAGCTCCAACAGCAGTTTTAAATGTTATTTTATGCCCCTCAGGGCTTGGGAAAGCCTGCCTCTTGTGGAACGCTAACCAGCCTTTCAGGCTCCGGATGCCTCTGTTTCGTCAGAAAATAAATTAGAGAACTTGTGTTGGACTGGAAGTGACCATTTCACCTAGCCTGAGATGGAGATAAAAATATGTGCACAAATTCTGTTTTAAAAGAATGGCCAGGAGTCGTATTTATCAAGTGGATTTCTATCCATCTTAGAGCTGGAAAACAGTAGCTAAAGCACTTCCCCCGCTGACGCACACTTTATAAAGCCGTGGGGTGTTTCAGAGGTGGGGGCGAGAATGGGAGGTGTAGGGGCTGCCTTTGTGGGGCAGCCTGCAGTGACACAGCAACCCAGACATATGGTATCATTATTCAGCCGACACAAATTTGACACTTGGTGAATTTATTGTATTTTGCTTTGCTCCTGGTGCCTGAAAGGCTTTGCAACTGTCTCTTCATAGGGCCTGTCACAGATGTTGATGTATTTTCCTCCTCCACAGCCAGGTTTTACTGTGGAAACTGATACAACTTCACGATAGAATTTCTGGATGAATTATTCACGCATTGCATGCCTTCTGCACATAGGGGGTTGGAAGAAATCCATCCTATTCAATAAATGGCCTCTTTAATCCCCTTCAACAGAGCATTTTCCCTGGGTTTATTCTTATCACTTTTGTGATCCTAACGTTTTGGATAACATATTTATAGTTCATAGCTTTGTTAAATTTTTCATTCTATTTCACCTTAACATGCAATCAAATTGCCTAGACACAGTGAGAAAACTGGCCCATCGAAGAGACAATAAGCCAGATGGGCCAGATTCGCATCTTCTTAACTTCTGGTTGCTTTTTTTTTTTTTTTTTTTAATCTTGCAGACCACTCCATGTCCAGTGATTTATAGGGTAATTCCTGAAATATCTCAATATTTGCTGTTGCAGACAGAACGGGCTGCTGCTAATGCCAGTACCATCTGTGGAGATGATTTTTTAATTGAAAAGAATTTTCAGTCTTGAGAGGAGAGAGTTGGATGAACTCATCACTGCCCCCTGAGAGAAGATTAATGAAATGAAAACATATCATACCCTTTTAATACCTGGAGAAGTAATAAGGATGCATCAAGTGACAATGTAGAGCATGGTGCATGGGGGTAAATTGCTTTAACATAACATGGAAAGTCCATCCAAGAATTAAAAATTGCATTTGTAGTTTTAAAAACTACTGAGGCATTAGTACTTTGTATTAAAACTCCTGACTCCATTGTCTTCCTGACTTTTAACTCCACAAGCAGAGTCCAGGTTCAGATTCTCCTGCTCCTGACCTTCCATGCAATAATCCATATTCCCCAAATAATCCCACTGAATTCAATATTAAATATCTTATATGCCTATAATACCGTTTTGAAATAACACAGCTGCATGGATATTAGTCTTATCCTGAACCAGTGCAAGTGATATTAATTTTGTAAAGCCCGATCAAGTAAAACATAAGTAAATGGTTATTCACTATCTAAACTGCTAGAGTGATATTTTTGTCTGTAATACAAAACTTACTCTACTTTGACAAGAACTGGCAATTCAAAGACTAATAAGTTTTTCCTCAGATTACTGGGTTTTGCTTATTACTAATACTGCCTATATTGATTTATTTCCATCTAAGCTAAGTCTCCAGTTGCTAAAATGGGATTTATATTCATATTTTGGGACATTTACCTGTATCAATAAAGCTCCATTTTTTAAGAGCCCATCCTTCTACCCTTGTGGCAGCATTTAAATTTAGAATATAGAGACCACCTGGCCTTCACTCTAGTGTAATGTATTCATAGTAGATCAGAAGGCTTAAAAGTATTATTAATAAACATTTCCCAAAATGTTTGAACTTACACAGTGACCTTAAAAAAAATTCAGACTCCATTTGAACTAAAATCCATGTTTCATGTCTCTATTAAAAAACTTACTAGTTCTCCTTCTTAAATTTTGTACCAAACAATTGTGTATTACTCAGAAAATTACTGTATTTAAGAAAAATACTATAATTGTCATAATTATGTCATTACTACCTTACACTCTTGTGAAATGAGAAATAGTACAAGCAAAATATTTTTTGATATTATGGAAAAAAAAAAAACTTTTTTTCAATAGCTTGGGGATTTTTCATATTAAGGTTATTTACAACAGCAGACTTCTTCCAGAAACAGATCAATCTGAGCTGGATGGAAACCATCATCTGCTCCCCTTCTGAACCCCACGCTATAATTTCTCCTGGTCAGAATAGCAGGTCTAATCATGTTAACAAAGGAAAAAAAGAAAAAACACTCCAGAACTCTAGACCAGGACTGTTTGAGATCATAAACGTGTCATTAATGAACCAAAAATTATTTTTTTGACTTTACTTTTTGGTGACATTAATACACATAAAAAAAAAATCCAGTGAACTGCCAGTGATTTGGACACAATCTTTGGAGATTCACTTCTGAAGTGAGTAGGGAAATGAGAGTGTATCCTCTCCAGAACATGTAATGTCCTTACTACATTACTTCTACTTAGAGGACAATTATGCTTTCTGAGTGATGTTCTTCTGCTGTTCCAATCTTTGAATGTGTTCAGAAGCTACATCAAATGCTGGAAAAAAAAGGTTATGCAGACAAAACCATTTAAAAACAGTAGTGGCTAAGACCGCTTTTTCTAAAAAGATCTAGTTCCTCCTTTCTGCCTTGAAGCTTTATGACATAGCTATACCTTGAAGAGAAGAGATTGCCCTTAGGTATTTTCACTTCAGTGCTATGATCACAAATCCTTATAGATGGATGTTATCTATACCCCCTCTACTTGGTACCCTCTACTTTTATACATGGCACTTCCCATAGAAACTCTTTTCTGGCAAAAGAAAAGGTAAATAGCAGTAACCAGGCAGTTGATCTATCAGGAAAAATGCTTGCTCTTGGCCCACACAGAGAGCAATTATTCAGTGACCAAAACTTAGGAAAGATTGAGGGTGTTTTCTTTTTTTCCCTGAAAGCACTGGTACAGCTAAGATTGCAGTAGTAAAGCTGAGATGTGATTGTGGCCCTGAATTTACAACATATTACAATGACAGGTAGTCCCAAAGTTAGTCCTTTCTAGAGAAAGGAAAATTGTCCCTTTTCACCTGTTGTTATTTATTTTACCCTGATGTACCTCTCTGCCAATACATACTTATTAAGGGTTAGAGCTGTTGAGCTGCTGCTAGTATTCAGGAAATGCCATCGAGGTGCAGAGGCTGTGAGTAATTTCAGCAAAGCTCTGGTGGAACAGTAGCCCAGATCTGCTATTAAAGAGACAGCCGTAGCGATTTGCTTAAATACATCTTTGCTTTATCTGACAGTAAAGCTCTCCATCTCCATGTCTGTTTTCCAGGCTGCATGCATATGCTCTGCAAGTAAGAAGAGCAATGAATTCCCTCTTACCAGAGCGCCGTGCCAGACCTTACGCCCGGGAAGTCTCTTGCAGCTTGTAACCTCTACCCTCCTTCGAGTCCCTCCTGAAAGCTCATCTCTCACTAACGCGTGTATTAAATTACAGATGGATATTAGCGCGGCAGGTTGAGAGCTATCGAGGAACTGCACGCGTCAAGGCTGTTCAGCTGGTAAATCACAGCAGGAACACTGTGCATCAGGTGCCCCCTTCAATCTACACCCCAAATGCATATGAAGGGTGCCCCGAGCTAAGCCTCTGCCCTGCATTCATGCTTCTGGACAGAGCATGACTGGCCTTCAGGAGCGGGGCCGCCCTGTCCTGGGATATCAGGATAAGAGCCTGTTCCCTTGCACGCTTCCCTGCCCTCATTTGCCTTGCCAGCCTGTTACGCAGGGCTCTCCGGGCTGAAATCTCCCCAGAAGAGAGCCAGAGAACGACAAGTTCCTCTAGCTTCCAGCCCATAGGGTCCAACCTCTTGGAAAGCAGTGCAGCAGTAGGCTACTGATAAGGATCAGGGGAGCATCTGTTCAAGGAGAGCTGATTACTCTCCTCCCAACAAGTTTCTTTTCTTTCTTTCTTTCTTTCTTTCTTTCTTTCTCCCACTTCCATGACGCTCAGCATTTAATCTCGTTCCACACTTCCAGTGAATTATCTGAAGTTCACAGATTATACAGCCGTTAGAATTAGTTCAGCCTGTTAGTCTCTCCAGTGCCATTAGTATGATAATACAGAAGTTCCCAGAAAGCACCTTGTGAAAGGGGAAAGCAATAGTAGGACAGATCCACAGAAATAATCCTTCTGACTGCAGTAAGTGTTGATTGGTAGTTTAAATCATCAAACAAAAATACTCTCATAGAAATTAAGTTTAGTTGGTAATGAATATTTCAGTGTTCAGCTTTCTCTACAGACTGCCTTTAAAAGCCTAGAGTTTTAACACTGAGGTTTGATTCCACTGCAGTTTTTAGGCTTCAGATGGCACACATCATTGCAACTACTCTGGTAAATATAATTCTGTGAACCTAAAAAAAGAAATTTAGGTTACAGGTCTTTAAAACCTGATATGCATAGCTAGCCTATTCTGCTGGAAAACACCGTTCTAAATTTATTTAATTTCCCTGTTTTCTAAAGGAGAACAGTGAGGGGAAAGGAAGAAGGAAGGAATTGAAAATGGTTCCAGGGAATTACTCAACTTTACAGAGTTGTTGTTGTGTGTTTTACTTAACAGGCCAACCTTAAAAATTACAGGTGGCCTAGAAATGGATGATGTGATACAACAGGAAATTATTCAAATTCAGCACAGCTGAAGGATACTCTAGTACTTGGCAGGTATTTGGCAGTTATAAGTACTTTTTCCCTTGCCTTTTCCTTATGCAATATTTAGTCTTATTGTAACTTTTATTCCCACCTCATTCTGCTTGTCATTGCCACCTTGCCAGTTGTGTATTTGGAGACTGCGTTTTAATCAGGATTTTTATATTTGGAACTTTGGAAGTAAATAATATACTTTTTAATGTGTATGAGGATTAGAAGATTTTAAAATGTTTCATTCATCTTAGAGAGTTTACTTGATTTTTATGGCTAGGTTATATGTGCAAGAGCAGATGAACTGAATAATAAATATATCAGGTGATAAATGCTGCCTGGCTTGCTATTCAGAATGGTGGACAAAATAAACTGCTTGGCATGTTTTTCTGGTCTGATAATATTAAAGAATTTGGAAGGTAGTCCTTTAAAGTATTTTCACTTTAAGGAGAAAAGGAAAAAAGGATAAAACTGTTGCAGGAAGGGTACTTATTGACATTTCCATATAAGCAAGACCAGTCTCAAATAATTTTTTGTGAAAATAAACTAACCTAGCTTTGTCAACATTCAGTGTACACTTTATGTCCCTATTACCCAAAGACAGATGTGCGGTTTAATAAGGTTTAGCCATATAAGGAGATAATTTGAACCTAAAATCTGGCCAGGAACTTACCTCACTCTTTTGTTATTCCAGTAGCTTCATTTAGGTTTAGGATTCAGGGAGAAAACAGAAAGCATACGAATTGTTAAAAAAAAAAGAAAAGTCTTTCACCACCTTTATTTTGAAATTCGTGTCTCTGTCACCCTCAGTCAATTGTCTCTACATTAGGCTTTAGTCTTCACTGTGTTCCAGTCTTTGCGGTTTGTTTGGGTTTTTTTCTGACATTTTGAAGTTGACCTTATTAAAGAAATTTGGGGAATATTTAAACCTCTAAAGACTGCCTAATCCAGTTCCTTGCATCTCTTACTAACTTCTGTCCTCAAAGGAAATGAGCTGAAACAAATAGGATTATTACTGTAAATTTCAATATTTTTTCTCAAGTCCATACTACCAGTCTTGTCAAAGACTTCCATGTTAGTCAGCTAGAAATACAGCTCTGTGGGACAGAGAGGGCAATATTTGTGGAGAGAAGAAAGAGGAATGAGTGTTTAATTTTAATGGCTATAATTTTTATAAGTGGCTAGTGAATTCTGGCTAGCCAACCTCAAATCATTTTAAATGGCTTAGCATAGAGATTTCTGAGGTTTTCAACTGTCTGAAAGTCAAACTTACTTTTTAAGTGTTTCTGTATCATCATGAAAAGTTGATGAATATTAGAGTTATCTCTTATTTTATTGATACTCAACCTTGTGCTCAGCAATGAATAAGCAAAAAGTGATGCTTTTTCCAAATCTGCTGCAGAGGCATATAATGCACTGTGTGTTAGTAGAGTTTGAGGTGATTCAGGAAGCAGCTAGAGGCCACTGAAAAGCTTTGGCAGAGCTTTTAATGAGTTCTCTTTGAGAATTCAGCAGTCTCTATGAAGGCAATGTCTGTTTATGAATAATAACTGTTTACCTTAAGAGTTCTCAAAATATGAGCAAGACTTTTTGCTCTCTGACTGAGCATACATATATACAACAACATTTTTCCTTTTAAATGAAAGAATCTGCAAGTTCAGGGTAGCAACATCTATTTTTGATTGTATGATGCAATTCACAGCAATCTGTGAGATATTTTAGGAAGAGTAGGCTATTCTGTAGCAGACACGGTGCCCAGTGAAATCTTTCCAATAGCATTAGAGATAACAGTGTGTGACAGAACATAAAATAAGAAGGGAGGAACTCTTTCTTTAAGTAGGAAATTATAATGTTTGACTCTCACAGTGGCCTTATGTATAACAGTTCTTTCTTCAAAAAAAGTAATTTTCTCTGCATGTAACATCCATGAGCAGACGCTTCTCTTCCTATTCAGTCACAATCCTTTATGTCTTCTGGATGAAAAAACGTGGAAAATACAGTTTTCCAATCTTAGAAACTTTGCCTTATGGAGAAAGTAAAGAAGAAATTTTGCCAAAAAGCTTTTGGGGATAAATATTCCTGTATATACTAAAGTGGGCACAAAGTCAAATCCCTAGATCTGAGAATTCTCAAATTTGGAAAGCTTGGATCTAGGTCCAGATCTTTTTTGTGCTATGAACAAATTCACCTGAGTATAATCAGAATGAAAATGAATTGCTCCTGACAAAAGTTAATGAAAAAAGACTCTATGCAAACCAAGCAACCATGGTGTGAAATAGGAAAAAAAAAAAAAAAATCCTTTGGAGTTATGAGGAGCTGCCTTCTCTGTCCCAGCACCTGTAACAGCTAAAACTTAGATCTTCCATGCATGAGAAAACTGCACCAGTTGAGCTTAAGTTATGATTTTAAACAGATGATGTTAATCAGGTGCAAGAAGCTACACAGACACTTTTATTTTGGTTTAAGCTAGACTTACTTTGTTTAGCTTGGTCACACAAAAAAAATCTATTCACACCAACATAAGTGACAGTGCAGCCTTTTACAGAAGTTTAAATACATTCAAAACTAGTTTAAGAAACATATTTTAGAACATTTTGCAAGTATTAAGTTGTCTGTGCACTTCAAAGTTTTGCTAGCCATTTGATTAGGGGTCTGGGTTGGTCTGGTGGTACGTTCCCCAAGAAACAAAGATCTATGGTAATATACTTGCATTTATACCAATATAACTGTGTCTCGCTGATGCAAGCCGTTCCTAGCAGAGACAAAGCCTAAAGTGCTGGAAGCAGTTTCGTACGCCACCCTTATTGCTTCAGTCCAAGCCTCGTCAGGCCTGCCAGTGCAGAGGGCAGGCTGCCGGGGAAGCCGTGCATGGGGGCTGCCAGCCTGTCACCACCCTTCAGGAAAAGGGCCCTCAAAATAACTATGGAGCAAAATGATTGGGATGCTGGTAGTAGCTGCTTTTCTGGCCTCATAACCAAAGTGTGTCCATCGCTAATTATATTTGCTGCACCTCACAAGTTCCCCTGCGGGTTTCTCTGTGTGTCCCTGACAAGTCACAGGGAAATGAAAGCATCTTCTGTGAAGCATGTATCCATACAAATCTGTTTTCTAATCCTACTAGCAGACCAAGCTTACTGTAAGCTTTCGTTCTGCTGCATTAGCAACCTGTACAAAGAAAGAGTTAGAAGGGCAAGCAGAAGGGGAGACTGTTTGACCCCATGGAAGCCCAAATGAGACAGATTTTAGAACATCAAGCAAAGATCACATTCCTGTTTTGTGGTAAGAGGTTGTAACTGTCCAATAGAGTTGTGACGCAAATCAGCAGCAGTGCAGTACTGGGGGCTTTCCGTATTGAGGGTACAGAGTAAAAGTCACATTTGGCAAATGCTGATTTAGCACATCATAAAAATGCAGCTCTTTAAGATGCACTCTGCCCTTCAGTCTCCAGACTAAGGGGGGGTTGGGGGAGGAAGCTTGTAACAGGTCAATTAGTGAATGCTTTCCATCTAAAACCTTGTTTGGAGCATATCATCACACATTTTAAAACATTTCAAGAGGAGCAGGGTAGTTCTTTTGACTGCACCATGAGCACAATAAGTAATCAAGAACATATAGTGTGAAGAAAAGCATGGCCAACTATGAAAAYGGAATATGTGACCAGAGGAAACAGCATCACATTGTTTCCTTGAACAGTGTTTTATTTCTTAATAGAAATTAAAAAAAATCAACACCAATAAATGATTTTTTCCTTTGGAAATTTTTGAGGATCTGTAATTAAAGGTACCTATTTTGCAGAAAATTAAAAACGGTTGATACAACTTCCAGTGTGTTTTCCAGTGTGACGGAAGAGGAGAGAGATCCCTAATATTAGAAAATCAGCAGAAAACAGAGGCTCAGTGTACCTGAAGAAGCATTTAATCAGAGTTTCCAACTAAATGAATAGCAGTAATCATTACTTAAACTACAATTACACTCTACACACATAAATAATCAATTACTAACAAGTGAAAACTGATAATTTCAGTTTCTTCCCCATTCAAAAGCAATTAACCTAATGTTTTGCTTTGCTATGCAGTTGTCAAATTTTGCAATTTTTTTCTTCCTTCTTGGTAGCCAGTGTTCTTTTTCTTCAATGCCCAGTTCCTAGGCTCAGGTGATTATTTGAGACTCTCAGCTTTCATTTAGAAGAATCAGCCAATTTTAAACCTTTCTGGTTTTAAAGACAGTCTCAGAAATGTACTCCTAGCATACCTGTAAAAGGTCAGGAGCAAATGGATGAAAGAATCTTGTTTATTTATAAATCTCATGGGATTTTGCATCATAATTTGGAACACTTGCCGTGAAATACATTTGACTATCAGTGAAGCCAAGATTTTCCAACACTTCTGGAGTTGATAACATTGTTACAAATACTTCAAAAACAGAAATATCCAGTCTAAGGTCAAAAATAGCAGCCACTAAACTAGTCTTGTTTGGGTTAGTTTAACATCGTGAAGACCACCTTGAAGAAACTTGTGCTGGGTTCAGAGAACCTCATGTTATTTGAGAAATATATTGGCCAAAGATCATATATGTTATTAGGATTTAAAGCTGGTGATATTCAGAGTGAAACGGGGTGACTTTTCATCCAAATATAATGTATGGGAGAATCAAGCCAGGAAGATTAGAGAGATCAGGAAGGATGCTAATTAGACGCTGTTTTCTGGACTCAGTGTAACAGATACATAGCTTGAGGGGAGCTCTGTCTTCAAACATTTTTATGTTGTTAACATATTACCAGTGCTGAGAGAAGCCTGCCCAAGATTTTTCAAAATAGGTAGGAAACAAAGGAGAAAGATATGTACCATATAGTACAGGAGCAATGTAGTGTGCATGATACTAATGAGATATATTTGAAGGATATGGCAAACAATAAATCATACTAGTGCAAATACAAAGACAAAATTTGATACTGTGACAACAGATGAATGTCACAACTTCTTATCTTTATGTTATTACACATGATAACTTTTTAATGATTCTATTGGACAGCACAAAGAAAAGGAAATGTGAATTTTTCTTTCCTCTTCTACTGCTAAGCAAGCAAGTAAAATAAGGTGATCTATACTGAGATGGCAAGGATATAGGCATTCCTGCACATCGCAGTGGAGAGTAAAGGAACCAATGTCTAGCTGGGTCTTTGAGAATACGGCAGACTTGCTCCTGCAAATGGTGAGGAAGCAACTCCTGAGAAGACATGGGCTGATGCTGTCAGTTGAACTGACTCCCAGCAATGGTTTTCCTCAGCTGACATTAGTTCTGACTCCATGCTGTGTGTTTGCTTATGGTTGCTCCAGCTATTGGATGCAAGAATAACTGCAGAATAGGCGACAATAAAAGTCAAGGCCTGAGTCAGCAGCTGCAGCTGAAGATTTCACATTAAAAGGACTTCAAAGAGGTTTCAGTTATACCTATTGTATTCTCTTTTTTCAGGACTGTTGAGAGCCAACCCTTCTTTTTTAGCAGGGACTATAATTTGCTGCAATTTCCACCACCTACTGAAGCACAAAGGGAATTACAACTGTAGAAAAAACTGTACAACTCCTAGACATCTCTTCTGCTGGCTCTGGCCTGCTACATGATCTGCTGTGGCAGGGCAGATGGGTCCTTTGCCATGCCAGAAGTGTAATAGCTTACTGTGGGCCAAGCACAGCCAGCCCCTAGGAGCAACAAACTTTCACTGGCATTAGAAGCCCCTGTAGGATCCATAGCACTTCCACAACCATTACTAACTCTTTGCTGCTTCTAGTGTCACAAGCCAGCCTTCCACTTTGGCTTTCGTTGGTTCCCCTCTCCCTTTCAGATGTATTCCTTCAGCATTTATTAATTAGCTTTCTATGTTTCTTATGATTTTTCATCTCATATCCAGGCCTGTTGTATTATTCTACCAGATAAGTTAGGTATTCCAATATATTTTTTAACTGCCATGACTCCACGGGGAGGAGAGACATTCAGGCCTGTTGTAATTACCATGGGTTATGATACAGGCTTTTGCCAAAGAACAGTAATCTGTTCTAATTGAAAAATGCATATTAATTTACATACTGGGAGGAAGTTCAAAGTGACATTGCATTGCTTCATTTTCTTGCCTCTCTAATTTAGATGCTGAAATGACTATGGATATCTGGTCAGTCTGTAAGGGGAAGAGCTTCTTTCCTTTCAGAGGTGCTTCACAGTTGTTCATATAGGAATGGTATCCTCTAATGTGCAGAGTAACACTCCATCCTTCTCCAGCCCGTCGTTCAGGGTGGTTATGTTGACCCAGCTGTGACACTGCGGTAGGATTTCTCTCACCTGTTTGGACTCCTCTCCCTTCCACCCAGCATCACGCTCCTCTTGTCTTGCCCAGTTCACACTACAGCCAAGGTCAATTTGTTTCCATTCTCCTCTTCCTAACCCCTCCCACTCCCACCACCCCAACAGCGCTGAAATGGAGACCATGCTAACAAACACAGCAAAGTGTATTAGCTTGGGCTCTGTGTCATGCCTTATCTTTAATGTTATTGTGCTTCTCCAGTAAAACACTCTTCGCTAGCTGAGATTTGGTGGCCTATAGTGAGGAAAGAGGAGAGGATATGAAATGATTCTGGAATACAACACAGCACACTAAGAACCTCTCAACAGAGTACAGATCAGCCGGCAGGAGTGTCTTTGCAAAAGTCATATTAGAAATATTTGACTTCTAGTAAATAAATCAGGACTGAATGCTCAGACCCTCTCTTGAGCACCTCTTAGCACACATTAAATAGAGACATAGCAATAGTTACTCCTCTTTCTCCATGGGACAAATTTTATGGGTTCGTAAATGTTAGGAGGAACTAAATTAAAATGGTTGCTGTCTTTAAGGATTTTAATTCACTTTAACAATTAACGTCACGTGTGAATTGTTAGAAGAACCTCATAGGACAAAGGCCTGTTCTCTCTGCTGATTTAAGTCACTAAAACTCTAGTAGTGTCAGTGAAGTTTCAGCCATCTAATTCAGCAGTGAATTTGGTCTTAAATTAATATCACTTATTCAATACACTCTTTCACCAGTTAATGAAAAATTATCCCTAGTAGACTAACGATGTGTAGCAATCCCTTGTCTTTTCTTTTTTTTCCCAAAAATTTCATTCTTTGTCTTCTTTGTATAGAATTCATAGAGGTACCACAGAAATCAAAAACCCACAGCAAATCTATTGAGTAATAAACAGTGTTTTAGGAAACAGTGCATTTTCCAAAAAATGTCTTTGGAAAACCTGTTTATGTTACTATGATATGTATTGTTGCTGATGGAAACAATCTTCATTAAAAATTTAAAGTGTAACCAATTGAAAAACACAACTGGCATAAGATATCTTCAAATATTGGTAAAGAGGAAGACCGATGTATTTAATGGCAACTGGATTTGGTTGCAGTTTACAAATCTCTGATAGCAGACCTATGTTAAAATGCCATTTCTTTAGGGAAGAGCTGAAGTGCATGACCAAGTAAGCAAGGTAGTCCAGAACTTCACTTCCAGTCCAGCTATGGTCCAAGAGTTGGCTAGGTGAATGAAGGATTTTCCATAATACAGGAATCAACACCTGTAGGAGATTAAACACAGAGGTATATGTGCATATTAGAAATAATCTCTAGCTACAGACTTTCTTCTAAATTTCTTAAATGAGAAGGGTCTCCTAGCAGAATAAAAGTATCATCAGAGGTGACGTGAAAATCTCTTGTCCTCTCTGACAAGTGAGTTTTAAACCCAATGCTGCAAGACTGAATCAAATTTAATTGTATTGCTCATCTCGGAGCAGCACCCAGGGAGAAGAATTTCTAATCTTCCCCAAATGTCACGTTATTTCAACACTGCATGTTATACACATTTTCCAGTAAAGGGGTTTGCTGTATATGTAAGCCCTTCTGTCTGCGTTGTTAAAGGAAAAAATCTTCTAATAAAAACACAGAGATCTGTATATTTAATATAGTAAACAGATGGTAGCCTCTCATTGCAAAGCATTTTTGTTCAGTAGTTGTCAAATATGACTTTTACAGAAAGTTCCTGTCTACAA
Source organism: Apteryx rowi (assembly GCF_003343035.1). NCBI lineage: Eukaryota > Metazoa > Chordata > Aves > Apterygiformes > Apterygidae > Apteryx > Apteryx rowi. The sequence continues at coordinate 1,526,795 of NW_020447531.1, forward strand.
AGGTTTGGATTTTGGGGGTTGCATTTTTGTTGATGAAATGGTTACTCAAAGAGCTTACAAGTCACGGGCAATAATAAAATCCCATCAGAAACTGCCTGCTTTGAAAATGGATTGTTGCCATTTTAATGTAACAATAAAATATGTTTTTTAAGCTCTTCTAAACAATGAGAATGGCAGAATTAGACTCTGGAAGGCTTGGAGGAAGATTTTTATTTTTAATTTTTTAAATATATTTTAAAATACATTTGAAATTTCTTGAACTGTGCAGATTTTTTTCCTACTTTCTAATCTTTCTGTACATAAGTCAGAATTTACTTCCTTCTGTTCTTCTTCTATCCAGACTAGAAACCACTTCTTACAATACTATGCAACAGGCCAAAGTACTTAGTAAAATTGGCAACAGAAAGATTTCTTGACCCAGCAGAGAGGAATTGTTTTCTATTCCCATAGCTTGGTTGCTATTGTATGTGTCTTGGGTTCTCGGTGCAATTCAGATGTAACCAAATCAAAAGATTAACAATTATAATAAAGACCTAGTTCCATTGATTCAGTAGGCTGCAATGCTCCTCTACTGCTAGGTCTTCTTCATGAAATATCTAGGCAACAGCTTTGCCTTTCACATATTAAATATGTGACTAAGACAGGCTGACTTTTTAACTCTAGTGCAAAGCAATCTGGTCCAGTGGTTTTGACCCTTCAGATTTAACAGCCATGTAGCTCTGTACTTCAGGGAATTACCAGAACACACAAGACTTAATCCTGTGAACTGAGCAATTTTTCTGGAAAAATGAAGATAGGAAATGTCGTGTGTCATGTGAGATTAATACCATGAGCCATTCTTATAGATAAGCCCAGAATTGAATGAAGGTTGCATCACTTCTGGGCCTGCAGGACGGATTGCTAAATCCTGCCATCAGACTTGATGGAATAAGCTGCTAACACCCATCTTTTTGGAAACAGATGGAAAGACTTGTAAAACTCATCAGCTGTTGTGAGTAACAGCTGTTGACTTCTCTACCAGCCTCCCTTCTCCATCTTCCACTGTCATCCAAAATGCCCCATATCAAAGGCAGGACTAGTAAATAGTCGTTCATGTGGGTGACTGAACAATATAAAGCTTTTAAAAGTTATGCTTGAAGGAAGTACGGACCATTTAAGTGAACCTTTTTCTCCAGACCGTTTTGCCAGCAGCTAATTGGAATTTTCTTCTTCAGTTTTATTCTCCTGCTTGGTGTCCTCCAAGTACTCTTGATGGAGAACTAGAAATAGTATGACAAGTAAAAGGAATGAAAAATAAGTTTAGAGGTGGCTTTCAAAAGCAATAAGGCCAGCTGGCCAACCAAGTCCAATTTAAAACCAAAAAGAATGGGTGCTTAATTTGTCTCAGAAAACAAAAAAAAATCGAATTTCATAACTTCAAGGGACCAACTTCAGAATCACTATGGCTGCAGTTTTGTTCGGGTAACCTGGAAACATTTTATATTTTCACTGCTTTCCTTTTGTTTAAATATTAAAGCTGTTAGTTGTGGTGCACAGTCACTGTTTTAATCAAGAACCAAATATTAAATATTTAAAAATTTAAATATTTGTGTTCATTGTAGCCAAGAAGTCTACGGAGTTAGTGTTTTGGCCAATTAAGCTTTAATGACATCAGAATGTTTCAATGTTAAAATATACAAATTGCTTCTTATCCACTGGCATATGCTACCTTTCTTGTTATGGTACTCAGTCTTCCTTCCTGGTCTAAATGGCTCCGCCATTATAAGTAACAACATGAGCTTCCCATTGCCAACAGAGCTATTATGAAACCAGAGTGAATGCTGTCTTTTTATAACACATCAGCTGTAAAAGCAGGCAATATATTTAATTTGTCATCTCGCTTCTTTTCCCTGTATTTGAAATTTTCTTTTACTTATGTTCTGTAATGGAGGATACATGACTGTTGTTTTGGTATTCCAGGGAGAGTCTGGGCTGTAGCTGCTTGAGGCACATCAAAAAGACAGAAGAATTCTTAGATGATTTATTTGTCTCAGGTTGAAAGACTTCATTCTCCAAAACTATATAGCCACCATCTTCCCCTAAAAGTTAAATTCATGTTGCCTCTCCTGCTCCTTAACGTATGAAAGGGAGTTTCAGGAAAAATCACTCTACAACCCCAATAAGGGATGATAATCTCAGATTCCATTTGTTTCTCAGAAATACGAGCCTTCGTTGATCTTCCCATTTGTTTAAATTTCTAAACATGGACTGAGCATAACCAGTGTCATGGTCTCATGTTCACTTGTGCAAACTTCAGAGGAGATGAAGCCATCTCCTGTCTCTTCATTTCGTTTTCTTGGCATTTCTGCTTTCCAGGTTTCTGCTGTTAATTGTGTGTTTCAGATTACTTTCTCCTCTGCTTCGATAGCACACACCTTCCCAGGTCAGATCCTGTTTTATCCTTTTTGGCCAGGTTGCTACTTTCTCTAGGCATCCCTGAATTATTCTGCTTATCTTGCCCATATTTGTAAATCTTTTTCAGTTTTGTATTGTCTGGGAATTTTCTTTAAAGAGTTTCTTGCTTTTATTTTTTCATCATTCCTGTAGTGTACTGTGTCTGATCCTCAGAATACCCCATTAGACAATTTTCCATTACTTGATATCTTGCTATTTAGGGTGACCCCTAGTTTATAGGATCCTGTAGACAGTTTTCAGTCCATTGACAATTTTCCTTTTCAAGCCAATTTGGACTGGATTATGCAACTCAGAAAAATAGTCCCTTTGAAACCAACAGAGCTCCTCACGTTGGAGGCAAGTACTTATCAGAGTGAGTGAAATTTCCACATTCTGTGTCCCAGAGGCTGCTCTTTTTTGGCATATCATTCATTGAATAAACAAAATACATCCTTGCCAAAAATTCTAACTGAACAACTTTTTAGATTTAAAAAAAATTTTTTGAGATTATTTTTTTTCCTACTACATTTCCCTGACCTCCTGGCTCATATCCATGGCTAGAAGGAAAGTGCCAAAATAATGCAAGGATGACTGTTATCTGACCCGTAAGTTTCAGAATGGAATGTTTTTTTGGAACACACCAACTTTTTTTAGGATTCACCCACCATTTGTGTGTAGACAGGTTGAAGTGAGTGGGAGTTGTGACATAATATCTATAGATGTCTGTTCCCCTGTATTATTCCTGAGAACTCATTTCTGAGTAGATAGCACAGTTATCTGTTGTTGTTTTAGGGAGATGTAATTCAGTAATTTACTGATTTCATTAAAAAACTCAGATGCAGTTTATAGCATTCTAGCCTAAGAAAAAAAAACAACACCCTCCCATAAATCATATTTTGTGCATTTAAAGTTGTCATGGTGAGGTGGAAAAGAGGGAAACACAGGATAAAGCTTTGATCACTTTGATCAAGCACAGACCACCTATCTGGCTCCTGAGTGCCACTGTGTGTCATGCACATTTTCAAATTTTTGTCATAATAGCTACCAGTCATTGTAGCTGAGATAAAAAATGGGATGGTGATTAAACATGTGATTGAATCCAGACATTTTAATCATACCCCTTCTATCTATTTTTGCAAAGCAGGCTGCATGTTTTCTCAGCAGTCCACATGAATAGCCCAGGGAAGACAATTTGCATGCTAACTGAATTCATGTACCACACTGATTGTATGGAACATCTGTTGCTGATTGTTTTGGTCCTCTGCTTTTCAAACTAAAACATGAAAATGCAGAAGGTAAAAGGCAAATTATCATGCCAAGGGCAGAGAGCAGATTTTTCCTTTTCTTTTTGCTGGAACTCTATGTTGTAGCTATTGACAAATGTCACCACACTTCTGCTATCCCTCTGCACTTGCACTAAAATACTGTGCTTTAAATTGCTGCAATTTTCCAGATGCTTTTTTCCTTCTCAATTTAATTTTGGCATAGCTGGCTTAGATGTGGTTAGAAAAAAAACCTTCCCCCATCATCTTTCCTAGCCCAAATATCTACAACCATAAACCTAGAACTGATCCCTTGTTCTGCTCTAGGTAGACATAAAAGAAGGAGGCTATGCAGCAGCTCCTCTTGTCCCTAAAGTCCCACTTTTCTCAAAAAGGAGACAATGAATCATCTCAGGGCTGAGATTTTCCACTCTAATGGCAGGAAACTGAGACAATTATTAATATTGGTTAAGGAAGCTACTGCAGTATGGAGCAGGCTGCTACCAAAATAGCTCTCAGCTGGGGTCTTGATATAAAGAAATAAAGCTACACTTCTAGACTGGTGATGTATCAGGATTCCAGATAGTAAGTTGAATGGTATGTGAGTGAGGACATTATTGAGGAACTTCATTTCCTTCAAAGGTAGATGTAATTTCTCCCTACACACACTTATGTTACTGCTAGGAAGGAGGTTATGAAATCACCAGCATATTTATCCTCAGTATAACATAGACTATTTTTTTGCCAACGGTTTTGCTTTATACATAGTTGTAGGGTGCTTTTTCACTATAGGGTGAAGAGGCAATGTATCTGTGTGTGAAGAGTTACCTCAATGTCTTATTTTCAGTCTGCACAAAAAGGAGAGAAGTGACTTGAAATAACTGTTGAGAAAATATCTCATTCCATTAATCCATCACCAGCTGTTGATTCATAGTGCAACTGGCTATGAAGACTCGTTACATATTCAAGATTGCCATAGGAACAGCTCTGGATCAGATCATTCAGTGTCATTCCAGCTCTTAAAGACTGACTGCAGCGGAGATCACCTTTTCTACTTTGCATATGAATATTTTCTTTGTCTTTTTAAATTTCCAGTATTTAGGTTGATTCTGCTAGATGTGTCTGCATCTAATTCCTCTGGTGATTCATTTTCATGATTATTATATGGGATATTGTTTTTATTTTTCTTTTTGTTTTTATTTATTCTTCAGCAGAATTCATTGTGAAAGAGAAATGGTTACTGCTGTGTATATGAATGTGCATGGTCTTTGGGGGAAAGCAGGGTCAGATCCCTGTAGGAACTTTCATATTGAGTCTCTACTCATCAGCCCACACAATGAACAAAAAAAAAAAAAAAAAAAAAAAAAAAGAAACGTAGGAAAAAGACCTTTAAAAAATATACAACTGGGCTCAAAGAATAATTCTGACCTATATGATTTCTGTCACAACTTTAATTGCCAGAATCAGTTGATAGGCATCTTAACACTAACTAGGAATTGGGACAAAATTTCATCTGTTGTTCCAGACATTGTTGTACTTAATTACTTCACTAATTTGGTGTGAACTGAAAACTAATTGTCCATGGACATTAGTGTAAAACATACTGGTTGCAAGAGTGAATATGAAAAGTGAATAGAAAAAGACATTCAAATATTGTGAATCAAAATTCACTCCTAATTCACCAAAAGAGCTTGTGAGTATTTTGACTAATCTTTTCAGTACTGAATTGAAGGATTAAGGATTTTTTAACATTTTTTTTCTTGCAAGTTTTTTTCTTTTCCTCTGTTTCAAATCATTAATTCAAAATTCAGAATTTTGTTTGTATCATTTTAATACAAATATCTTCTGCTTTCAATTAACTTTATTACTCAGGTCTGTTCTAGGATACCAAAATGACTGTCGGGTTTCTCGCAGACTTCCAGGGGAAATAGTTAGGATAAGATCTAAACTTCAGATGTAAAAAATGATAGAGGAAAAAGAATTTACAAAAAAATCTTTAGACATCCTTTGCATATTGCAAAGAAGGCAAACAGAAATCAGCCTGTTTATCCATCTATAGATCATATTTCTTTTGAGAAGAAGGTCCGTACAGGTTATTATAGTTTTGATCATTTATTTCTTTTTAAAACTGATAAAATGAATGCATAAAAATGGGAAGAAAATGAGGATGTTTTAATTAAAACGTGCTCAAGATAGAACAAAAATATTTGTTAAAATACAGATAAAATATAAAATCTCCTAATATAGAACCCAATATGAAGTTCAAAATGGAATATGGTAGAAGCCAAGACAGCAGTGCCAAGCAAGCTGTTTCCTGATATTCTCTCTCTTCTTGAATTTTTATTCTGTGATATGTGAGGGAGAGGAAGACTCAGACTTAGGGGCTGGAGGGCTGTAATCTTCTTAATCTTTCATTCTTCTCATGAACTAATTCTCAAGTAATATACACAGTGGTAGATCCCACAATCTCCAGTTTACTTGAAGATTGTATCACAAATCATGGTCTCTGCTTTCCAGGGAGCACCACAATATGTAAAATTTTTCTTCTTAAATGTCTGCTGTCTATAATGAGAAGTGACTAGTGGTTGTTTGCAGTGGTTTGCACTGAATTGTTCATACTGTACAGGCAGAACCACAGCAAGAGCTGGAACCCCTGTTAATTTTCCATTAAGTTAGTTTGACAAGTCAAATACTTTGATACCATAAATGACATTAAACAGTAAGTATGCAAACAAAAGAACTTGATTCATGTGCTTTGTGGTTGTTGGATAATTTAGTAAGAATGGCAGCCTCTAAAAATAACTGTGCCCATATAGCCACAAACTAAATTTTTTTTTCTCTAGAGTCTGGATCAAAAGAATGCCCCTTGGCAATACCCCATCCTTTAGTTCTGCTGGTGTAATTACTAATCAAGTCATGGACTGTTAGAGTTAAACATCCCAGCAATGCTGAATATATTTGTTAATCAGTGGTGCTTCGAAACTAAGGACAGTATATTCCACACAGAACAGCAAACTCAGTGTGACAGGTGAGCTAACTTTTTGCTCTCTAAACATCCAGCAAAAACTGTCACAAAGCTTAAGAAGTCCCACTTTGGATCTGGTTACACAGGACTCCCTTTTACTATACAAGCTCTGTTCCAGAATCACCATTCATGATATTCAAGACATTGTGTTCCATGTTTGAGAAAAACATTTGCCCAAACTTCTGATTTCTCTGTTCCTAAGAAAAGCAACTAAACAGATACCAGGTATTACTGGGAGATGAAATAGGAGGTTTAAGCTACCTAACATTAGGCATCTAAGGTTGTCCACAGAGTGAATGGAGGAATAGACACTGGAAATCTTTCCCACAGGCTATGTAGCAGGAATTGGGCAAATAGGATCCTAATTTAGATCTATCAGTTAAGTACTTAAATTTAGACAGCCATAAAATTCCCCTGGATATGTAAATAAGGATTGCAATTCTGTCCACACAGAATACCTGTGATCTCCCTTTTCTTGTGTTGGGCTTTCCTATCAGTATATAAGATGTTATCTCATGACATAACACAAGCCAATCAGAATTGTGAAGATGTTATGGTTAAATGGCATTCAGGAGGGATGCTTTCTGTAATTCTGCCCTAAGAACACTAGAAATGGGATTTCTTGTGAAATCTTCTAGAATTCCATGGATGACAGCAGTCACAGGGTATTGGTCTGCTCTGGCCCAGTGTTCCTAAATAAAGATGATGTACAAGGTTTGTCAATAAATTTTATCAGATATATTGATTATTGATCAGGAAGCTTCGAGAAACAGTATACCCAAATGCACCAAACCAGTCTGATTATAATGTGCTGAAGCATATGGGATGATGTGACGATCAGCACTGACTTGGAGCAGTATCTTGAGAGTCTCTGCTGGTCACCTGAATGGCATTTCTGTCTGGGACTTGTCCTCTTGGCAAGAAACCTTCAGCCACAGGTTAACCTGAATTCCTGCATACTCATGAGCTCTTACGTTAAACTGGAAACATGAGGTCTCATTAGGCATCATTAGCACTAAATGGCTTTTTGGTCTGTTTTCGGGCAGTTTGCTGTCTACCTACCCTCCTTGTGCAAAGGAGCCTGGAATGACCTAGGACAAAATCTGTTTCTCTGGAGACCATGCAGTGTTTCCTTGTCAGATCTCAAAAAGAAGGAGCAGTTTTAAAGCCGGATGTTGGGTTAAGAGCACTGCTAATGATGAGGTTCAGACATCATCACTATGGCTGAATAAGGGAAAAGCCAAGGAAATCATGCCTTAACTGAAACTAGTCTAGTCCTGAGAAAATTAATGACTCTAAACACTTGAACTGAAATGGCTTGCACACCCTGTGCTGAGTCAGGACTCTTTGATCACGTCAAACTTAACTTTTCTTTCCCTTCTTATGTAACAATAATGTTATACAAAATTCAAAAACAGAAATTAAAAAGTGACAGAAAAAGATAACTTCATTCTGCCAAAGCAAATTATCATTATTGCCAAAATGAAGAACTCTCCTGCAATCTCTTATTCTGATATACGGACTCTATTTTCCAAAACAAGCCAAAAATATTAACCAAAATTTCCTTTTGTTTCAGGGCTGTTACATAGATAGGTTTCTTAGTTCATTTTTAAAAGCCCTACTGTAGGAAGAAAGTCCTAATGAATAACAGAGGCCAGCAGCATTACTCCTTTGGCTTAAAATATGCAATGTTTATTGGCTTCCAAGGAAGTGTGCAGATTTACATGCACTGGTAAAATAAGCCTTGCTTAGAAACAAAAGAATACATTTTGGACTAGGACTTGACTTTGGATGGGATGGTGCTGTGAGAGTAATCACACAACAGCATGGCTTGTATGATAAGCAGAAGGGAAACACATTCATTTCTGAACAATTTGTAAAGGGACATGCAAGCAGCTCCAGTTTAGTTCATCATCTGGTCCCAGGGTTTAGAGCCCAGGACATCTGTGCTTTGCTTTCTCTTTTACGTCCTTTTCCACAGAAGCAGCACATAACACTCCACGTGAACAAAGCAATGCCAGCTGATTAACATCTGTTGGTTTGATTAAACTCATATAGGTGGCAAAATTTCAGGTTCCAGTGAGACTGGCTTACACTTGCAATAAAGACAGACATTGTGTAACAAGCTACCATTGCTGCAGTTGCTCATATGCTTTAGATTCACATTTCACACCTGAAAAGGGGAACCCAGGCTGCCTGACCTGGTTGTGTAAATTCCCTTTTATGTTCATCCAATAAAATATATTAGTAAGCACACCAGCTACTGTCCTTACTATACAATAATGTAATAGAGATTTTAGACTTCAGGGTGTACTGGGTGAGTGAGATTTAGGCAATGAATACATTGGAATTTTCTTACTGGTATGCAAACAAATCCTAAAGTGGATGTAACTGTACTGATAACTCTGTTTCACAAACCAGTGCAGTCACGTTAGAGCAAATTTTGATTTAAAGGAGGTGTTAGAGCAGAGATACCAGAAAGCTCAGGCAGATCTGTAGATAGCTGTCCACACATTTCAAACAGGTTCTGAACTGGACTGGTCTAGAAATGTGTTCTGAGGAACAAAACTGTTGTCCCATTGCAGTCCAGGTCTTGAAGGCTCTTAGAGCAAATGGGATTTCAAACAAGGCCAACTGTTGTACCTATATAGTATCCGAGTGTCCAAAAGCATGATACATGAATGGAAAGATCACACTTATTCCTTGAAGCATTCCTGACATCTGAGGAAACTTTAACTTGTTCTGGAATTATGCTGAAAATCTGTGAATAAAAATTAGACTGTCTAATGCCTCTGCCCTCAGAAGATTTGCCAGAGTAGCTATATAGATGTTTACAGGTTATAGTGGTCAAAAATAAGCTTGTTGTGTCCATGACTGAACCCACAGGGCCATGTTAGAACAGCACCACAGTCAATCTAATAAGCTGTATGAAGATGTGGGAAGCATTAGGAGGCTCTGACAGTCACGTAACTTCTGAATCAGCAGTAAGTCATGTCTGCCTCCAGTATATTGTAGGGACATATTCTATTTCAGCTTCAATATTTTCAGGATACTACATATCAATTAAAGTAAACAGCACCATCTTAGTTCTTAAAGTTCTGTGTGGAGCTCCAGGTCTTAGAGGAAAGAATTAGCCGATGAAAAAGAGTGTCTTCTAGTTGCAGTATAGAGAAGCACGCCTCATTGGTAAATAGGAATTTCAATGTTTTCTATCCAAGTGAGAAAGAAATGCTAAGGCTAAATTATATGTAGTTAGTCCCTGATGCTGTATCAAAGTCAGAGAGAAACTTTTCTGGTGCCAAATTTATAAGAAAGAACTCAACAGGGAAAAGCTGAGGGCAGCTCCAAGAGCTTAATTCTGTTGAAGTCTTTGAAGTGGATTCCATTCTCTGTGTGTGTCAGAAGAAAAGATCAGTTGTACATAGCAACGGATGGTTGAGCAAAGCCCAACATCAGTAGCTTGTGACACAGGCTGATTGATCAGTTTTTCAACTATATTTCAAAAAAATACTGATAGGATAATGAATTTTCCTTCAAAACAGTGAATCTGGGAACTGACCTGACATCTGATCAATGTGTGATGAGATATGTTTTCATTCTGAAGTATGGCAAGTCTGTTTAGAAGACTGAGAGGGGAATCTTATCAATGTATACAAATATCTTAAGGGAGGGTGTCAAGAGGATGGAGCCAGACTCTTTTCAGTGGTGCCCAGCGACAGGACGCGAGGCAACGGGCACAAACTGAAACACAGACAGTTCTATCTGAACATGAGGAAAAACTTCTTCACTGTGAGGGTGACAGAGCACTGGAACAGGTTGCCCAGAGAGGTTGTGGAGTCTCCTTCTCTGGAGATATTCAAAACCTGCCTGGACACGATCCTGTACAACGTGCTCTAGGTGACCCTGCTTGAGCAGGGGGGTTGGACTAGATGATCTCCAGAGGTCCCTTCCAACCTCAACCATTCTGTGATTCTGTGATAACAGTATACATGTAGCTGTATTTGTTAGTTGCTGATATATGCTTCTGCTAAAGTTTGTTCCATGCATTAGAGCGTCACATAGACTGTAATTATGTTAGGTGATCATGAAGACTGTAAGTAGTTAAAATATTCCAAAATCAGAAGTGTGGCTCAAACCAAACTTTTGAAGATGCATGTTAAATACAACCTAATCAGTCTTGAGCTTTGCTTTTGATAACTTTCAAGGCATCTAAGGTGAAAAACTTTTGTTTGTCTCTTCAGCTCCATTTTGCTGAAATTGGTGAATGATGGTGGCAAGAGATAACATCAGCTGATAAAAGTGTTTCTCAGACAGTTGAAATTTTCCAAAAAAACACTGTTTTGTGAAGCACATTATCATCACCGGGCTAATTATGCCCAAAGCTGATATTCTAAAGGAGTTCAGGGATTTCCTTTTATATAAGAAAGTAAGATGATTAAATGCCCTTGCAGTGTCTGTTTCTTTCAACAAGTGGATTTCTGCAGAACTGTTACAGTCTGAAACATCCCAGATGGTGCTTTCCAGTTGCACTGGAGCATGTATTTTCTGGTAATTGCACAACTTACCTAATTCCCTTGATTCTGAAGTCTATCCTTCTGTTGTAACAAAGTTTTTTTAAAGAGAAGCATCTGTTTTATGCAAAAACATGCTTACCATTTTGAAGGGGTTGAATGTCGCGGACATAAGAAGCATGATTTTAGAGACTTGCAGTGACTGTAGGGATCCATCTGGAAATTGTAAGTAGAGGGTAGTATCTTGAAAGACACCAAAAGCCAGGATTAGTTTAAGATATACAAAGATGATTTGTAAATCAGGCCTATGAACACTGTGACCTCTTATCTTCTATGTCCCCAAAATTATTCATCTTTCTGTTCACAAATCTTTATTACTTTATGATTTTTATCAGAGTTAAGGTGTAGTGTGTCATAGGAATCTATTCAACTCTTCATTAAAGGATTCTGCCTCGCCTACATTAATATGAGCAACTACTGTATATGGTTATATGCTTATTCCTGTATGTTGAGTAAAAAAAAAGACTTCAAGATACAACCGTGCTAGTACTATGTTGATAATAGTAATCACTAATAGCAGAGGCAGTACTCAGTACCTGAACACAAAATCTTTGGGAAAGGGACTGAGTTAGGCCCTGTGACTAAATTTTAAAGATGTTTTGGCCAGATAAGATTGGCAGAGACTGCTGAGGATTTTGCAGGGGAAAGGGAGTTTGTATTTCTCTGGGAATGAGGGCGGTTTTGAGGAATTATCCTTGGAAATGATCTTCACAGATAACTTCATCTAACAAATTCCTTTCCAGTAAGAGCAGCCTGGTACATTGGCAATACTCTTAGTGATCTGTTTCTGGGGTGCATTGTAGTTTTTAAAGCTTTAGCATTTTTTTTACTGGGGGATTTGCATTTTCTGTAGAGTGTCAAGAGACTGTGTGTGGGAGGGGAAGGGAGTTGTGGCAGAGAAATGTACACAGTAGGGTGAGTGCAAGCCAGATATTTCCGGTTGCTTGGGACAAGGAGATCTGGACTTCAACATCAAAAAAAAAAAAAAGGAATAGTGTTGAAACCCTTTAAGATATTACATACRTACCTGGTCTGTCCTACTCGTACTCTTCAGTGACATGTCAGTACAATAGGATCATATAGGTAGCTGGCATCAGGTTGCACCAGCACAAAATATAAGTTAATAACCAGCATTACTATCTGACCTGAAGTGACATTTCAGGTTCCAGTGTTTAATCAAAATGAATTGAGAGATGAATACTATCACAATCAAGCTTTTTGTCCTTATATTTTATTGCTTTATACTCTGAATTAGTTAGAGAGGAGGCATAATGTTTTTCTTGCAAATGAATGTGCCTTCTCTGACAGTGGATTATCCAAAGAATACTTTGAGCTGAACACTGATCTAATGAATAGTGGTGAATATTTTCATCATGAGTGAAACAGCTAACTTCACCAAAAAAGACACTATTGCCATTAAAACAAAATGGCACTTGCTTATCTTTTTGGTTGTTGTTGTTCTAAAATAAAAAGTATCTAACCAACTAAAATTAGAAATAAAAGCCCGGTTTCCCTGCAGGCACACAAATACTATATTGTGTATTTCCTTTATCAGGACAAAATTGAACAAGGCTGCTTTTGTCCATCCATCAAGATGTGCAGTGACAACAGACATAGAGATCAATTTAAGAATCAGATCACAGTTCTGTGTTTCTTTTGTGTTGTTTACCCTGTGTTCTCCACCCTCACAAATGAGGTATTAAGAGTAGTTATATGGTCTCCTTCACATAACCCATAATTCAGAAAAGATTCTCCCAAGACTGCGCTTACGATTTGACTCCAAGCCAAATGTCAGTCCAAGTATCCAACAAACACCTTCCTTCATCCTTGAAAAAAATCACTCATTGTACTAAAAGTCCATATGCATAATCTCAGAGCTACAGAAACCCAGCATCATGTTGGAAATACTGCAATTTGCATGCTTCCATGCTTCCTAACAACTCACCTCACAAACACTTCTGCCCAAACTAATCTTATGTTCAGCTATTATTTTATAACAATCTTCCATCTCCCTGGATTCTCCCTCTCATATTCACCCCAAAGCAAAACCTAGTGTTGTTTTTGCCAGGGTGAATAACTAGGTCATTAGGTGGTCATAGTTCACCAACCAGTGTCAGTAATTCAGAAAAGGCTGATCAGGTCTGACTGTATAGATTCAGGTTACAGCTCAGCTTTGATTCACTCCAGACTTGGCCACCTGTCCAGCACTCCGCATGGCATTGTCCACGCATCTAAACATCAGCCCTGTTTGAGATGTCCGTAGAGTCTGTAAACATAAACATCTTGGTCCATCTTCTGTAACTCCACAGCAGCAAAGATAAATCTTATAACAATTTAACCTATTGCTAGAATCTCTACACATCAGATGGTTTACCAATAACGATGTTCTTACGTCCTGAAAGTGTGCCAAAACTTGCAGCAAAGCAAGCAAGGTAACACCTTCAACATATTACAGACTGGTATATGGCTAAATAGTAGCCCTAGCTCATGGTTCTGTATGGTTAGGGAAGATCTGGCTGCTTTTACAGGATACAGGCATTCATCCAAATTCCCTTAGCACTGCTGAGGCCCCTTTTCCAATTTCATCTGTTTTTGAATTCCTCAAGTGCAAAGACACTGTTTCTTGTATAAACATCTATTAATTCTAATGCATGCCTGGACCTGTCCCCAGCTCCCTGAATCACCAGCTCAGAAAGCATGAAGAAAGAAAACATGACAAATCCTGCTTTAAATAGAACTGTCTCCATCTCCATAACTGCATAACACAGAAAGAGAGGGACCTCAAAGTGTAATCTAGTCCAATCTTCAGCCTGAGACAAGTTCAAGCATACCTCTAGGCCATGCCTGCCAGATGATGCCTGGGGATCCATAGATTTGTTAACAAATAGTTAATCTTTTTGTATCTCTCTTAGCTGCATCTTTACTAATTAATTTAATGTCTCCTGTGAATTGTGTTTTATAAAAATTTTTTGTTACTGCCCTTTTAGACTGTCCCTAATTGATAACACACCTTTTTTGAAAGGGGTACACCAATATGAAAACATTGGTCCAGATAAAGCCTAATCAAAGCCAAACAGAATAATTTTCTCATGTGTTGTAGCTGGAATGTTTTTGATACTAGAAACCAGCATGACATTTCCCTTTGGCTCGTATTTTGTTTGTTGCTAATACCACAACCAGTTATTCTGCACCTTGTAGCTGTCTTATTTTTTCCTTCTTTTGCATTTTTCTCCATGGAATTTTGCTAATTCAATTAACTGATTTCTGTCTGTTTCTCAGCCATTCAAGGTCATTTGAAATGCTGATCCTTTATTCTAGTCTGCTAGTAACCCTTCACACATTTTTGCTGCTTGAGCGTAAATATGTTCTCTATTCCACCAGTTAATGGTGGATATTGAAAGTGCTAAATGATACTGGCTCAAGACATGTCCTTGCAGATACCTATGCAGATATACTATCTGCATAATAGAAAATCAGAAATAACTACTGTTTGGGTGCAGGTTTTCAGGCAATTCTGCATCTACGGCTCTTGACTTAGTATCATCAAAATAATATTTTCCCGTTTTTCCTGGATACAGCACACAGAGAGAGTATTTTTAAAAATTTTCCTAAAGGCAAAATATGTCACCGCTATTGTTTCCTGTCTATCTATCACAAGACTTATTCAGCAAGGAAGAAAATTATATTTGGAACTAGCTTTGGCACAATCTGCTTTTGGCAGTCTATTCTTTCTGCTTCTCATCATTTTATTATTTACTAATATTTTATTATTAATGTTTCTCATTATTTTATTTCTTTCAATTTGTGTGTGTGTGTGTGTGTGTGTGTGTGTGTGTGTGTAAGAGAGTGTTTCTATATCTTTCTGGGGCCTTAAGCTTAAGCTCGACTGATTCACAATTCTCCAGAATGTCCCACATAAAACATCCATTTACTCCAGTGAAATCTTTCTGGCTGAACTTACTGGTGATATGCAATACCAGAGATATTAGTTTTGTAATTTATGTTACCTCAGTAAATTATGTTAAAAGCAGTCCTACATATGATGGTAATATTTGCTGATGCTTCAAACAGGGATACTTTTCATGACACCGAAGAAAATGAGGTTTTTTACACCAAAGTTTATAACTGGTTTCATACCAACACTGCTCAATTCCATATTCTAGCTCTAACAGGTTTTTTGAAGCCCTCTAGCTACAGAAGACAAACTTGCTCAGAGATGCAAAATATTCTTTTACTTTCCTGGATGCAGTCATACTTTTTCCTATAAAACTGTTAAAGAAAACCTTACGCACACCTGACCAGCATCCAAAACTACAAGCACACTTCTTGAAATACTCTAGCACTTAACTTTACCAAGCCTCTCCCTCTGCCTTTTGGAAGAAATCTGCAGAAACAGATAACCTTGAAGGAATTGTATGACAGTACTTAGATTATGGGGAACCCAACATAAAAAATATCTTTCAGATTACTTATTACTTTTGTATTCAATCCTATCAAAGCAAACATTTTCAGGAGGATTTTACTGTACATCAGAATACATGGTTTGTCCAGAGGTTCTTCATTCATATCAGCATTAAACCTGCCACCTACATTATCAGAAAAGCTATGTATTCTCCAATACATTTTAAGTTAAAGAGAGCTCAACCCCCAGGATACTTTAGGATAAAGGAAAGGAAGCACCTCTGAAGAAATGTGGCATGCTTGCTTCTTTTTTGTGCTACCTATGCCCCAAGATAATAAACCAAATGTAAGCAAAGCATTTACTTTTTTTCCTGCAAGATATATGGGATGTTGGGAATCTACTTCCTTCAGTGAGCTGCACATATGAAATGGAACACAGACTTCCAAATCAAGGAACCTTTTCCACAGTATTTATATGGATAGAAACAAAATTCTGATTCTTGGATTTTTCCTGATATTTAAATTGTTTTTCATATGACGATTCATCTGAAAGAATTAGATATGAGGAAGAAGGCATGAATGTCATTCATAAAGAAGTGATGTAGCATCCATGTTATTTATATGTTTGAGCTACTAAGAATCTCACGAGGCAAGAGAGAACGTGAAAATCATTAGAAATCACTTATAGAACTATGAGTTCATATTTACAGTAACAGGAAGGATTATTTTTTTCTTTGAAAAAATGCTTTGAAAGTATGGAGACAAACTCATTCATGTAAAAAAAAATTCATATGAGATATAAAACTGCTGAGAGTGAGAAAATTGCTAAAGGGGATATAAGAATACAATAATGGCAAATTACAGGTAGAGGGACTAGGTGTGCACTGAAAAGGCAAAGGAGAGTAAGAAAGGCTAGAAGGCTGCGAAAGGAAATGTGGTGGCTGGGTCAAATAGAGATCAGATGGGAGAAGGATACTGTGATAATAGCAAGGAAAGATTTGAAGGAAAGCAGAGGAAGATAAATGCAAGTTGATGGAGCATGGAAGGAGAGTATCTTCACCTCATAGCGTTAGGATAGGAAAATGAAGTCTGCAACAGGCAGCCAAGTGAGAGGCATGTGCACTTAATGTGTGCACTGAGGTCTGAATTTTTTCAGAGAAAGACAAAATCAAGGATAATACCCCACAGAAAAGCTAAAAGTCAGAAAAATATCTGAATACTTTTGTAATGCTAATCACATAACTGTTTTGGGTATAATACGCTTGCTTTTTTTTAACAATTGAACCAGTGACATCATACAATGTAGACCATTGTAAAATAGAATTAACTAGTGCTGTAAAGTGTCCTTAATGACCTGGCCCAAGAAGAGGTCAGCTTGAAAATGTAAACTTTTAATCAGCAAATCAATCTGTAGGGATATAGAGAATTAGCTATGTCCCTGTTCTGATTACTACATTCTGGCAAAGGCCTTTCAGTAGAAGGAGCCTGAATGAACAGGACAAGAAGATTAATTACAATGTATGACTTCCAGACACATTATTATTTAATCCTTGCACTTTTCAGTTGGCTTTCATTATCAGTCAACAAAAATTTCTTCATCATCATCTGTTTGCTATTTACAAATCTAACTCAGTTATCATCTCAGAATCCAGAAATCCAGGTCTCCCTGTACTCCTTCCTTGTCTGCCAACAATCTCTATGGAGCATGGGGAAAAAAATAGAAAGCTTTAGATGGTGAATAGGACACAGTTGTTATATCTCTTGTTTCCACACACAACTGAAAACCCCACACTATGCTTACTGAGTCCTACTTGATAACATCACCAGGAATGATGACTGTGCTTATACCATGTTTCAGTATAAAATTCATTGCACTGGCGATTTTAGAATCACTGTGTAAGGGAGAATTTGTATCCCCAGGAAAACTATTGAAGATGAGTTAGAAATTTACCATTTCAAATTAAATTTACTATTTACTCTAAGAAAGAAATTTTGTCTCTGAGCCTAGAATGGATGCAGTCTTCCTCTGTTGAGACTTCAAGACATAATAGTACATGCTTTATTGTTTCAGGCAGCCAAAAAGAATAGTAAAGTAGGCATGAGCCTTCCTTTTTCCTCCCTCCTTTGTATGAAATCTTTTAAAAACGTTACTTTGATGTAATTTCAGTGCCTGTGATGAGAGCACCTCTTGCACAAAGAGTAGGAAAAGCACGAAAAGCACAAGCAGGAAGTGCAGGGCAATGGACTTCATCAAAATAGGTGAAATTCCTTGAGGCAGTGAATGCATAGACTTTTTGATTTCTTTGTGTATCACAGTCAAACACTACAGTTCACGGGTACAGAACAAGGCAATGCAGATCTTCAAGGTTAATTTAGTCCATAATCTGTTAGCCTGAATGTAGTCCATATGTTTCTATTCTGACTTTTCTAATGAGCTCACTCTAAAAGGGACAAACCATGCTGATTTCAATATAGCAAATTTTTGTCTTTAATCGGTGAAAGCAGTTATTACAGTGGTCTGGTACAACATCATGATTTTTGCTACTATCTTATTGTGAAAAGGAAAGTGTTCTGAAGTGTACAGGATTTCCTTCACTGACTTCATATAATCTATTCAGTATAATTTCTAATTACTATATAAAGTGGGAAACAGATAAATTGCCATTCATATTTTGGAAATTATTATTAAAAATTATTATTCACACCAAGAACTGAAAATCAATGGAAAGTAAACCAAAGTAGCTTAAGTGTCTCAACATAGTTCTTTTCTGGAGACTAGCACAGCGGGGAAAAAAGGTTTTAGCCTTCCTTACGCTTCTCCTGTCGTTGGAAAGCTTTCCAGGAAATGCTTAGTGTTTGACTCCTACTGGTTTCAGTATATATTCAGCACTTCACAGGATATAGTTAATATGTCAGAAAACTGGACTCAAAATACTAAAAATGGAACTACTTAAAATGTATTGACTATTTCATATTGACTATGAAACGCTTTGTTTCAAGAGATATAAAGAGAAAAGCATTAGAGAGGAAACTGGGGTTATTTTCTTTTTCTCAGTTTTACCACCTCTACCATATCACTGAGAACCCCAGAGAGCATTTTAAACTCACCATATGCAGATTTCTGTGCTAAAAGTCTGCTAGAATATGTTTTTATGCAATGACAAGAGGCTTTTTCTACATTGTCCTGTTCTTCCATGTGCAGAAAGCCCTGGGCATCATTTTGAAATGCATTCTGCTGCTAGCGGTAAATAAAATGTTCTCCGTGCTTCTCTTACAGCAAGTTGAACCTGGGGAGTAAAGAGTGAGCGAAAATGATGATACACAAAGCTCACTGAAACTAAAACAGCGAAGAAAAAAATAGCCTGACTAATGGCTTTAGCCAAGAGTAATTCAAAAAGAGAGTTTTGTGAGCTCACTGTTGAAAAGTCTGTCAGAAGGAGATGAAGCTGAATAGGTCAAGTACAGGTCAGTAACAGTTCAGCTTGCTCCGCTTTTAAGTTTTATAGAAGGCACTCTTCATTTTTCAGAAAGTCAACAGGACAAAAATATCCTGTGTAAGTAATATAAGGTCAGTCACAGTCTTCCTCCAGTACGCAGATAATCTCATAAGTTAAAAAAAAAAAAAAAAAAAACACTATATGATTGCGAAATACTACAGTGCAATTAAAATGCAGAGGGCACTGAGTGAAAACTTCCTGCTCAGTGACCTGTGAAATCAGTCATTTTTGTCCTGTACTTGTATAAACACCAATACAGTCAAAAGTTTCTGTGTTCTATTAAAAACCTCATGAGCTAGCGAGACAATTTCTTCAGGGCAGCTCAGCCAAAACTCGCCATGAAATGTGCCACTCTCCTCACTTTCTTTCTGCACCGGATCGAGCAACTCCAGTTGTCTGAGAAGTCTTTTGTCTGAGTTTGTAGAGCAAACCAGAGAAATTACCTAATATTTAATTATCGCTACACTTTGAAAAAATGTCAGAACAAAGAGAGTAGGTCTTAAAATTATTTTTTGCAGCTTAGCTCAGTTTTGCGACAAAACAGTTCTGAAAATCTCTTTGAAGGAGGCCTTCAGATGGGAGCTGATGAAGAAGTGAGATCCAAAAGGAAAGCGTGAAGAAAAATAATAGCACTTAAAACTTTAGACAAAATGGATTCAGTGATTTTGTATAAGCACCATATACAGTCAGCATCACTTAATGATTCAGGGGATTCAGGGTTTTTTTATGCCAATGGCATACATGAACTCAAAGCTCAATATTTTTCTAAAATGATACGCTTTACTCCAGGATAATGTAAAAGAGGGATTTTTGCAGCTGATTACTGAGTGCCATTGGCAGCTCTGGAGGGAATGGCCAGAGTAGCTGGAGGTTGTAAATGTGATGGCTACAACAGAGGGCAGCTGTGAGCTGGGGGCTGTGGTGGGAATCTTTCAACTTTGGAAAGTAGGGAAGATACTGTTATGCTGAACTCTTTTTCTACAGTACATACCTTCTCCTTGAGCGATTTTAGACTTTTAACACATTTCATTGGCTACTGTTGTCCTTTCTTTCTCCATGTGGTCTTTCTGACCCTCGCCATTAAGGATGTATGAAGTGTGTAGATGTTCCTCAAAAGGGGCATTCTGGATCTCTGTGTTCTCACACGTGGGAAAGTAAGAGAATATGTTCAGGTTCTCAGGACTATGAATGGGGTAAGTTGCTATGCTTTCTACAGCACAGATAAGAGAAATAGTCCCCTGAAAGGGCAAAACATTATAGCAATAAGAAATACATTAGTGTGAGGCATAGAACTGAGATGCTAAGGAACATGTTGTGTAAGAGAAGGTGTGCCATGCCAGAAAAGAACTGCAAGCACGCTGGCTTATTTGGTAATAACAAAGCAGCTATAGCTACGTCAGAATCAATGGAATTACAAAGATCCAAATTTGCCCCATTTCAGTCTTTGTCTCACAGTCTGTCTCAAGCAGTTCACTGGCGTTCTTGGAGACGCTGTCAGACCTGTTAGCTGAAGGACTCATCTGGAAACCGTTATTCATTCTGGATTCATTTTAAAACAGTCTTTAAATTATATTTGCAAAGTGCTCAGTGTAATAGGGCTCTGATCCTGTGTGGGAGCTGGGGCACTACTGTAATAAAAATTAAGAAGGGCGTCTGTCTCGTTTGCAATTAAAGTTTTGCAATACTTCTTATTGGGATATTTAAAATCTCACTCATATAAGTCCCAGCTCAACAAAACATTTAGGCAAATGCTTAATCTTTAAGCACATGAGCAGTCCTGTTAATTTTAATGAGATTACTCTCAGAATGAAAGTTAAGCTTTAAGGGCTTTCGTGGCTCTTAAACAGCCATTATTTGAGAGCACTACATATGTCGGCAGGCCTACATCATGCAAACAAAATTCAAATATGGGTGTTGCACAGTTAGGCATACCAACCATAAAGTCCTTTGAGTATTTACAGAGCACTTACTTTATAAACACAATGTTCTTAAAGGCACTTGAGGTTGTGAAGTGTCAACAAATATTTGTATTGCTGTGGACAGAGCTCCTTCACACAAGTGTAGGGGGGGAGGGAAGCTTTGGAGTGCAAAGTAAATTAAAAACCCACTGTGTGTGTTGTGTTGCTTCTGTGCTCTAGACTCTCTTTGTTTTGGCTGAAATCCAGACTGAAATCCCAGCATTCTCCATTAAGGTGGGAAAAAATGGTCTATGGGACTTGGTCTTTTATCTCCTAGACTAGAGTTGAATGGAAAACAGGAAAGTTTTTCCATATTTTAAGAGAAATATTGTTTCTGAAACAAAATCATATTAATAAAAAGTTCTGTTTGCTGTTTGGAGAAATGAACACTTAGAAAGAACGAATTCTGGTACCTCAGGTGGAAATCCTATTAGCTGTAACAATTCAACAGTGAAAACGGTATTTTCACACACAGTTTGTTATTGATCCGTAATTATCTGTCAAGGTACCAGACAAAGGAGAGTTGCTGTTGATGTGCAAAACATAAAGAACAAGATAGAAAGGAAAGTAAGGAAGCTAGAGCAACAGAGAGTGGCTGTACCTATCAGAGTACTTGCTTAAATAAAAACTGAAAGATAGAAAAAAACAAAGCAAAAAGCCCTACTCCCTAAAAAAATTTAAAATCAAAATCAAGAAGTTTACTGAAACCAGAGGTTGGTGGATTTGGAAACACTGCTATGGCAGTCCATATTCTGGACTGCAGGTGTAGAGTGTGAACACAACGTGCTGTCTAGACAGACTCTGAATCTGCACTGTGATATCCATGTGACAGTGAATGAGGGCAATGTCATATCATGATTCACTGGGGAGCTGCATTTTTCCCTACAGAGCATGGCCCATGAAGACAAATAAAACTATGGAAATATAATCCCCATGAGTCTCTGAGGCAACACTCGCAAATAAATAAGTTTTRGTTTTCAGAAATTCCATTTTTCAACCCCAAGAAACAAAAATTTCCACAGAAGGCGGATGCTTTTTTAATGAAAAATCACATTTCATCCACAATCCAACTTTTCATTAAAGTAGTTTATATGAAAAATCTGACTGGCTGATGAATTTCAGGCTCATTTTCTCATGAGGGCAGATCCACACATGGTGTAAATCATCACAGTTCTATTGAGTTCACCACTGAGATTACACCAGCTCTGGCCCTACTCCCAATTATAACTGAGTACATACAAACATTAGTTTTAATTGCCTGTGGTACAACAGAGATCCCTGCTGCTGAAGTGTAGTTATTTAGCAATAGTTGGTTTCACAGTAGTTTAAAAGATGCAGTCTTGGCTTTTCTCTATGCCAACAGAAACAAAGTAATAGTAACTATCTTCCTTACAAGAGTTAACAAAAGAATGAAAGAACAAAAAATCCAACCTCAAGCAGAGCGTTTCTTAATTTTAATAACAAACTTCCAAAATCACGAAGCGTTTCTTCTTCAGGTGCTTTCAAGAGAGAAGAAAAAGAAAGGGCAAATGAAAGGGAAAGAATAAAACAACCTCAGAGTGCAGCCTGAGGCTGTAATCCCGCTTTCAAGAGGAGACATTAAAAAGAAACCTCAGAAAAGCCTTCAAATATCAGGTGAAAGAGTATAAAAGTAATTTGTGCTGTTTTTGATGTGGTGCCCTGATGTGGATCTTGGAATCAGTTTTATCAGCTTTGTTTGATTTGAGATGAAGGAGACAATTCACACACCCTCCTCATTTCAGACTGGACAGTGTCAATGCAAGGCAGTGCGTGGTCAATAGTCAATCCACTATTGACAGTAGAGAAGCTTTATTAAGAGCCCCTGGCCTGTGCAGCTTTGCCGTTCTCATAGAGTGCCCATAAACATATGTATCTTTGGAAAACTATCATGTGTTTTCAACTTCCTGAAGAATTCTTGTAAAATATCACTGAACCACATTACCCTTTGTCCTGTGCTTTTATTCCACTAATGGACAAATTGGGAGGAGGCTGAGAACAAATGTGCTATTAATTACCCAGATGGCTTTTTAATAGAACCTTGGATTATTGTGCAGCCACTAAACATTGTCCAGAAATTTCTTAATAACACTGGCGAACGAAGCATTCCTTCAGAGAGAATAAAGATACCATTGACCAGGAGGCTAAGTTATGTCAGGTTAGTTTAAGAGATAGCAGACAAAGGGTGTGTATTGTATGGAAGGAATGACAGGCCATATCCTCGCTGTCCAGCTCCTCCAGCAATGACAGATTTTCTAATTCACTGCAGATTCTCATAAAAGTGGGTGGTCAGTTCTAGGGAAACAAACAGTGGACCTATTGATACTGGGTGGGAGACATGTAGTTCTGAATTAACCTAGGTTGATTTAATACAGCAGAGAGTCTTAGTATCAGCATAAAATTAGGATTAATACATTAAATGTTAGGTCAGAATGTTAAATCCCATCGTTGAAAGACCTACATGCAGTAAGTCAAAGCTCAATATGAGTATTTTAGTCAATCAGGGCTACTGATTGGAGTGTTCCACACTTCCATTGCAGAAATGACGCATGTAGAAATGAAAAACCAAGGACGCTTTCTCAGTGTTTCTCTGCAAATAGTAATTTTAAACATTCTCACTTTTTGATGTGTTTATGGTCATGCTAATCTTCATTTCAGCTGACATCAAAATGGATAGGACAATAGGCTCAGGCTTGTCTCAGCTTTCTTGGAATGATCTTGTATCAGAAGGAGCTGCTCCTTGTGTTTTCTGTGTATATTACAGTTCACTTCTGTCATTCTCTTTCATAGATGATTATTGATACACCAAAAGCTATCTGAAAAATTACTGTATCTTCATGCAATAAGATTTGAACTCAGGAGGAGAAGAATTGATTTAGTTTAGTGTTTTTCCTGGCAGTAATAGAATAAATAAAAAGAACTAAACAGTTGTGAAAATTATCATGCTTGCAGTAAGGAACAGGTAATAGTTACCTGTAATAATAAACCAGATTTGACACTGTCAAACAAAATACAATAAGCAAATTATCTAAACTTGAAAATAAAAGAGAAGACAATATGATAACATAAATAGAAAAGCACCAAGTAAGATCAGATTAGATGTGTGAGTTTTCTCAAAGACATGAAAATTGGCATCTTCACCTACCATATCATTTAGTAATGCTTGCTTTTTTGTTTCAAAAATTAGGATGACTGGTAACTCAGTCCATTCATATTTTTTAGAGCCATGATATAATCTAATGAGTTAGAAATGAAGGGATTTCTTACAGTACACACCCATTCTTTTTTGGCTGCTGACACTCCATGAGCCATGCAAACATACTCCACAGTGTATTTCACAGACCACCAGGGTAACATCAGAGGCCCAATAATTATGAATCCAGCATGCTGCAGTCAATAGACTGTTACATAATGATGTCTTCTCCAAGCTAGGCAAGGTCTCAAATACTACAATTATCTCCCACCTGAATGTATGACTGCACAGGTTGCTTCTGCCTTGGCTATGCCATTCTCTCTCTCTTTACCACTCTTATTTCTGTAGTCTCCCACATGTCTACCTGACTGCTGACACTTGTAGCTAATGACTACATGATCTCCTTCTCAAGAAAGACGAGGATTATTCACATAATTTCATTGTGGTTTTATGCCTTTTTCTTTCATTTTAACATACAGTGAGACCATCAAATGTTGCATTCACAGGTCAGGAGAAAATCTCCTACAAAAATAATTCTTGAACAAGTATAAGTATCCTCCAGTTACCAGAGCAGAGTAGCTGTCACTTCTTTGGTGTTTAAGAAGTAAGCTGGTGTACCCCTTTACACATGCTGTATTTTCAAAGATACCTACCCTTCAGTCTCAGATTTTAGCAGTGCAATTGCAGGACAATTGGCTGAAACAAAAACCTCATCCACTGAAACAGAAGATAATTTTACAAAGAGTGTTTCTTGTTCCTCTAGAGTGCATTAAGTGCAGGTTATGCTTTTTACTTTAGGAACTCTAGTTGAATAAAAATGAATAATTCACTTTTAGTTGTAATGCTTTTACTCATCTTGGTTTGTTACACTATTATTACAGAAGTGATGGTAACATACCTTTACACTCTCCTGAGGAAAAGCTTTTTCACATCTGGTCAACTCAGTACAAAAACTGCTTTGATGTCAAAATAGACTGTACTCTACTGGTCCTATATGAAGAGTATATACTTATACTTTTACAAAAAAGGGTTTTGTAGGCTATATTATACCCATCTGCAGGCATGAAATAGCACCTTTTTCAAAGCAGAGATTTTACAGTATAGCTCACTGAATAATCTCAGACTTTGTATTAATGAAACATGGTTCCCCAAGGAATGTGCTTATCTGGGGTCTCAGCTGAGCTCTCAGAATCAGTAAATCCTGATTTACTGACTTTACTGGGAGAAGGACTGAACCCCAGTAATTTTATATAGATGGGCCATCTATGCTAAAATGACCATAGTGTTGAGGAACTAAACAGGACCATGAAGGAAACAGCGCTCTCTCATGTGCATTATGGCTAAACCCAGTCAAATCCCATGTTTTTAGGCCAGTGATGGAGCTGCCCTTTAAGCTTTTGGAGGTAGGTTAAGTCACACTGGAAGCTGACCCTACAGTGGGAGTTTTACCGGCATCCCTGCACCGCACCACTTCCAACAAAGGGAGACCCCGAAGGCTGGGCTTGCTAAATGCTTCACCCAACAGTCACACAGGTGACCCCATGGGCATCAGTGCTGTCCTTCCGGAGAGCCTGGGCCAAGGTAAGAACGGAGTAAAGAGCCTCCACTCTGCTGGCTTTTGTACATTTAACTCTCCCTGCACAATATATTGTCATCAGTATCTCTGTTTAATTGAAACATGCCGCTACGATAAGTAGAAGTGAGTTGCAATCAATTCACACTGCAGTGTTGGTTATCTTCTCACAGGAACGGGAGGCTCTTTATGGTTTTCCAGGCTCTCTGAAAGACTGACAGAAAGTTCATCAAATGATGAATGTTCTCTTTTAAGTACACAATATAGAGAGTTTCTTAAAGATTCTTGCCTTAACTCTCTCTTTGTGAGCCCAAAGCAAACCTTATGAAAAATCTGTTCACAGGAGAAAGAAAAAAAAAAAAGAAAGAAAAGAAAAGAAAAATTGATAAGCATGAAATAGTTACTGAAAATACATATTTTGTACTCAGTCTTTAAGTGTTGGTTTTGAACAGACAGCTACCTTTCAGAAACCAGTACGAGTGCATATCCGTGCACATAAGTACAATGAAGCATCAAGGAAAATACCTGCAGAATGTCAGTTTTTCTTACAAGAAAAACATTGCTACTGATGTACAAAACAAAATATGATACATGAGGTCAAGACAGAAGTTGCTTAGCTCTAAATAAGCTGGCAGTGTAACAAGCTAAGCTTGCTTTCTGCCAAGAAATACCTGGCCAATACACTATAATATCCTTTCTTGTTTTCTTTAGGACATATTTTTGTAATTGCTTGTCCTCAGGTACAAAGATGCTTACGGGAAGTCATTAATCTTTCATGAGACTATTCTACCATTTCTTAATTCAGAACAATAAAAGCTTGGAAAGGCATGCATTCTCATGTCACTGTCTACTTCAAGGGAAAGGAAGTTTTAATGGAAGATAAATCTGATCAAATGATAGCAAGAGATAATGAAATAACTGTGTTAGAGAGAGTAGTGTAACAGAGGAAAAGAAAGAAAAAAGCCCTTGAACTTCATCCTTCTTTCTTTGGTACAAGAGCAGATGGGACCTGCAAACATCATGAAATATTACAGCTGAAAGAGGTGTGATTGGTCCAAGATTTTTCATCTTCCTCCTCTCCCCCTTACCCCATTACATACAGCCCCCCTTTGCTTCCAGATATAGAATATAAAAACACTTCTTGTTTGCTATATGAAGCAGGTGTGGTTGAACTAAATGTAGAGAAGATGTCCAGCTGGAGGGACCCATCAGCCAGCTGCCCAGTACAGGCTGCTTAGATAAATACCACCTGTTTCTAAAGAGCAAGGGGAGGGAGGGGAAGAAGAGAAGAGGAAGAAAAACAAAACAAACCTAATGGTCACAGAGCTGAAACCTTCTGATCCTCTGGCTATTGTGTGGATGCTTTTGTAGCTGGTTAGTCCCCAAACTCAACATGAGTCTCAAAAAACTGAGCACATGCAGTATGTTTAATTTGATTCTGGACAATGATGAGAGGCTTTCAGAGAATCGGGGAAAATAATTCAACCTATGCTCATAGCACATGTGCAGAATAATAAACATCGTCCAGGAAGAAGGAGGGGGGAAGCCACAAAAGGCACAAACAGCTTTACAGGTGCTTTCTAAATCAAAGACTATGTTGAAGGAAGGCTTAGCTAAAAAAGATTATAATCATGAGAGCTTTGAGATGATTTATTTTCCTCTTGTGCTTAAATGAAGTACATTCTGCCTCACTGTGCATCAGTAATATAACACAAAGTTGTTGTCCCTATAAATAACAGCTTGCTTTTCTAAATTAGTCTGTACAAAATGTCCTGTACTTTTATTTAGAGCATCTTACAGATGTGGTAATCTCTTGAACATTATTTGATCTGAAAGCAATTATTAAGCGGTGATTACAACACATCTGTACTGCTTATGGCCATATATGAGTGACTCGTTTGACTAAGACAGACTGTTTCCTAACACTGTGAGACATTTCTCTTTCTGTTCAAATACCCCTGAGGCAAACAACATTTTTTTTTCCTTAGAAGCAGTGAAGCACTGTGAATGTTCACAATCAAGAGATTGTACTCACATAGTTTCAACAGGACTAGAGAGAAATAATCACCCTTTTGAAATTTCTTTGTCCTCTTTGTTACTGATATTGTAGATGAAATTAGCCCTAACTTAAGGAGGCGGCATGGTCCCATGCTTAGTATTAACCTGAGACTGAAAATGTGAACTCTCTTCCATGCCTGCTGTTGTACTCTGCCTGTTTGACCTTCAGCAATTCATTTGCTCTTTTTCTGCCTCAGTTCCCCATGTGTGAAACAGATATACAGATACAGCAAGGCAAACTTCATTCCTACGTTCTGGATCTCATTTTGGAGAATACAAACATAACATACGTGTGTAAGTGCATATTATATTCACTATACATCTAAAGTACAATTTATATAAACTAAATATTTTTATATAGTAAATTTGACAATGGCCATTTTTGGAAAACGTGTTTTCTTAAATTAAGTCTTACCTTCTGTGGAAAGCTAAAAACATCTCTGGCTTTGCCCATTTAAGATGTAAATATTCTGCATCTGAGCCAGGATCCTTTTGGGCATGTTCCTGAGAGGTGTCAGCTACCACTTTCTGAGCTTGCTTAGCATCAGAAAGTCCTCAGCTGAGAGGATGAGAGGTGCTGCAGAAGGGTCAGCATAGCTTTTGTAAAGGCAAGTCATGGTCCTCAAACCTATTACAGTACTTTGACTGAGGGACCAAGCATTTGCATAAGCAAGAGTGGGTAATAGAAACAGAAGTTAGGACCCAAACGTCACTTTTCAGCACAGAGGGCACCAGGGGAGTTCCCAGGGCTCTGCCTGGGACATGTGTCAACACACACACAGACATGGGGCAGCGAGCTCTGCTCAACACGGCACAGCTGCATGGAGGGTCTGCCTGTATCTCGAATATTGTGCAGCTCAGATGCCCCCTCCTCACAAAGAATATGGCAGACCTAAAAAACATTCAGAGGAAAGYACCAGGGATGATCAAAGGGAGAGAGAAGCCTTCAGGCAGGACACAACTTCAGAGGCCAGGACTTCTCAGCCTGGAAGAGACATCTGTGGGAGGCAGCAGCCAAGGTCTCCAAAGTCAGGAGTGGAGCAGCAGATCCAGCTCAACTGCTCGGTGTCTCTTCTATCCACAGTTTAAGAGCAATAAAATGAAATGAGTAAGTGGCAGGTTTAAAGCAGGCAAATGGTATATATTTGTACATACACAGAGTTAAACTTTGGAACCCCCTCCTACAGCATGCAATGAAAGTTAAAAGCTTGCACAGTGTTTAAGCAAGGTCTAAGTTTTCTTGAACCTCAGGGTCTCTTACACAGATCTCTGTGTAACACTGAATATTGGTAGTGCTTTCTTAGTTTTCTTTTGAATTTTTACTCAGTTTTCTGTAACCTTGTTAGATTGCGCTTTAGCTGCACAGCAGTCTGCTAGCAGGGTGTGGCCAAAGGAACATACTACCTTCTGATTTACCTACAAAAAATTAAGTTAATAGAGGAGATCTTGATTCTGCTCATTATTATTAATAATCATAGTGAATGACATGTAATTCTTGAGTGTAAAGGACTAATAAATGCCTTATGCATTGCAAATACTTCAGTCTGTAAAACTTCCCACATCACCATTTAACAAAAATTTCTTCTTTCTCAAATCTACATTACTCTCCGCTCTTTGTCATTTTAAGAAAATGTTATGTAGGATGCCTTTTTGGGAAGGATATTAGTGTTTTTCTCTGATATCTTTCCCAAAAATGTGTCCTACATAACATTTCCACCTTTCCAGTGTATTTCTCTGTGAGAAGGATCATCCATGTTCCATTATCCTTTTTTTTAAATAGTTTTCATGCTGAACAGCTACTTAGGCTGCCATGCAAGCTTTTACTGCCCTCTAACCCTCTTAAACCTGTTTGAAGTCATTGACTTAGCTAGTAATTTTGCCTGTATAAAAGCTACTGGCCCAGATTCTAGTCTAAAGCTGAAGTACAAATGTACTTCAACTTGGATAGTGGGTTTTTCTTTCTATTTTACCTGTGACATGGCCTAAAGAGAATTCTTTATACACTAATAGTAGGTTCATCTTTCTAAATTGTAAAAAAATATTTCCTAGAACTATGGCCCAATAGTCTGGGGCCTTCTTACATGTCACTTTATCTGTGTAATCTGACCACGTACTTCAGTTAATGTCTGTCCCATTTCTGTGACCCACTTACTTTACTTTATGTTTGTAAAATAATGACTTTAGGTAAGGATCAGCAGCAGTAGCATATAAATGACTTTTTAAAAAAAGAAAAGCCTATAGAAGTTTCCTATTGGCCTAGTCTTTTCCTAAGGGCCAAGGGATAGATATTGTGATATGGTATATGGTAAGGGAGTTTGGATTTGAGAGATCTTTAAATGGCATCCTTTACAATGTCCTTTCAACTGTGGGATTTGTTTTCATACACATGAAAATAAATTGATCAGGAAAAATACACAAGTAAGGTTATTTGATTTGATCATAAAATGCAGTAAAGCAAAAAATGCTGCTATACTACTCTACTCTTTTCTAAATACTGTAATTCTGATGTTTTTACCGAGAAGAGTATTTTTCAGAGTTTTCCATGTGCCATTCGTGGTTTCTGTAAACCATGTGTGCCTGGAGCAAACAGCCCAAAACTCTGAACACGTCTGCCTTTCTTGAAAATCTCTGCTACAGTCCAGCTCCTGTCTGTCTTTCAGACAGGCCTGGCTCTGGCCAGCGCCTTATAGGTTAAACAGAAATAAAAACAATAACTATATAGTGGGAAACACTGATTACTTTAAAGATATCCAACTGCAAATGACTTACACGGAAAATAATAGAGCTAAGTTGGTYTACATCATGATTTTTTTATATACGCCCACAGACTGGCAAGCACCTTGTAAAATGACCGATGCCTCTTGCTCGCTCCTAGTAGCTGCTTTTAGAAGCCAGCGTGTGCAGGCTTCTGCTCTCAGAGCCCACGTACGGTAGCCACAGCAAGGCTTTCCAGGCCAAGCCAGAGAGCCCTTGCAACACAAGCAAAACGGGAGTTTATGCTCCCTCAGGCTCCCTCCTCCTAACTCAGGGTGATGCCTCATTTGAAAAAGAGGAATATTATTTTAATGAAGTAGACTCAGGGAAATGTTAGACTATCAACATGCTCTACTCTTATTCGCTGATCTTAACTATTGCTCTAAACACAAAGATATTTAGTGCTCTGCTGATTACAGAGGGTTACCTTAACAACTCTGAGGTCTCAGGAATAATTTCTGAGCAAATGCTCTGACAAGTATGTCTGAATAGGGATTTATGCAGTGCATATAAGCAAACTGCTATATAATTCTGTTTGTTTCAACTTGAATTATATGGAACAGAAAAGGTGTCTTGAGTTCACTGACTTGAAAAAGATCAATAAACAGTAAAACACAAAATTTAGCTGGTACTCTAAAACTTGTAACAATTGTTGACAGAAGTAATTATAGACCTTTTTAAAGCTTCTCATCAGTGCTTCTCCTCTTATGTAATAAACTAATAGTTTTCTCTTCAGTTTATAGGTGGGAAAACAGAAGTCTATAGTGATAAAATACCAGCTGGGCAGCAGCACGTAAGGGACAGCATTCAGCTCCTCTGAGTCCCAAGGCAGCGTGCAGTCCATCAGGCCAAAATTATGTGAACACAAGCCGCAGCAGTGGAGAACAGTGTCTGCTAACTGTAATATATGTAGCATGTATGATGAAAAAAACCTAATAGTATAACACAAGTTGAAGCTGTCTTCAAAGAGCTGATCTGTTTTCAAAGCTGAAATTGTGTTCCCTATGTATTCAAAGAATGCCTGTGTTGATATTTATGCCACAGAAAGCCACAAGAGCATAATTTAAGAATAGTTTGTTTTTCATTTGAATGTCCTGTCATTTATTCCAGTGRGATCTGCAGACAATTTTCCATCTAACAGGATCAAGATCTGATTGCAAAGGCTTCCTCAGAAAGAGCTAGATCAAACTTTGGATTTTAACCATGAGCTGTCAAAAATATTTGTTTATTGAGTTCTTTCAGCTTCTTTGCAAAATTAACACAATGGAAAAAGCCCAGAAGGCTGAAATATGATGCCTATATATCTATTCTTGATCACTTGCATATTGCTCTATAATTTTTAACATGTTTATAACTTTAGTGTTTAGGAGTAGCATGATAATCAATATTAATGTGTTAAACATGCTCTCATGATCTAATAAATACTGACTTCACTTGTTTTGGGAAAACACCTGCATAGTCCTATCATTTCTTACTGAGAATTTGAATTAATGTACATGGAAAATGATCACAAAATATTACCAAGTAAAGAAATGGAATGTAAATGTGTGCTAATCACAATAATCTAAACTGCACATATTGATAAAGCAAAACCTAAATTTTTAAAATTTCCAAAGCTTGGAATTTTATTTCATTCAGGTAAATCACACCTCCTAAAATGAAGCAATAACTACCTATACACATGCACATCTCTATGATAGTGGCAGCATCGTACAGTAGAAAAATCTTGAATTATCAGAAATTCCATTTGTTATTTGCTTTGGTGGTATGCAAGAGATATGTTACTAACTGGCACATCCCAGCTCCTGGGTTTGGTACATGACATACGCAATGAACTGGACTGCTTCTTCTGAATGTTCATTATAAATTTAGCCTGTTTTCATAGAAAATCACTTCTGAATTGGCACTGAATTTCTCTGAAGATATTTTCCTCTCTTCTGAATGATTTCAACAATAATTTTGACCACTGAACACAGTCTTCTCACTGATCCTATACTACTAATGTATTTTTGATAGGAACTTCTGGACAAATAATACTATAATTCCTGAAAAATTCTATGAACACCTCCAGCTGCCTGATCCTAGCAGTTCATCTTCAGTCAAATATGAAAGCTGCACCTAAATTACCATTAGAGCCAGACAGCAGCATGGACAGACATACCAGCAACAGCTTTGATGTTACAAGTTCAGGTAGCCCTGGAAGCCAGGTCCTTGGCAGCGGTAGTGGTGTGCACTTTATGGGGCTCTGGGCTCCCCTTGAGGAGATCTGCACTGCTGTATCTTTACTTCTGTGGGCACTGGTGCTGGTCAGATCAGAAGTAGTTGATCAGAAGCTTCCCTGTGCTACACACCTGATCATAATGTATTTGGAGCTCCTTTACAAATACTAAGGTAAGAAGAAGAGAGAATTTTTAATGCCTTGGAGAGCAAGGCTAGGTCTGTCGCTGGATTTCGGAGGTCACATTGGTGTCTGACTGTGTGTATTACACTGATGTCTGACTGTATGTAATCCAGCTGCTTCCAGTCAGTACCTGAATTCTGCGGAGCAGAAGCAATATGTTGTTGCTTCAGGGTATCACCTTAGCAATTGAAATCTTTCACCAAAGAGAAAACAGGCAGCAGACTCTGTCTCATTCTCTTTCATGGTCCTGATAGTGAAGGGAGCGCATGATCTTTAGCAGAGATGTTGCTGGAGTACATCATGGTGTGGAAAGGTGAAATGTGCCTAGCACAAGCCCGGGTAATCCATTCCAGATTTATGTGTAATGCAGGGGAAACAGGTGCAAACAATTGAGCTCGCTGTCAGTAAGCTACAGTGATCGCTTTTGATATCTTAATCGTTAGTTGATCCATGTGCAACATTGGCAACATCACTGTCATAGCTGACTGCCTTCTGCACATCTGTGAACCTTTTCTGGGTGCTTCTTGATGTGTGTGCGAGTCCACAAAGTCCTGACATCATGAGAAACTAAATTGGGCATGATTGCTGCCATTTCCGTTTTCCTGCTACGAAACTAGAGAATTGACAAATGTCAATAACTGCTAATAGCTCACTACTGTTCGTCATATGCCACACAGGGCAGGTGTGAAGAGAGATCAGTGTGTTCCTGCGAGCACCACTCAGCGACCAATTCGTTTGTGAGGCTGCTATCTAATTGCTTTTGCAGATAAAGAATTTGCAGTTGCTTCACTCCATGAAACCCTGGTAACAGTTCAGTGTTAAACACATTCCTGCTGTGTCTACTTAACTCCGAAAAACTGTGCTACAGCTTTCCTTGAGGATAATAACAATAGTTTGAAAATAATTTTTAGGCCATATAATAGCTTTATGTATAATGTTGCTAGTGAACAAATTAACCACCTCCTTTCTTTCCCCACAGAATGCATTAACACAATTATCTACCCCTAATTATGACCCCCCCATAAAACATGACACTGAAACTGATGACACAGGTTGCTATGGCAGATATTTCTATTTCTAGTTCAGACAGGTTACACCAGCTTGAGTATATAAAATCGCTAAGATGTTCTATAACAGATTCGAGTATCATGTTAATTTTAAATTTCAGTTTATTTTTGCAACAATAAAAGGGACTTTTCATAGCCAGCTTGCGTTCACGGTAGGATTTCAGGTGAAAATTGTGTCTTCTCCAAGGGAAGATTGCCCATGGGAAAATATTGCCTTTGCTGCATATATTTCATTAATTTCTTGAAGAATTATTTGGTTTGGATCCCTATCTATTTTATGTTATGATAGTGAATATTTTGACTGGCTATTAGATCCATTTCAATCACCATGGATTTAACTAGTCCTTAAACTGATATTGAAGCATTTCTTGAGAATAATATAACCACAGGGCTGACATGCAAGTGGCTGATCTTTTATTCGATGGTTTTATATGTTTGCAATATGTTCAGCTGAAGATTTTCTCCATTCACTGCATATTTCTTCTAACATGTTTATTAACCTCCCCAAGAATCCAGACAAGAGAAGGCAATCAAGGCACTGTTTTTCCACCACTCTTTGATCCGCCATATTTTGGCTCACAGATTTTGCTTAGCTATTCCTAGGCACGTATCTTCTGAACAACCTTACAGTGAAGGATTCCATGAGGATCTTATATTTTCTGCCAGAGAATCCTTCCAGAAGATTAGGTTTCAGAAAATACCTATAGAATTTCTGTATTCTGGCTGGTAGGAAGCAATGAAACCCTCATGTAACAAAATTTACGGGCACTACAGTCTGTGGGTCAGATCAGACTCAAAAGATAAGTATTCCCTTCCCTAATTACTCACTAACTAAAGAAGCAGATGGGGAGGTAAAAGCACAAGCCTCTGCCCTGCTTTGCCCATGTCATTAAAACTAACCAGAAAATATGGAGAAATAGTCTGTCCTGATTTCTTACTAAAACTGGTAAAATCAAAATAGGGTTCATTTCAGCTTGCCATGGCTTTGCTCATTTGACTAGCCTTTGCGTCCCCATTTCAAAGCTGGCAAGCTTGTTGATTCCATTGATGATTGCCTAAATACTTGACTTCTAGTTGTTTCAGGATCACTGAGCACTGGTGATAAGAAATCTGTTAGCACCACATATTAAAGAAGATTAAAACCAGCATTAACTCTAATTATGTCGAAGCTGAAAAAGATCCTATGTGTGGGTGCATTGCCATCTCCGATAGAGCAATACCATAGCAAAGAATGACAGAAATGCCTACAGATCTACATAATCTGTTGCCTTCTCTGTACTGTTTTACCAGTTTGGAGGAGAAGCAGCCAGACTGTATGGAAGGGTATCCAGCACAGCATCGCTGTTCTTCTCATAGAATTAGAAATTAGAGCTGGATAGGACTATGAGACATTACTTAGTCCACCCCCTTCCTCCCACTCGAAGGAGGATCATCTGTAACTAAACAAGCCCTGAGACATGTTTTCTAGCTTGTTCTAAAGTCTTCCCTTAATGAAGATGTCTCCCATTTCTTTCCCTTTCAGATCTGTTTAAAAAGAGATTTACTTCATGTCAGGACTCAAAGATTTAAATAGAAGATTAACCATAAGCCCCTCCATTAGACAGTGTTGTTTCCTAACTTATAAAATCAGGTGGGAGGCCTTTGATTTTTAGAATTGATAACCTTATGATTTAGGGTCTGGAGGGAGAAGGCTATATAGGTTTCTGTATCTTTTATAAAATATATGTTTTTATATATATATAATTGATATATTAATTTAGTATTTATTTATACATATGGCTAATCAATTAAACCTATCTCGAGGTAAGCATAAGTATCCTCCAGTGTCTCTCTAATGTCACTATCCCTATAAACATGTATGGTTAATATTCCTACTTCCTCCATCTTACCTTAGAAAATTCCTTAGGGCTGAGGACATACATAATATTTATGATTGGTAAGTGACTAGGACTTTTTCACATACTCAGAAATAGCAAATTATACTTCTGTGATGAGAAATTACAGGGCCTTTTTGCATCCAGATTATTCACCAACTGAATTTAGAAGTGTTGTAGGTGAGTGCAGCTGCATGGCAGCCACAGTGACCAGATGAGCTCACTAACAGATTAAATGTTACCGTTGTCATGCAAAAATATGCTTTTCCATTTCTTTTTCTTCTTACTTTCTTTCAGGAAGTTTTCAGAGCTCCTCTGTCTCCACCAGAAATCTGAACGGGGACTAACCTATGTTAGAAATGCTAATCTCTTTCTGCCTCATAAATTCTAGTGTTGAAATTCATTTAGTCATGTTACTTCTCCAATTCTGGCAAGGTGTGTTTCATTTCATTTGGATATCTCCGTGGTACCAGGAAGTTCTTTAATCATCTGGCTGGTTTTGAACCCTACGGTTCATAAGAAAAGCACTAACTCCTGGTTTTGTCTGACATGTTTTCAAAGCCACAAAGTTTTACCTTCTCTCTCTCTTTTTGCAAGATACATCAGTTTTTACATACTGCTATTTTTCCCTGTCGGAAAAATTTAAGTTCTAGTGGTAACCCTTTGGAGCACCTGGTTCAGATTCCATGAAGAGGAAAAGAAAGGAAAGCCTGATTTATAGAGAATGCCAGTGRCTTTCTTTTGGCTGTGAAACTTAGCTCTGCCCATCTGATGCCTTTTAAAGTGCAACCATGTGTGAAAAATAATGAATCTTTATTTCCACCTTTAGCTTTTAAAATAAAAAGGTAAAGTATTCATTTAAAAAGCTCTTTGCCTTTGATAGAGTTATATTTCATTTCAAAATCTACTGCTTTATACAATATGGGCCATTTAAGACAGATGCTAATAAGTAATCTGGAATTCTACTAGTATACTCTTCACGGTTCTTTATATCAAAATTAAACATTAAAGCATTAGAAAAACATATCTGAGCAATGTTATTCTCCTTTGAAAGAAAAGCCTTAGCAAGACCAGACAAATTCATGTGATTATATACAAACTTATGATCATGCAGCAAGACAAGCCCTGATATCCTCAGGGACATAAGGCAGCGTGGGTATTCCACCATCCGGTCAAATCGGTCTTTTATGAAGTGTGTTGTAGTTTGCACCTAACCACATCTGTAATTTGAATTATCCACAGACCCCCTGCCTGTGCCTGCCAGCAGCCCACTGGCTCTGACCAGTGTGGAAATGATTCAAGAGGAGCCACAAGGCAACACAGTAGACCAAAATGTAGTTTGCTGCCGAGCAGGAGGTTTCTCTGCAACCAGCGGTTAGTGAGTGCAGGCAGAGCCAGCACTCTCTGCCAGCCCGGTGAGCGCCAGGGCAGGTCCTGCAGGGGTCAATAATGGTTAAAAAGATTTGTGTACTGCAGAAGGGCAGGTACAATGTTACATTTGGCTCCCATTTTGGCTCAAATTGTGCAGCAGAGTGAGTGAAGAGAGGTAAAGGAATGAGTAGGAGAGTGTCAATTCAGTGTGCACAACCCCTGAGAGCTGCATGTTGATCAGTCTATACATTCTTAATTGCATGTCAGGGAAAAAGAGGGGAACAACTACTGCAGTGGTTAGCTGGCATTTCCATCTTTCTCGTGTGAGACTACTCAGAACAAAAAATGTTCTAACTTGACCAAATGTGGAGAAAGTCACTTCAAATCCAGTCCTCTGGTCAACTCCCTGATCACGGGCTCAGCGTTTGGCCCTTTGTTATTTAGGTGAAGATCTTCCTCTCTGCTTCATCAGTTTTCACAACCAGGATGTCACAACTTTTCAAACACTCTCCTAACACTTCAACATGAAGAAAGTTTCACTGTTGAACTAGTAGAAAGAATAAAGACTCTTGAAATTTATCCTGCATACCAGGTAACCATAGGCAGCTAGCCTTGTGCCAGACACATAAGGAACATGAAATGATCCAAAACCTGCAGAAGGGTTGTCCTTGACAACTATATCCAGGCTAGCCTTGACATCTGTGACTCACGTAGAGGAGAGTCTGGAAAGAATGAATTGCTCTGGAGGAAGCTGGATAAATTAAGCTTTAAATTATTTTTGTGGGAAGCGAGACCTTTAGTCTATTAACAAATGGCTTGCAAACTTACCCTGTATTCTATTTATGTATTAGCTGAACAATTTAATACATTTCAGCTTTTTGTGAGTTGTTCCAAAACAGTCTGTCAATGGTTACATGAGTCATAGGTCATTGTTTCTGAGAGCTGGTTGGATGACTGCAATTTTTAATAAGGAGACAAAATGTGAAAAATAGCACCCAGAGAATAAAACTCTTAAGAAGGTCTGTGCCAAAAGATTAATCAATTATGGTGAAATGCTTTAGTTTGGAGAGTTACAGCCTTTTATGCTGTCTGAGCACTTACAACACATGGGTGATATGACCTGCAAAGAAGAGTTAGTTGGATTCACCACTTTAGCTTAGACTATTTCATACTCTCAAACCATATTTATTTCATGTGACTTGGGTCAAAACATAAAACATTTTTCTTACAAAACCTATTTTACATTTACTCTAAGCTGTTAATTGCAGAAAGTAAATATATGGCCTTGATTTCTGGTAGATGTGAGCTGGTACTCCTTCCTTGTCTGATGAAGGGAGGCTGCACAAGCAGAGTAACTTCAAGAAACAAAAAAGCCCTGTTGCAGAAATGTAAGCTTCTCGCCGCTCGTGCACAAGTGTCGACAGGGYGTCACTCCTGCCCCAGACAACATCTGCTGCCGTGCCTTATGTTTCCCTTTCGATGAGCCCCAGAGGTGCTCACACATGGCACAGTAGGTGATTCAAAGCAGATATATCTTTCCTGGGGTCTGCTTTATTAAACCAACTCAAAACAAACGATTCCTTTTGGCCTTACCAGCTACAAAACAGTGCTTCTGGAGTCACAGCTCCTTTGCGTTACAGTATCCAGCGTAAGGTTGCCTATTCCTTCCCCATCCTTGCTGTCTTTGTTTCTTGCTCCCCTTGACTCAAAGCATATGGCTTTGCAATATTTTGAGGGCCTGTTCCCCAGGCCAGTTTTGCTGTCTGTGCAGGCTAGTGCACCTCCCAGCCCTGCCACAGGCTGCCCAGGATGATCATGGCCATCTCAAACACCCCACAACTTAGGCTGCTGCGACATCCCCTCTTTACCCCCAGGATGCCCATGCTGGCCATGTTCCCCCCTTGGAAGTTTGTGGCCACACTCCCCAAGCCATTCTTTCTGAAAGACTTAATCAGTCCAATTTACCCTATTACTTAAGTGTCCTACCTCAAGTGCCTTCAGCCATTGTGATGGGGCTTTAGCTTGCAGTTGCATGGTTGTCATAAGCCTTTTCCTCTAGTACACTATGAGGACACTTTCTCAACAGCTCTTCCTATGTGCCAGTAGGCTGCAGTCCCTGAGTAAATATTCTGGTTGGGCAGGAGTTACTTCAGCCAGCTTTAGACATGCCCCATCTGAGCTAATTCTCTGGATACATCTACACATCTATACCAGTAAATCAAATGTACCCAGGACTGTTCTCTGTCGCTGCGGTCTCCCAGCACAGAACAGCCTGCCTGCACTATGCAGCTCTCTTACCTTCCCTGACAGAGTGGCCACATCTAAGACACCCCTTTGGAGACGTCTGGAGAATCCCAAATTCTGCCTGATGGTTGTTAGGGGAATGCTAGTTAGTTAATTAGTTAGTTGTTACAACATCAGTTGTTGGCATGGGCCAGAGCATTCCCTGAATGCTGAATTTACTAGCATTGATGTAGCCTGGCAGTCCTAACTAAACATCTAAAATACGTCACTCTATAAATGTCCATTTCTCTTTGTTGATAATAAAAGGGTCTTGACAATTACTTTAGATGTAGACATCTATGGTTGACATAGACATCTATCTAGTCTCTGAAGCTAGATTAGATGAAGCCCTTGCTCATCTCTAAACTCTTGAGTAAAACTATCCCAAAGGCCAAAACAAGCATAGAGGATTTAGAGGCTGAGGGCTTTGTTCAGCACAACCAAAGCAATCACTCAAAAATCATTACTTTAAAACTCACAGCTGGTTTAAAAATCTCATTCAAATGCTAAATATTCAATTATTTGGCTTAAATATTCAGTTCTTTGGCTTCTAAGCCATTAAGTTTCTCTTTTAATGTTTACTTCACAATTTTTGAGGGCCTAGAAACTTGCTTTTTATTTTTAATTTAAAGTAACTGGATTCTTATGAAACTCTCTCCGGGACTTTAAGAAAAACACCAAACATCACAACAGCAATCAGTCTTGAGAACTAGTTACTCTGCCTTTCAGTGGCATTTAATTCTCACATAAATCACAGCATTTGAAGTGATTCTCTGACTCACTATTAGTGATTCCAGAACAAAAAACACAAATGTAGTTGAAATTTAGGCCAAATCCATCACAGACTGAGGGGAATGGTTGTGGGATCACTTGAACCAGAGAGAGGATCCCTGGGGCAGGTGATGGGAGAATGCTTGTACATACAGTTAGAAACAAAGTCAGTTATACTGACTGCCAAATTTTTTACTTTTTTCTCAACCATGTCTAGGCTAAATAGGCAGGCCAAGATTTTTGGAAGTGGCTGGCTGATTCTTAGTACCTGCTCTACTGAAAGCTGAATTGGAAACACAAGGAAAGAGCAACTGGTCAGCACTGAAACAAGGCTGTTTTTATACAAGGTTAGGCGGAAACCTACTTAGTGTCCACTCAGATCACTCGTCTTACACAGATGCTAGGGTCTTGCCTAATTCTTGCTAGTTGTATGTCATACCTTTTGGACAAATCTCCAACTTTGATTAAAAAAAAAAAAAAAAACACTGAGAAAGACTCTCCTACAACCTCTTCCCATTTCAGCTCACACTGTAAGACTTCACATTGTTTAACTGGGATGTGTGTGCGCACATGAGAGAAAATTCTGTGCCAGAGTATGAGAATATGCAGACACTAGGATGTAACAGCTGTCCTATTTATCAGACTACAGAGATTGCTACATAGCTCAGCTTATTGACTCGTGTGACTAGGAATATGGAGAGATTTTTCCTGTTCATTGCTTTAAGAATGTTCTGCAGCTCTATGAAACTCCTGCACCAAAGTGATTTTAACTTTTAAAGAGCCTGATATTTAGGACCATAAAGTCGCCTGGTGCCTGAATGAAGGACCAGGCCACCCAGTCACTCAGATGGATGATATCTAATTAGACAGAGGAGGCTGTCCATATAAATTGGACAAAGGGAGAATTTGGATCTCCATTTCCTCTCAAAACATCTGCTAAATGCAAGTGCTAAGAGCACCTGCACTCAGCAGGCCAAAAAGCCAAAACTTATTTGAAGGAATCTATAACTATTCCTTCAGAGCAGTTTGCCAGCTGTTCTGCATTGGCACAGCAAGCCAGAGCAAGCAGCTAGAGCTAATCCCAGGACCAGTCTCAGTATCCTGGTGAACTTTGAGCAATGGTGATTCTTAGCAGTCTGTGAATTCTTGCTCATCTTTGGTTTGTGCCTAGGAATTTGAGGGTGACAGGACAAAGTGAAAGTTGAGTCAGCTACATTTAGGGTATTTGGACAAACACAGTAAACAGCAAATCTGTGTGTTATAAAAATTAAGTCATCCATTCAAATCACTTCCTTTTACGTGGATGTGTACCTATTCCTCTCTGAACCTATCAGCAAATAGACATTTAATGGACCAGCATGTGGACTCTCTTTCTAGGTCATATTACCATGGTCCAAGTGTTACCCTGCAAGGCACAGGGAACTTATCCTACTTCAGTGCTTCCCAAATCCAATATACCACACTAAATCAGTGCTCCTTGGGACTGCAGTGGAGAGGTCAGAAAGAGGTGATGTTCCCCATGTAGGAGGAATTCCCCAGAAATCCTCCAAGCTTATGCTGAAACTTGCTTTGTGCCACCAGAATAAAGCTTCATACCTTTCCAAGGATTCAGGGTCTCATCACCTCACCATCTACTTCTCTTTTTGTTCTAAGTAGAAGAAATGTGTGGTGTAGTTTAGCTGCCTTTGTAGGCATGTTTTCTCCTTATATCCATTTTTCTGCTGCACCTTTGTGTTCTCTTTTATTAAGATCTTTGTTTTATTTTTTTGGAGTCAAGAGATCATATCCCTGGAGGTAGATTGCATAATTGTGAAATCACAGAGACCAGAGAAACAATCCCATAAGTACTCCCCAGAGCATAACCAACATGGAAACTGAAAAAATGTTCTCCGAAGGCTGGTGCCTCCTAGACAGCTACAGGCCTCAATGTTATGTCAGCTTCCATTCTGTACATAAACCATAAGATGTATGGCTTCTTTGCATCACTATTTTGTAGCTGCTTTTATTGTTCCATCATTGACACTAGCACTTGAAGCGCAGGCTGGAAGTTAAAACATTCACAGTTACTGAAAACAATGATGGTTGACCTGCCTGTTTCAGGTTCATAATTTTTTTCATTATTCTATGGCTGTTCTTGAACTTTTTCAGAGTTATCAAAAAGTACAGTA
The DNA here is from genome assembly GCF_003343035.1 of Apteryx rowi. Taxonomy (NCBI): domain Eukaryota; kingdom Metazoa; phylum Chordata; class Aves; order Apterygiformes; family Apterygidae; genus Apteryx; species Apteryx rowi. Next base: position 1,569,473 of record NW_020447531.1, read on the forward strand.
AAAGTTTATCAACCTTGACCCAAGAATGGCAAAAGAAGTTTGAGCAATGCCAGCGTGTTGGGTGATCTTTTTCTTTCAGAGAGATTCTGTCTTTTCTATAACGTGGCTATAAATATGTTTACTAACAGAGAATAATTTGGCTTGCCATGCCTCTGTGGCACCATTGCTAACCTTGAAACCCCACTCCTGTTCCACCCCTCGCTGATCACTTTCAAAACTTTCCCAACCATGAGAGGAGGCAGCTCTTTGATACATAGCATCTATTTGCCACAGCGATCTGTCTTGTGAAAAAGTAAACACAAGAAGATGTCAAGATGTCAAGATGCTTTCTCTGGTTAGCATTATTCACAGTAGATACAGTATTGTGTTTTTTTCTGAGGGAATGAAAAGACTTTAAAGCAAAAGGTAAAGTTTAATTGACAAGAGTTTGAGGGTTATTTAGATATATACCAGTTTAAAGTTTTTGATATAACATTGTGATGTCAGCTTGGGTTAAACCTTTAAGATTGAAAATGGATGTTAACAGGGATAGTCTATCATGGGGAATGGGGTTTCCAGAGATCTGTAAGGTTAATCTAAATTATCTCGGAGATTAGCCCTGAGACAAGGAATGGTTCCACAAACATCACCACTGCTGTCCTGAGCAGTGATATGATATGCTCAAACTTCTGTTAGCATTTTCAAGGAGACTAATCCTGAGCAGTCTTGTGAGGAGAAGACATAATTTTATAGGTGATGCTGTCCCTCTCTCTCTTGGTGAATTATGGGCTGGGCTGGCAGAGGAACAGTAGCATGCAAGTTACAGGTCAAGCTCTTCAAAGACTGTCATCTCAAGCAAATCCACTCTGCAAATTTAAAGCTCTTCACCCTGAAGTGTCAAGCAATTTATTTTGTTCTAGAAGAGAGATAACTGTGACCTTGTTTCTTACATTTCTAGTTACTGTCTTTGACTTATTGTAGTCATCATCCAACTATTTCATGATATGTATGAAGTATTTTTTGTCATGCAAAAACTACCAGAAAGCTTTTCAGTGCTTACTCTACAAGTCCAAAAGAAAGGTCTTAAACTGCCTGTCCTTTGACTTCAGAAAGTGCTGTTTGCTATCTGTGGAGATTGGCTATACGGATTTAATTCAGGGAGGCTTTTTCAAAATAGTTCTCTCATAGTTTGTACAGTGCTATTGAACATGCCTTTAGGCCAACTGAACAGTGTACCTGAAAAATGACTGAGCTTCACATGCTGCAGTGTGACATCATATGTCACAGCATGACTACAAGTGACATCTGTATATGTCATTGCCCCCTTTGTATGCACAAGGACAGTTTTATACGCTCAGCTGACACATACAATTTTACTAGCACAATATAAACATCCAGTTTTTACTTTTTGGCCCTAACTTGTGTTATAAACTACCTGAGGAAAATCTGCATATACTTCAGCTTCCAGTTGTGTAAATATTTGCTTCAGTGTGATTTTAAGGGAACTGAATGGATTCCCATTGCTAGAAAGTGGATTTAAATAGAGCTGTGGACACACAAGCAGTACTGGGAGTAGGCTTGTAATAAATTAGGACAACTCAAAGTACATAGACACGTGAAATGACAAGAACAATATACATTTTTCAAACAGTGAATATAGCTAAATATTAATTACATATTCAAATAATACCACTGCAGCAGTTACTTTTAAAATTATGCTTTGTTAAGCATGAGCACCATCTCAGACGGAAAATTAGCACAGAGTAAGAATTCATTTAAAAAAAAAAAAAACTGTGGTTATGGAAGGATCCTGAAGTTAAGGATTAGTGCAGAGGCTCTGATTATTTTTATTAATTGCATTTTCAAAGAGGTGGAAGAGGAATAAATGATGCATTAAAAATTCAGGTAACGTTATCTATAAAAAGATGAAAAACCTCTCTRAAGTCAGTGGACTTTTATTTCAAGTGCCCAGAAGTACAGAAAATTAGAGGCATATGTAACGAAAGTAGTTTTCTATTTTGTAGGTCGGGTCAAACTTCCTTGTTCAAAAATGGAAATGATTAGTGTATCAAAGTGTAGTGTTCTTACTGAAGCATCTATGGAGATGTGCTGTCTTAGCACTGCCCCTCCTAAAATCATTTTTCAAATAAGAACATTTCATTCTGTTGATACTCTGAGTGTAAGAAAGAGAGAGCGAGGAGACACTCAGCACCATTCAGGCACACATGCATCTGCACCTCTTTGCCCTTATACTACCAAATGCTAGTTGTCAGCTGAAGTGCTACAACTTCTGAAACATGCATGTTTCCTTTCTAGTTTCTGTTCAGAATTGAAAATATGAAATACCACAAAAAGGCTGTTTGTCACATTTCCAGCTCAGTTTTCCAAATTCAAAACAATGTGGACAGCTTGGATAAGCTTCAGGTAAATACCCAAACAGTTCAAAGCAGAGAAAGGTAAATCCAAACCAAACCAAGATCCTGGATCTGAAAGCTCCCACATTTCATAGACACTTGGATCCAGATCTGAAATTTACTGTGGGACCCATATGTACAAAAGCATGAATAAAGAAACATATCCAAATCACCTTTCTTTTCCTCTTCCTCCTCCTTGAGCTCTGAAGCTCTGTTTGAATCCAAATCCAAGTTTGAAGATTGTTTCTTACGTCCTTCTCCAGTTGGGTGGTTGTTCAAACTGAGCCTGAATACAAATCTTTTGAGGTTTGTCCAGCAAAAAACAAAGATCCAAACAGATACTTTTGATTTGGCTGTGAGCTCAGACGAAAGCATAATTGTGTCTACTCTGAGAGCCAAAATATTTTGGATGGCAACATGAGATACTTTATCTGTGAATCCAGTGACAGTGACAGGCTCTGCACCTACAGGCCGAGGTTTTCAAAAGTGACCAGTGATTTGGAGTGCTCTGTTTAAGACATCACATGCCTAAATTTCAGAAAAATCTAAATATCCAAATTCTGAAAATTCAGGCCTGCTTGGGACACCTCCAGATTGCTGGTCATTCTTTTAACGTTGGCTCCAAAGTATAAACCACTACCAGAAATATGAAAATGTTGCCACACCAGACATTATTTCTGTAAAAAAAATAGATATACAGTTTGCTGCTACTTTTTCACTTCATGTAGCGAGTGTTTTTATATGTCATGTCTATACACGCAAAAAACTTTGCTGTATTAACGTTGTCAGATTTGGTCTGATATGTAAGCAGTTGTATTAACCGCTGGGCCATAAAATATATTCTTAAAAATATATATATTATATATATGTATGTATGTTTGTGTCTAATGTCTAACTCTGGACTTAACTGAGTCGCATATGGAAATTGGCTATAACAAATGCTCCAAAGGGAAAGTAAGGTGCAAGCTTGTACCGTCAAGGCCATTTGAGGGAGCATTAAACAAAACCCATGCAGTAAAAGCTGACGGGGTTCGCACAGAGCGCCAAAGGATGCAGTCCCTCGAGACATTTGGGGTGGCGGCGGGCAGTTATGCAAACGCCGAGCGAGGCGCCGGTGAGGGAGGATGCGGGGCTGCGGCAGTAGCCGGCGGATAATATTAGACGGGGCCCCCGGGCGCGGAACCGCCCCCGCTTCCCCGAGCCGCTC
>NW_020447531.1:1573187-1577300 GCF_003343035.1 Apteryx rowi
GCCGCCCCGCGCCCGCGGCTGCAGCAGCGCCAGGGGCAGCGCGCTTTTCTCCTGCCTGCGGGAGCAGCCTGCCGTGCCCTCTGCCCGGCGCCTTTGCGGCGCAAAAGTGTTGAGGGGTGAGGGAGAAAAAAAAAAGAAAAGAAAAGAAAAAAGAAAATGTAAAGAAATTTAGTTGTAAAATATAAAGTGGACCTCCATAAAACCCTGCGTGTCGCTGCACCGACCTAACGGCTGCAGCATTGACGGCTCTGGGGTGCCTGACTCGGCCCACAGAGCGGGAACCAAACCGATGAAAGGCTCAAGCTTCTAAGCAGCTCTGCGGGAGGAGGTTCCCGCGTCAGACAGGCTGGAGGTCTCTGCAAAGCGGGTGCTTTCATATAGCTGCGTGTTGACTGGGAGTGTAAATAATGGTGTGCGTGGGGGTAAACTGAGGGTGGCGTCTGGCCTCCGATAAGGAAATATTGTGCAAGACCAAATCAGTTGCATCAGCAGAGGACCTAAGATATTGCTGGTTTATGAACAGACTCTGACTAGCAGGGACTGAATTTACAGAAGGGCATCAGAGAATAAGGAAAATAACTGGGTTTATATGCTTTTGTCATTTATAGTCCTTGTATAAAGTACTGAGGAGTCAACTTTAATTTTGGCATTGGTTGGATTACAGTTTTTGTTTATATTATTTCATTTTGCCATGCTAAAATGTCTTTTCAGTACTCCCAGCAGTTATACAATCCTTGCAGAAAAACACAATGACAAAAAATGGTTAGCACAAAAAAGAGCAAAACATAAAAACTTCCCATATTTCTTCCATCATTCTCCTCCTCCAAAAAAAAGGGCTGTGAGACAGGGACTTTTCTCTGCTTGGACTGATGATCAACTAACTTGGACTTCAGCAAATGAGAATTTAGGAGATACTTAGGATAGATGATATTTAGTGCTCTTCATTCAATGAAAATACATTAATAAAGCTAATGATCACCATACATTAATCAGAAAATGATGTTGGGTCTTGATCACATGATTATCTACAGATTCCTCTTGCTGTATTTGTGGGTTGGATCCAGTGGCAGCAGTGAAATCGAACTTGCTTCAAAAGATATTAAGAGTGGGAAGAAACTGAATGCAGGGACTGACTCAGTCTTTGATGTTGTGTATACGTATATTGTATATCTCATCAATTGTAAACAGCTAACAAAGAATCAGGCATTTTTTAACCATAAACTATTACAGTCTTGTCTGGGAATGCCTGTTTGGAAGTAAAGCTCTCTGGAACAAAGAAGCACTGAATCAGGGTCATGATTTTGAAATTATTTTTGCCCTTCCTTTTTAATTTTTCTGCCTGCATATTCTCAGCCATAATTTTTTGTGCTGCTTATAAAAAGGTATGGCCATCTGTCCATGGATGAACCCAGCTGGGGTAATACTTTCACAGGTTCCTTGCAGCTCCAGAGAACTGCAATACTGTACATGAAAATGTTTGCAAGCAGAAAGCTTGGTTAAAAAAATTGGCTGGGGCCTTAAAAATGCCTGTGCTTGTAAGGTGCCTTGTGACACTGATGGGTGAGCAGACCTTTCCTTGGTTCCTTTGCTGGAGAATAGCTTTGTGACACTGGTCGCAGAGAAATTTCTCGGAAAATTAATAGAGTAACAGGACAATAAGGTGATATTTGGCATATTTAGCAGAAAAGGAATATTTTCCCTCCCCTGCCCACTAGCCCAGAAGTCCTTCATCCTTTCTTCCTTGCTGCAGTGCTTCTCTTCAGCAGCACTTTTCCCTGCTCCCTTGGGCTCCTTCCAGCCACTATCAGCCACCACCATTACTACAGAGCTGAAGCCCTTTCCTGGGTGGCAGCTCTAGCAGATGATGCGTCTGGATATGCTTATCCATTTGGCATACTCCTCTTACCTCCCCTTCGCTGACTCTGCTGGATAACCTCAGATGCTGGTGCAAGGCAGTAGCCTGAACTGTCCTAAATCTGCTCATTCCCAGCACAGTTCCCGCTTTCTCTCCTCAACCCACCTGATGCTGATGGGGAATAACAAAGTGACAGTGGTCACAAACCTCCCTCCACCGTTCGGTACAGTGCATCCTCCCCCCATGCTGTGGTCATGAAGCCAGGGTCACACCAGAAGTCCATTTGCTTCAGGTGTAAGGTTAGGAAAATACATAATGTTTTGTAAGATAAGAACCTAGAAAACAATTTAAAAGAAAAGAATGTGGGCAAGGGATCAGGAATTGTATCCTAGATATATTACAGTGTGAAAACAAAGAATCCTAAATGATAACCAGTGACATTCTGAATATAGTTTTAAATAACCAGCATAGTGTAAGTCCCCCTCTCTTACTAATATCTTTCTTCCACCCCTGCTCCCCCCTAACACATGCACACACACACATACACACATACATGTATAATCTCATTTAATTTACTGCTATCATCTCTTTTGAGAAGGATCCTCCTGGAGAAAGCTTAAGTTCTGTTGCCCTGCCTTTTGGAAAGGGTACAAGCTCTGAAACATTATGTTACAAGAACAAGTCACCTTGCCCTAGAATAATGTTATGAACTTGATACCCATCCAGAAATGAGACCACAGTGAAATGAGGTGATGTGTTGTTTATGTGAAAGAATATTTGTACTAGATACCTGACTTTTTTTAATTTTATAATCAGTCCTAATAGATCATTATCAAACTAAAGTAAACCTCTTAAATGCTCAATTTGTGTGCGTGTAAATGAAGCTATGCAGAAAGGCCTCAGGATAGGATGAAGTTTATGAGATTGTAAGTGAGCTCTATTTATAAAACTGTTTGGAAATGAAACAAAGAGTTGTTCATGGCTCACTCTATATGCACCATCACCCCTAACAAGCAACCTGAGACACTGTACATTTGGGATTTCCTGGTCCAGAACAAAATTACACAATCCTAGGTTTCAATACAAATGAAGCTTTTCTGACAGTAGTCTGAACTTGAACTACAGTAGAACAGAATATACTGGAAGTGCAAAAGAATAGTTGATCTAGTTCAGTTTGTGTCAAGAAGTAAATGTTGGTGAGAAAGGCCATACTGTGTTTTAATAGGGGTTATTTGTGTCTTTTTTAGGATATAGTGTTGCACACTTATTAGAAATTAGTAGGAATATTTTGCAGTCTTCTTCAGAATTCCAGATCCAGCTCTGCAACAGTTGCCACGCACTAAGTAAAATACTAAATATGTGTCACTATATGTCCTTGTGCATGTGTATAATTCGTAGATAGAGAATTTCTGTCACTGGTTCAACAATCCAAGGATTGAAATAATGTTTTATTTGAAAATACCAATATGTGTGTTGTGGTCAGGGTGTGTGTGTGTTGTGGTCAGTGTGTGTGTGTGTGTGTGTGTGTGTGTGTGTGTGTGTGTGTTTGTACACAGAGTGGTTCATATGATATTTAAACACACTAAATTTTTAGTCTGTGGTCTTGACAAGCAACATGCAAACCCTTCCAGGCACTAATCTGTTTTGTATGACCAATTCTTTTGGCCCTAGGAAACAACTTTTTATCTTATTTTATATTTATAAGCTATCTGAGCAGCTCTGCAGTGCCTCTGTAACAGTGGGATCCGAAGAGGAAAATTATCAAAATAAACCATTCTGGTGACACAGTTATTTTTGTCTTTAGAGTTTGCACCTGTTCAACTGTTGGCAAAAATTCAGTTATGATTCAAACTAGAAAAAAACATATATGCTACAAGTTCAGGTTGTTGCGGCTGGGGCCAGGGGTTTGGCACAAAGGAGACTGGTATTTAACCTTTAGAAAGCATGCTCCAGCTTACATAAAATAGGCTTTAGCCTCCTATTTAATTTTTGTAGATCTTTCTGTTAGTAGTTATGCTCTTTGAAGGGAGCTTTAAAATATATATGTGTAATATACATGCACACATACACATATGTGTGTACAGATATGAAAGGTTAAAATAGTTGAAAATTTCTTCTATTTTTGTTTCGCCTTCTCAATGAGAAGAGCACTCATCCCACAGTCTTTTAGGGAAGAAAAATTTTAAATTATCTGTATTAATACAGGTGAATCACCAAAAAAAGGTTGGTCCGGTCCCCGCGCGGAGAGGGCGGCAGCA
>NW_020447531.1:1577450-1694882 GCF_003343035.1 Apteryx rowi
GGCCCCTCCTGGGAACAGCTGCCCGACGCCGCCGTAGGGAGGAAACTCTCCTGGAAACCGCGAGGCGCAGGCTCAGGGCTCCGGGAGCAGAGGCAGGTCCGCAGCCGAGTCCCTCGCACCTGGGAATGCTGCAGCCGTCGAGGGAAAAGCAGGACGGGTGTCCTGCCCACCTCTTCCTCGGACAGGCGGAAAGGGTTTCTTCCCGACAAAAATGCCCACAGACTGAAAATGAAGTGAGAGATCTGTGGCAGGACAAATGAAACTTTCCATATATCCTTTTATTTATTTATTTATTTATTTATTGCTTTGGCAAACAAAATGAAAGCACTTTCATACTTTCATTACAAGCCGAATTCTTTTTCTTCTTTAAAAAAATGACAAACTTGTCAGCCGAGTGGATAAATCGATTTCACGTCTGAAAAAATGCACTTTTTGGTTTAGGATAGTGATTTTTTTCTCTCTCTCATAAGCTGGCATGTTGTACTGTGCAAACAGAGTGAGCTAATGTTTAAGTAGGTAAATAGAACATGAATATTTTATTAGGTAAATAGGACATTAGTGTTAGAGCAAGAGGGTCTGGTCAAGCATTCATAACTCGAGACAGCTTCTCAGACCCTCAGACCGGAAAGGAAATATAGCTACATACGGATGAATGAAAAGTGCTAAAAATTTATATACAATATTACTTATTGTTGTATTTGAAGTTTGGATAACAGTTGTAAACTGTGCATATGTGTACATGTGCATGCACTTCTAATAAATGGTTAATGAAATTTGGAATCTAAATCTGGATACAAATGCCACTGCTGATCTCTTTATATATATATAATGGACCAAGCCAAAACACAATCCTCAGGTTTTCCAGACCTGGATCTAGATCCAAATGTCGTGGCTCAGGCCCATCCCTACTTTTTTTCAAGGAACTCATTCATCAGTGGTGTGGACATTTCCCTGGACTTTATTTTAACTGTCAGAGATTTTTTGGCATTTTATAATAAGTCTAATTGCAGTGCATGTGAGCCCCAAGGAATGAAGAGGCTTCTCTGCTTTCAAATTAGTAGCTGTGACTGCCAAAGTGACATGCAGAAATATTCTGGAGGACAGATAGAAAGCTTGATGAGAGTTTCCTAGGCCACACAACACAGTGCTGACTTTTTCAACTTAACAAATACGGTTTTTCAAAATACTTGTCTTTCTTTTATTCCTATGGGGCACTCGAGCTAAAAGAAGTAGAGCTAGCAGTTCTTGGACTTAACCACTTGATTTCCTCTCTGATGAGCTTTCATCTCTCTCTGACTACACAACATAATTCTTTTCCTGACTGTTTTGAATATTGGCTCCTTGGATAATAAAATTTTACAAGTGATTTTGAAAATAAACAATACTATATTATCCCTTTTTTTAACTCATGAAATAAATATTCCATCAAAGAGACTTTTATGTTTCACAGTGGCAGTTCTCAAATGACCAGCACGGTATCATGTTCAAAACAGGGCACGGTCCATTTTTACAGTAGATTTACTCAATCACAGTTACTAATCGGATTAGTACTGCTTTTATGTCTGACAAATTTTTAAAAGTTGGGGGTCATTAAAGCACTTGCACATAGAGAGCCTGGGGTGCTGGGCTGTGTTTTTCCAATTAACCATTTCTGCTTTGAAACAAATCAAACATTTTTTTAAAAATGCATATAGAAGCTAAGTTGCTCTTTTAGGTTGCAGTGCAACTGAGTATTTAAATCTGTCTACGCTGAGCAAGGCACGTATTTATGTAGGGAGTTAAAGTTAGAGAGAACTTCAGTTTAAACAGCCTCTTCGGCACAAGGCTGCTGCAGAACAACTGCAGGGGTAGTGCCACGTGCTTTATGTGCTCTAGGAGTCTGAGTTTGAGGGGCTGAGGATGGGGACCAGGGTTGAGTGAATGTGGAGGAAGGAAGCCTGGCCAGGGAATTGGTCTCTGTTTCATGATAGGAGAGTTATACCAGACCACATGGTGATAATGGTGCTGCTACAGCCCATTTACAGTGTCTATATCTTCAAGGTATCCTTTAATAAAGTTACATAGCACAGTCTAGTATGAGCTGTCAAGCTCAGTATTCAAGGTAGGAGTGGTGGAGTGCTAGGAGGGGGCCCATACATGCTGCTATCCAAAAAGAAAAGATTTTCTTAGACCTCACTCTTCCCCTTTGACCATGTGCAAGACCATCTGAATCACGGTCTTTGGTTTTACTCTTTCACAGTTGAATCAGGCTGTCCAAAATTCAAATAAAAATGTTAGCATTGGAATCAGCTGCCACACTCTTGTAAGTGATTTTGTTAAGAAATTAATAGGAAATAACATGTATCTCCAGAGGGAGAATTTGGCCACCAAAAAGCCAATTGTTGCTTAGGAGGCTGAACTTCAGTGAAGCCAGGGAGTTATACCAAATCTTGTAAAAGTATAATACAGGCCTTGTTTGGATGTTACGTATGTATGTCCTTCTACTATTCTCTAAATTGCATAAGAAAAGAACTAGAAACATTTTACTCATAAAACTATAGTAGTGTCCAATATTCTCTATCAGACAATTGGCTTAATGCTCTAGCAGAATCAATCCCGTGTCAAAGATGAAGCAGACATGGCAGATGAAAAGGGTAAAAAATGAAGTTTGACCTTTCATTTTTACTGGAATTTCCCTCCTGGAGCTGGGGGAGAAAGCAGAAGGCATGTGATAACCGTTTCAATAGCTACTGCAGTATTGAAACTGTAGGAGTGTTTCTGAGTGGCCCATTGTGGAATGGGCAGAAAGAGGATGTAAAAATGGTAAAGAACACAGAAAAAATTCCAGGTGTCACACAACACCGAAAGCAACTAAGTGTCTGTCTTCTCTTGAAAGTCAAGTCTATTTTGGTTTTAAAAGACTGTTACCAAAGGCTGCCTTGCTAAAATCACTGCAGACTCTGATATCTGCATATGATTCCACTGCTGCATCCCCCAAATGCATACGAACAAGGAGCTTTCATGTCATCATTAAAATGCACTTACTTACTCTAGTTTAACAAGTCTGGAAGATATGAGCAAAGATTAGATTTCTTCATAGTTAAAGAAAAATAAGACAATTTTTTTAACATTAATCAATTATATCAAAAGGATTTCAGTAGAAATGGATGTAGTAGATATCAATTAACTAAAATAAAAAATGAGGAAAATATGTCCTAGACTATATAGCCTATGTTTGCACATACTGTCTATAAATACTAATGTTATGAGAAAGCGAATATGTTAGCATCAGCCAGCACAACTCAGGAAATGATCAAATTAAATTTGCACACTGAAGCTTAGACTCTGTCCTCTGGATATGGGCACTACTCTGAGATCTCAGACTATAATATATGTCATTTTCCAAACAATAAAGTATGGTAGCATACATCTTTCTTAAAAACTTAATCCACATAACGTAGATACCTGTGCAACTGGATCTTGCTGTGTCTGTGTTAAGCCAACACACAAAGGCTAAATCTTTGGGAGGGAAAAATGARATAAGATGAAACCTAAAAGTTGAGGCCTCCTCTGCAAGACTGCAAAGCTCTGCTGCTCTGCAGAGTGACAGTAGTATGCGAATATAAATCTAGCTAGAGACTATTAACTAGTTCAAGATGGAGATTATTAGTACAATCACTTTTCCTTTTTGTGGTCAGGAAGCAGTTTCATGTGTTCTCAGTGGAAAGCAGGAGAGGTACTTTTCCTTTATTCTATCCAAAATTACTGGGTCCTCAGGAGTTTCAGAGATCAACACCCTCTGATAAACCCTACAGAGATTGTACAACTACCCCTAATTCCTCAACACTTCAAAAATTAGCACAAATAAACCATTCTGAGCTACACACTCACAACCTTGAGGGAGTATAAATTTGTCTATTAATAAAAGTCTGCTACTGTGAAGTCATTGTTGACAAAATAATATATACAAAATAATATATACAATATGAATAAACCCAGAACAGTCTTCTAGTGAAATTAAGTCTCAGTGGGGTTTGGCCATTTATAAGCAATGGTATTGACTGAATTAACAGATAATCCCAATTAGAAAAAAATATTTTCTTTTGTGGCACAGCACATCTTGAAAGGCTACTATTGAGCAAGTTGGCAAATAAATGAAAGAAACCTCCTGGAACAGTAAGTCTTTTCTAAAGAACAACTCACTAGGTATGAAATCGATCTCTATTGTGTCTTGTCAGTGCAAGTTCCCCCACATCTTAAATCCCTTTTAAGGTCCTACAGAACATCAGCATCACTATATACAGTGACTAGTGGAGCAAACTGACCCAAATAAGTAGTCCACAAACTGGGGCATGCTGAGAGGTACTAATTGTGAACCTGAAGATTCAGGAGCCCTTACAAAAGTGCACAAGGAATAGGTTTCAGATAGAAAGTCACCAGAATTTAAATGCCTACTGTGAGCCAGGTCAGCTTAAGCCTCCAGTTTAGTCAATGGAGACCTAGTCAATACAGTTAGTGAAGCCTAGAGAGAATTCAGCTGATCCTAAACTAAATAAACAAAAGGGACATTAACTTTCCTAAGTAGAGGTGCATCTAGAGCCATTTTAGTTGCTCTAGGATATCCAGGACAGCACCAGGAGTGGCTGGACACAGAACATGCAGAACATTTGTGCCTTTCAAGGGCAGCAAAAGGTTGCCAGATGAAATATCCTGGGACATCTAAACAGTCACTAGACATCTGATTAGGCAACTGAATCCCATCTGTACTAGCTAGTCAGTCAAACAGCCTGTTGAGTGTATGGACTAGACAGCTAGTGCACATATGCATTTACTCCTAAATTTGGGTAGATACCAAAATCCCACACATTGCATCAGTATCCATGGTTCCTACCTGTGAGACTGATGGCCGCACACTTCTGACTGCCTGAGGACACAGGGACACTGAAAACAGAGGCAAGGCTAATCTTAGGAGCAGTTACTTGTTGAACACCATACAACGATGACCACCAGAGAAGGTAAATATTGTAAGCGCTGACTAACTGGTAGTGACATTTCACTGGTTTAAACTTATGCGATGTTACTAGTCACACTGTCTTATCTATTTTTTCATTTCAAGCCAAAAAGCAACCACAGATCCCCAAGTCTATGACAAGAAGGCACTAATAGTCCATTTTCAGAAATAGGTGGGGGGGTTGCCAGTAAAAGTGTGATATAGATAGCAAAACAAATTGGGAATAGGATAAAGAATGACCATGGGAAGAAGCCAGTTTCTGGTTTATTTGCTAGGCTATTGTTAACTCAGACCAGCGAGCCCTATAGTAGCACAACACTTCTCCCATCTGCAAGTCAGGAGGAAAGGCTATTTCATGCTCACATTGCTGACCCAGACCTCTGGTCAAAAGAGAGTGATATTGATGCTCTCTGGAACAAGTTTATCTGACTCTTAATCAGAAAGCCATTAGCCTGACACAAGGGTCAAAGCAACAAGTATAAAATGCCCTGATATAGGAGGGATCCATGTGATTTCCAGAAAAGGCTTGGAAAAAGAGCATCTGTGGCGCTTCCTCTAATTATTTTTATTACCATGTTGGACTTCAAAACACAGCTTAGGAAAAGAAATGGCAAGGTAAAACTTTGACCCCATTGAAATCAAAGGCAATTTTATTACTGACTTCAATAGGACAAAAACTGACTTTACCCTAAGTTTAAAAAAGTGCCTGCTTGTTCTGAGCATCCAAGTGTTGCAAGATAGAGAGGGATTTCAGCGGGACTGAGAAGTCTCCCTCTGACTTTCTGTGCAATGCAGAGGCTGTCAAATCAAAAATTTTGTTTAGTTGTTTCCTTCTGGGCACACTCCCCTGGGATCTCTCAGGGCCCTGACTGCATTAATAGTCCTTAACTGTACCGAACAGCCTCACCTGGGACCCCCACCCACACCTCCTGCCCTTGGGCCCAGGAGCCCCATTTGAACCGGGGCACCTAGACCTGGCCTACGTTGTGGGCGTTCTTGTGGCTGTCCTGTTTCCTGCTGTTCTGGGTTATTGACTGGGTTTCCTGGATAGACCTTGGACTTTTGTTTAGGTAACTTTGTCTCCAGTCCTACTTCCAGCCCTGTATCCTAGATGGACATCAGACCTATGCTGTAGCCTTGTCTCTGGTCTTGTCTCCTCTTGTTCCTGACTGGTCTCTCTGGATAGACTTTGGACGTAAATCATTATCTTGCTTTGTCGGGGACTGTCAGTTAAAGTTGTCATCATCACCAACTTGACCCTGCTCAGGTCCTATAGGCTTGAGCTCTGCTTGGGAAGATCACTGCCAGTGCTGTGGTCACCCTCAGGTCCTGGCTCATCCTCCCTTGTGGAGCAGATCTGCTCCTGCCATTCCCTGGCAAAGTCCCCAGAACATGAATCACACAATTGAAGCAATGCCACTGAAGGTGGAAACACCACACTGGTAAGAAATCTGACATTCAAGATGGAAAATACAGTAAAGAAAAAATATTGTTAATTTTTTTCCTGATCTTTCTGTGTTTCATTACTGTTTCATAAACTGTGCCATGGTCAGTGGAATCTTGTTTTATTCCAGAGTCAGAGAGAAGATGGAAGCTATAGGCTTCTTTTCATATACAGTTGCTAAACTAGTGACCACTATATATTCTATATAGTGCATGTGAAAAATAACTGCTAGCTGGAAGCCTTTGATGACAATAAATTCATTTTAAATATTGAGTCGTATTGTTGGCGACCTTCCCTACTTAGAGCAATATATCTTCTTTGCGTTACTTAGGTCATTGTAATAACAAAGTAATTATCCCTAGGAAAATATAGAGGTTTGGGGGAAAGAAATAAACTTTTCAGGAAATGACTGCAGTAGCAAGCAAATATGTTCCTAGTCCAAGCTTTTTTGCTATCTGTTTTATGATTTAAAGGGATTTTAAAACCATATGTGGATGGAGGGTTGGAAGAGGGTAGGTCAGGGAACTGATTATTGCCTACAGAGATGCTTCATCATTCTTGTAGGCTAAAAACTACAAGTCTAGGTCAGGAGACTCCAATTTTTTTCAACTTCAATGCTCTTTAAATCACCAAATTGTCAGTGGGTGGTGTCAGTCCCACCATTCCATGGGCTATATCTGCATTTAGAGGCTTGTGCTGTGTTTCTGTATATGTAGTAGCCTACATCTGCCCACCATCTTCCTGCACATCCATGTTGGTGATTTGAAGACACTCTCACTCAAAAAAGTCTTTGCCTCACTTTAAGGCAGCATTTCTAGATAGGGTTCTGCTAAAGGTGGCTCAGTTTTTCAGAATTTCTTCAGTGCCAGCCCATAGTTCCCAGGGCTTATGTCTTCCCCTTGCTTCCTTTATGCATACTAGATCACCATTTAATTTACTAATTAACGACTTTTTCTGGTCAGCTTCTCCAAGTGGCCCTAGAAAATGCCTAAACAGTGCATGGCTCCCAGCTCTGATAAACACCTCCAGGTTCTGACTCATATTTGGTGTGAATATAGGAGGGAGTCTAGTTTAGAAGAAAACCCAAATACAGAACTTCTGGGTAATCCCCCAGGGAGGTTCATTGTGGTGGGGATGAAACAGATGGCTGTTTATTTCCAGGAGTGCCTTAAAAACCTACCATAAGATGAAGGATGACAGCTTGCTCCTAACATGATGAGTTTGACCAAAGTCATTGCCATGAACTCTGCAATGGAGACTCCAGTTCTGAATGACAGGTAAGAGCAGGCAGGAACAATATGATTTTCTTAATGGAGAAAAATGAGACAAGTGTAGCAGTGATGGAGATCCCATAGCAGAATGAGCAGAGTTAAGGAACAAACTCTGTCAGAAGAGGGCATGTAGCCTGTTCTGGGTTGTGCCACTTGCCAATGTCCTTGTTGTTACAGCCTGTTCTGAACAGGTCTAGGGGACAGCCTGAAGAGGAAACAGCATCACTTCCAGTGTGGCAACAGAGGATGAAGGACACTGCTGTCTGACTAAAACAATTATTGTTACAGAGGATGCTACAGAAAAGGGAAAGGTTTTCACTTTTGTGGAAGGCATAACTTCTCCATTCACCATTACTACAACCACATGTGATCAGGGTGTGCCATAAGATGAAGTTACACACATAACAAATGACAGCAGTGGCCTATTTTTGAAGGAGGGCAAGAGTAGTTATCACTGCTCTACTCTGCTGCTCTCTTAAATTTCTCTTTCTCTAGTAAAATACCAAGCGTTAGATTCAGGGGTGTCAGTTCAGCAACTGGAACTGAAGCATTCAAACCGTTGCTTTAAAAAAGACTTGTCTCCATTTGTTGTATATTTTGTTTTGCCATTCTTACATTGACAGTGTGGTAGGTGATTACCTGTCTTAAGTATCCTTAAAGCTGTTAGTGTGCTAGTAGCAATCCATTCTTATTAAAAGTTTAAAGGAATCATTAACAAATTACAACTGCATGCTTATTAAGATGTAGATCTCTGCATATGCAGTTTCTGGTCACAATGTAACACTGTAACAGCATATCAAAGATTATGGGATATAAATTTCAAGAGCTATATCATATGAGAAAGTCCACTACAGATGGCAGTACTTCTTCTCCAGGTCCTGTTCTTCTATACCATACACTTATGCAGGGAGCTGGCAGTAAGGATCTTCTAGACCGGTGGTGAGGAACTGGAGCAAACTCCTGACACAACTCTGTCTTTATTTTTAAGAACTCTAAGAACTTTTTTTCTGTGATTTTTGCCAAGTGGCTGTTTAAATCCACACAAGCTCTTAACAGGAAATACATCCTATGACAAGAGGTTTCACAGCATATAAAAATCTCTCCTTTTGTTTTGAAAATGGCATTTCTGTTTTAACTGATGTCTCCTACTTCTCATATCAGAAGAGATAGCAAATAATTACTCCCTCTTTGTCCTTTCCATATCAATAATTTCATAGACCTGCAGTATATCACCTTTCAGTTCACTCTTTTCTAGTCTGAAAAATTTTCGACCTATTTTGTCCTCTTTTGTAAGAAAGTTTTGGTATAGCTTTGATCATGGTGTCTTCATTTGAGTATCTTTTGTAATCATACTATATTCTTTTTTTGAGATGGGGAAATAAGAACTGTAGACAGTACTTGAGGTGGGAATATCGTGGAGTTGTAGAATGACACAGTATTTCTGCAAAAAGCAGTTCCTTCACAAAATGTTGAGAAATAAAATGATATCCCAGTCTGGAGTTCAAGTGCAGTTCTTCTGGCTTGAAGAGAGGCCAGGCCTACAGTTCATGTACCAAGGCAGGTGATTTATTTAGTGGAACAAGGAATTTTAAACAACTTAAAGTGGCGTCATTTAAATCATTATCCCATTCAGTCAAACAACAACTGATCAACTGTGATCAGAGGGAAGTCAAGTATTGGATAACAGGGCATCAAAATATTCTTCTCTCATAATTTAGGTAAATCCAAATCATTCAGCCCTTACTTATGTATCTAATTTTTACTGCTTATCTATGGATATGCTCAAGAATATAAACAAAAGACATGTGCATTTCCTTATTTCACACTCTAACCTGGATAAGTAATATCAATGCCACTTCTTTTACATTTGGTAACTTTTCTGCAAATTGTTAACATTCTAGTTTCTACTAGCTAAGGAAATGACCTAACATTTTTCAGACTAACACTAGTTAAATGAATATTCTGATTTACACTGGATAGGATGGGGTGAGGAAACATGCCATTACCTGTGTTGTAAATTTTTGTGGATAAAAAGGGAAATTCTATCTCTGGCACTGTTATCCTCCCATCTTTGCATGGAAAAAAAAATCCCTGGCAGTTAGAGGAGTAGGGAGTAGAATGGAGTGATACAAAATGTTGCTAAAAAAATTGAACTGTGAGCTGATTTTTTCCCTTTATTACATTCCTATCTTTAATAATCGCTTAGGCAGATAAGTCTCCAAAATGGAGAATACTTTCTTCTCAAACTGAACTTCTGACATTATTACCATGCAAGGAAATCATGTCATGCCCTGATGCCTATTTGAAAGAGATTGCAAACTCTTCTTAGTAATTCAGCTAAGAATGTGTTTCGAATGGAAACTGTCATTATCTAGGCACTGTTTTCATTTGGAAAACAATCAGCTTTATAATGAATGCTAGAACTTCTGATTAATAGTTTATGCATGAGGTAGATTAGTTGGTAGGCAACAGAGCAAGGATGACAAGGAAGGATTAGGAAAATGAAAAGCAGCCCCTCGTTTATGGTTGCTTATGCAGTAAACAATACTGCCCCTCCCAGCACAGCAACAACCATCTGTTTTCATAATATATGTGAATATTTTTGTGGTATTTTCGCTATCTTTGTTAGTATCGCGTTTGCTGTGTTGTTATACCAGAAGACAGCATTGCCAGAGCCACTCTCTTTGCAGGCAACTATACTGTCTGGAGCAACAGGCTTAGAATAACCAAGATAAAACAAACACAGATCACACCAAACATAAACTAGGCTATAAGAACATACAGTCAAGTTATAAAGAAGCAAGGCCAATGACTTTGGAGTCCTGAAGCTGCTGGCCTAAATCAGTCTGTTCATGTGGACTGGTAAAGCACTGTGGAGATATTTCAGCTATTTTAGCCACTTCTAAACAGTACTGTGTCAAAGCTAACAAGCTCTGTGGGCCCAAGTGGCTGGCTAAGCAGCTCTCCGCAGTTCGCTTCTCAGTGCCTCCCTCCACCTCCCTTTGCAAGGGATTTAGTGCTGGTCCCAGTCCCCTTGCCTTTGCAGCAGTTAGTCTGCAACTTGTACGGACCCCCACAAACAACAAAGATGTGACTATATAACCTTATTGTATATATGGTAAGTTACAGTATTGGCAATCTTAGGAGGGTCCTTTGGTATTAGAACAATACTTAAGCTACAATTTTTCACAAACAGCATAAATGAGGAAGACTACATCAGGCACTTCTATAAATATTTAGGTGTTGAAAGCCTTGTACATGCTACAGTTCTTTCTGGCAGTTGGGTCCATGTTATGTTTTTCAGTTTTAGCTAGAAACACTAAGTACTGTGGCCTGCTCAAGGGTCACAATGCTAGGACTTGCAGGCTTCTCATGTTGTGCTTCCTTTTTCAGGTTCTCCCAACTCAAAATTCCAAATCTTGACTATATCATATGATTTGTGACACTTACCATGTGACAATCTCTGGCAATAATTAAATGGAGAAAAAACTGTGTTTCTTACCTTGTTTTCCCTGGCTAGTCAAGATGTGTGTGATTATATTATATGACCAGAATGAAGTTTTTCAAATATTTTTAAATGCTGCTTTTCTATGGTTACATAAATTCCCCAAATGCCACCCCATTATAGGTGCTACAGCAACATTCATGGTTCAGAAGTCATGTTGCTGTCTGAAAACGCACTTGTTACCAGTAACGCTCAGAGACTGTCACCTCCAAAATTAGATTGTTTTACATGCTCCTATTTTTATTTGCTGACCCTGCAGTTGACTTGGTGCCACTTCTGTTTGTCCAGGTGTAGTATATGAACTTCTGAATGTCACAGGTGAGTTTTGTATCTGTTCAGATGAGTCACAAATTCAAGCACTCTTGCAAGTAGACCTAAGAATGGCTGACAGCACTAACTAGCATGTCCCAAAACAGTATGTGTTCTCCTCTCATCTTCACTTGCTGGTGCCCCAAATGACTCATCTGGATAGAAAGAAGAGAAATCATAACAGCGAGGAACAAAATTGTCGGGGCACATGTACAGCAATGGCATTTCAGTAGGCATTGGAAGAATGAGAGAGCATGTAGAGGTACAAAGGGGAAGGATAGGACCTGGGAAAAAAGATGACGAATATGAGGAAGCCGTGATATAGCAGAAGGGCAGAAAAGGCAGAACTACAAAATACCCTGGATAGGAAGGATGGGTGGAAAAGGCACTGCTGTGGTAAAATCCATGGAGCCCTACAAAGTCCCTGGAAAAGGTGGTGTATGGCATCTGGTGTAAAGAAAGGTGGTCTATAGGCCACAGCTCCTTATCTGGAAGAAGAGAGGAGGCTGCATTTCCTTATGTGTTGATGGAACAGTGGCACACTGAGGAAAAAATAGAGGCAGGAAAGTAGCCCCTGTAATAATCAGACCCCCAGAGTCAAGAAAACCATGCAACACTCAAATTATCTGTATTCAGATAAACTGCAGGGGTGAGGTGTAGTGGAAGGTAGCCACTGTTCCAGGTACTGCCTTTCCCTGCACCAGCACAACTGAGTGCCTCTTTGCAGGCATGAGCTGGGTATCATGGGACTGAGCAGAAGGGGCTCTAGGCTGGGACTAACCTGCCTCTCCTTCCTCTATCCCCCCTCCTCATCACCCCTTGGGCTATATCCCAGATCCTGTTGTCTTGTCCTCCCCATGCATGGATTTTCATGGCTGTTATACAGAGGTGCTTATCAGTAAAAACAGCAAGCAAAGAAGCATCAGGCAGACCTTCATAGCAAACGA
The DNA here is from genome assembly GCF_003343035.1 of Apteryx rowi. NCBI lineage: Eukaryota > Metazoa > Chordata > Aves > Apterygiformes > Apterygidae > Apteryx > Apteryx rowi. Next base: position 1,589,917 of record NW_020447531.1, read on the forward strand.
AGGAATGCGAGTGGGCAAAGGGACAAGGTATGGGCAAGTCTCTTTGGAAATTATTTTCTAACTGCTTGCAATTTCAGGATGTACTACAATAAAAGGTGACCAAGGTGAGTGCTTTCTGTCTTCCCAACGCTACTCTCTGACTGCTAGATGATAGAACAGCGGTTAATTATACTAGCTGAGAACGTGCTTTCAGAGCTACCTAGTAGGAAGTGATAATTATTATTAATGAATTCCTATGGCCTCTAAGGCCCATTGGTGGAGATTTCAGTATTCTAAAATTTGTGAAACGGGCTTTTTTTTAACACCTATCAAGTTCTTGAGATTAGCTGCAGTAAACTACATCAGTAACCATGTTTTCTCCCTAATCTGCTACTAAGAAAACCAATTATTTTTAATAAAAATTCATATGGAGATCTTCAATAATGTGGAATTTTTGGCTCACTGTATGACTGCCTGATACATACTTAAGACACCACTGGCACAATATTTTTGGGACTTTCGTGGGTAGCAAATAAATCATTGCTTTTGACAATCACCTATTTGCACTTTTTATTGATAGATGAAAGCTGGAAGTGGAAAACTAGTATTTTACTGGGATTCTGTTGCTTTCCTCCTGTGTGGTTGAGCTGAGCAGATTCTGAAAATGTTTCGTTCCATCTTTTCTCGAGACACCCAAGTGTAAGCAGCCATTAAGCAACAAACAAAAGGGGTCACCCATTTCACATGTGGAGTTTGTTAACTGCTGAACCTCAGAAGCCCAGCCCTGTTCAGTGGGCAAAGAACAGTTAGTGCCCAGGCTTGTGATTTATTCATTTCTATTCTTCCATGCACAATCCCTCATTAGCAAAAAAATAATTTTTTTTGTGTTTTGTTTTTTCTTTCTGACTGAGAAAGGCCACACCCAGCCACTCCAATTATATTGCTAACTACATACATGTAAATATTATTTCTTTGGCTTGGAGAGCATAAAATAGAGAGGGTTTTTCTGGTTTTCATTTGTTTTTTCAAAGAGAGGCATAAATTAGCTACTGATAGCTACATCTGTTGCTCAAGTCTGATTAAAATTAAAGGCATTAAATCACTAATTATAATTTGATATTCATTTTTTCACACAATAGTTATTCTTGTTTGAAACTACCATGCTCATTTCTATTTTTACAAAACTCACCAGTGTTTAACAGACAACAGTAGAAATGGACACAAAACCTGAAAAATAACTTTGCTTATATTATGTTTTTTAAAAAGCTGTTGATTGTGGTAAGTGGTTGCCAAAGAACAAGCTCATTAGCCTATGCAAATTCTGACGGCATCATTTAAGAAGATGTTTTTAAGGGACTTTTTTCCATATTATGTGGCCTCGCTTGTTTTCCCTTGTGTTTATGTAACTGTGCCATTCAGCCTTGCTAGCTATAAGGTCACACTCAGTTAAGACCATGTCAGCAATGCCACAACTGAGAAACCAAGGAGAATTCTCTTGGGATAAGTTCCTTTCTCTCACTTTTCTTCTCAGCTGAGAAGGGTAATTATAGGGTAATATCAGCAATTTGTGCCTAAAACTACGTGCCTAAGCAAAACCCACAAGTTGATATGTATTTACCTTTAAAATACGWGAGATGGTTGCTTTCTTCACTGATGGTGCATTTCATATTCTGTTCAGAAATGGTCCAAAGGCTTTACTAAGGCAATCTGAAATGCTAAATGCAACCCATTACGCAGGAGAAGCCAAAGAGATTCAAAGGAGCTCAGCATCTCAGGAAAAATCTATATCTATAGGAGAAGCAAGATGTACTCCCATCATTCAGTTTTAAACTTTTAAATGGTTAAAATAGCCAACTAATATCCTTTTGCTCCCAAAACAGATAATTTGAAGAGAGACTATTGTTGACAATTTACTAAGGTTTTGTGATATGTCATAGAATTACTATACAAAAAGTGAGGTATGTCACCTAGTTTTACCTACCTAAATGATATCCTGTCAAAGCAAGCTGTCTACATTCCCTCTGTAGTCAGTGGGAAAGGTCACTTCAAGAGGGAGATTCATCCCATCCTGAATAAGTGGCAAGATAGACAGGATGACTGTCCTCTGGGAGTGATTTTTCTCTCCATTGACTATACAGGACCCTAGACAATTAAATCAAATTGGATGTGAAATTATCTATGGCAGAAAAGCAGTGAGATAAATCCCAGCATACAAGTAAGGGCACCAAAATCGCTGAGATAACGCTGCCACACACTTGCAATAATGGCAAAGCACAGCTTGGTGGCACAGCTGTATGAGGCATTGTTCGGTTGCTTTGGAGTACTGACAAAAGCAGCTGACGTGAGTAGGACTTAACCTTTTAAATCTAACTTTAGGAATGACTTTAGCCCGGCAAATCCCAGTCCAAAACAACTTGGAAGAGATCTATAATATGCAGTCTTTCTGCACTCAGTTGTACCTATTGTATGACACTATTTCCCAGAGTCCAGATTACAAAAATACACATTCTTGTCACTCTGCTCTTTCATCCAACTCAAGCAGTATAACAAAAACCTGATGGTTTACAAAGCTGTCAACAGAACATAATCTTGGTCACAACAGTGGCATGTATCTCTACACAGCATAACATAAACCAAGCAAACGCAGTACTTCTATCAGCTGAATCGTGCAGTATTCACTAAAAATGTCCATCATCTTGGGGGACATAGCTTTTGGAAAACTCCCAGACTTTGCATTATATGATGGTCCCACTATTCCTCTACCTTCAATCCCACATTACCCTTACTCTTCTTACAGTGGTCACTCCAGACACAGCTGTGACCTGAGCTGCCCCACAGGGCCCTGCTGCTGGCAGCCAATATTGTCTAAGCATCTCCCCCTACTCAAGTTCAAAAATCCATGATGTGTTCTGGAAAAATTATTTCTTTGTCATCTTTACAAGAAAACTGGTACTTTACAGGCATGTCAGCTATAGTAAACCAAAACTTGAATGGTTGCTAATATAGCTATAGCTGAGTTATAAAAAGCCAGTGATGTTTGCCTGAAGCCTCTCACACTTTTACATGAAGATCTAGCCAAATTATGATGACTAACCAGAACAGGTACCTCACCCTGTTATTTGCCATCAAAGAGCGTGAGTGGTTTTCTAGACTTTGGGCTGAATACTCATGGAAACTAATCTCTGTGAAGGAGGCAAGGCCCAAAAGAAGGCCGGAGGTGAACTTCATCTTTCAGTGAAAACTAAACACCCAGATGGGGAAGAACTGACAAGACAATGCTTCTGCACAAAAATTTGTGTTACAGTGCATTGAACATGAGCCACTAAATGTCACGATGTTGTAAAAAAAGACAAATGCTGTAATTATGATACAAAAATAGGAGTATAGCCTGTGGGCATAAGAAGTAATCCATCTGATATAATCATCAGCAGCAAAGCCTCAGCTATAGTACTGTATAAAATTACCAGTGCTGCACTTCAAGGAGGACATGGATCAACTCAAAGAGAAAGCAGCAATACTAATTGGCAGTCTCGAAGGCAGGACATACATGGAATGATTTAGTGGCTTGGTGTGCTTAGTCCACAGTGAAGACTGAGAACATGGTAACGATCATCAAATATGTAAAATGCTGCTTCCCAGAAGAAGGAACTCACCTGCTCTACAAGGCAGAGAGGACAAGAAGGGGCTCAGACTGCAGCAAGGAGGGTATACATAGGAGCTTCCTGACAGACAACACTATGAAGATCTGGGAGAGATTACCTGGGACACTGGGTTTTTCAGAACAAGTTAGAAAATTTCTGCCAGGAATGGCCCTGTTATAGGACAAACAAACTACAAAATGATGTCTGGGGTCCCTTTCTGCCCTATTATAGTACAACAGACATCAGGCTTCACCTAATGTGTAGAGTTCACTATGTCAGAGCAAAAAACTCCAGCTTGCTCTGTTCGTATTTACTATGCCTTCCTCTCCATCTTCATACTGGTTTCTTTGCAAGTGACCTTCAAACATGTAACTTTACCATTTTATTTCTTTATCACAGCACCCAGAAATTGTCCAGGGACATTAAACCCTTGATTTTCAGCAGTTGACCTACTCCCCACAGAATCAGAGAGGTAAACTTCTCTTTTCCAAGACATCTGTAGGCCCACATTGAAAAACGTGTTTAATGAGAGAGACTGAAGATCATTTTTAAGTGCTGAGCAGACAAAGCACAACAAAACTTTACAGCCAACTTCTTGTTGCATTCCAATTCTAATATTATGTATTGTTCTATGTATCATCATTCTAGTCACCTGGACAAAGTGCCAGTACTTACTAACAATAATAGTAACAATGATTAAGACCTTGTATTGAGATTTTTTTCTGAGGCATGAATGTGCACTTGAAACTCTTCCCATTCATTCCCATTAAGCTTTATCATTTACAGACATTTTTGCTGTGAAAAATAAAAATAATGTGCTGAAAATAGAAACATATAGAGAAACTAGATGCAACATACAATCATAGTAAGGTTTGTAGAGTTTGTAGTTTCAACGAGTATTAGCAGGTTAAGGTAAGCTTAAGGCATCGCTCGCTATCCCTGACATGCTGGTCTATGTTTCACTAAGCTAATGAATATAAGAACCTCACAGTGGGAATCTTCACTGTGACTTATATTTGTTATGATATATTATCCAATTGGAGGTGCAAATACTTTTTTTTTTTCTGGTGAAGATGGGTCCCAAAGGGTCATCCATGCTTCTTTCAAATATTGACTGTACAGTCCATCTACTTTGCTCTTCTTTTATTAAAAATCTGTAAAATGAAACTAAAGTGCTAGGAATTACAGAAGAGCACAATGAAGTAGAACAGGAAAATTCTTCAGTGAGAATAAATGACAACCACCTGTACTTCTTCAGGTTAAGTTTAAGATAAGTTGCTTAACCTCTTGAAGCTTATCTTCCTTTAGAAGAATATACACACACTGAAAAATTTGGGTAGGTAAGCCTTCAAGCTGTATGCATGCTTCTACACTTCATAATAAAAGTGAGAGATCTTGGTTCTGAAAGTGCCTTTGAGATGTAAGACTCCATGCTGGAAAAGAGAGCTGGTACTTTAAAGTCTAAATATACAAAGGTAAATGCCTGGGCTTGGGGATTTTAGAAAGAAATATATATGGTACCGCTAACAAGCAAGAGGTGGAACTCAGCACTCTGAAGGGTTAAAGTGAACTTAATCTTCCACTGATCACCCTCTGGTACTGTGTCTTCATAAATTTCCTCCGTTTATGGAGTGTTTTTGATGGCAGGCAATTCTTTGTTGAAAGTTAAGTGCTCTTTTATATGAATAAATAAAGAAGGCTTTGGTTTGAATGAATACATTATTTTGACAAATGTTTATTGGAAACCCAATTACGGCTTCATAAATCAGTGCTATCTGTGGTACATCAGGTGAGCTCACCAATGCCATCAAATGGCACATTGAATATTAGTAGAATAATTAAAACAATTCTGTAGAATGTTGTCCCTCTTACCCAGGTCCGACGGTAGTCAAAACAGGAAGAAATTGTTTCTTATTTTTATTTAACTTATTAAAATACTTCTTGTAAGATGTAATGGACATACTTAACAAATAAAGAAAAAAACCATTTGTTTTCAATTTGCAGTTAGATTAAAATGACAAGGTCAGGCACAATGCATGAACTGAGTGGCAGCTGAATTTTAAGAGTAGGCCAGGAACAAAAAGGATATGTATAAAATCTATTGTTTGAACTTTACACCTAGGTGAAGTGGGTGTTTGTTTGTTTTGTTTGACGTGGCCATTGGTGATGTGAAATGTGTCTGTAGTCAATGCATGTGCTTCCTTGTCTTTCATGCTCCCTGCTACAATGATTCTAAGTTAAAAAGAGCAAATGAATGAGAAGCCATTTTCATAACTATGAAAATGAAGAGAATCAAGTGAAAATCTTGAACTCAAGGTTAAGAAGAAAGGGAAGATATTAGAGTTGAAAATAAATAAATAAAAACCTGCAGGGGGCAAGCTAGTATTTTTAATGGGAATTTGCTTCTCTTGAAGGCCCTCTGATGATAGCAAAATGGAGAAGTTCACAGTATCAGTGGTAGGATACTGAAGATCTGATTAAACTTTATGAAAAAAAACCTGCATGTCTTCCCAAAGGACCAGTTCCCAGTTTCAGGATATGGCTAAATTTATATCCACCAGGACATATAAATAGGGATTGAAACTTAAGTAATTAGGTTTTGTGTGTATTTGTATTGGCGTGATATAAATAGTCACATAGATGCCTCTCTTACCCACTTAAGTATAATATCTGTATTTTCAGAGACACAGAAAAGGAAACAACGAGACATAAGAAGAATGCAAAAGGAGAATCACAAAATGCAACACAACAGACAGTTTTTCTCCCACAAAAGACAAGGAGCGTTAGAGTTAGCCAGAGAAATGGCAATAAAATACTTTTTTGTTGGAATTTGTCACTTCACTGAAATTAAAAGAAAAAAAAGTCACAAAGACAAATTTGGTTTGTTTCGCCAGAAACTAACCTTCCTCCAGAGCAAGTCAGGCTCTAGACTTCTGGCATCTGGCAGGCAGGCAGACACGCTGGAGGCCCCAGGGCCGAAACTCCGACACGCAGCCTTCTCAGAAGCTCATGTTTCCCCAGAGATCTGTTTCTCAGATAATGTAAAAAGATTGAGGTCTTCTTCCAAATAAGAATTAGACCAAATTTTGTAATTTTCTGCAAGATAGAAATAATATTCTCCCTTTTCCAGCCTACCTTGTCCTAGTCCCTTCTCAGGTTTTCAGTTAAATGAACTGTAAAAATGTGCAAAGTAATTAAGTGATTTTAGTCTTCACGGTTTAGGATCTTTTTTGTTTCTTGGTGTGTGTGGCAAACTAAGAGTAAATTCAGCCTAAAATCAGGCAGGCATTTTTCTGCCAAAGGCCCCATCACCAGCAATAAGTACTGTGTAGCTAAAGGAAGCAGAACTTGGACAACCACAGTGGGCAAAGCAGGATGCTCTTTCTCCTTTAAAAGTACCTATGCTGCCTTTGCAGGGCAAACAACGTAATCCCTTTTTCAGAGTAGCTAGAAATACAGGTGTTGTTTTATGTACTCATTTTAGGACAGCTATTGCTTGAGTCTCAGGGACTGTGCTATTCTATGTCTCAACTTCAGGTCCCACATCCTCATTACCCACAAGTGGAAATGAAGGGTTTTCCTGTCATCCTAGTAAATTATTTACTATGATGTTTTTTCATGCATATCCTCGGAAAGACAGAGCATTCAGTCCAAACTATGCTCCAGAAATTAATTTTCTTGGAAGGGGTTATGGAGATGAAACTGGTTGGCCTAGTAAAGAGAGCTGTGGAAACAATTTGTTTGATAATGCAACAAGAAACTTCACTGAGCTAGGATGAGGCTGGAAGTAAACAAGTAAAACGTAGTCTGCAGTCCGTGGACTTGACACAGGGCACAGGAAACAGCTCTGCTGCAGCCTGAGTATCAACCAAAGCATCAACCCTGCCCCCAAAGTTTCAGGGATGTCTGCTGTCAATCAGTAATGCTAACAGTTTTCATTACTGGCAAAGTAACTTATCTCTCATCTCTTTTGTCAAACTCTGTTTCCTCCCCTTGCCTGTGGCTATTCTAAATGCAAATGTGAGTTATTGGAAGGCGAAAGGTGGGGGGAAAAAGAGGCCTATTTTTTATAACTCAGATTTAAAATCCAGCAGCTCTAAAAGACTTCCCCTTAGCCTTTATTTCTGAAAAAGTTGTGGTTATGAACATTATTTCCTTGTACAGCATTTATTGTTGTTGACTGAGCATTTGAAAACTGGACTGAAAAGTTGTTTACTTTCACTCTGCCTTCTGCCAAAAAAATCTTGTGGGACAGGCTCGCTCTTCCGTCATTTCCCAGCCCTACCCAGCACTGGCCCTGCTAGAGCAATGTATCAGAACGGCTGCTTCTCTTTTCTCTAGGGACAAAGGCAAAAGAAGCTATACCGCAGCATACCTCACATATCTTCCCATTTCAGTGGAAATCTGCATTTAAAGTATTACATCTTAGAACTCAAAGGAGCAGAAAGCTTCCAGGGAGACTGTTCTTCCTCTATATGCGACACTCCTGTTGCTACCAATAAATCACTGAGATTGCTATTACAATCCGGAACAACAAGGTGGCATCACCCCTAAATGCAAAAAGGTGTGTGAAAGATTAGCAGAATAGAAACARTAAAGGAGTCATTAAAGCACCTAGAAGATAAAATGATTGCAATATCTCCCCAAATTTCCTTGTTGCAAGATGGTGATTGAGCCATAAATCAAAGCTATTCTTCTTCAGGGGATATTTAAGAAGGCAATAAGGATTGTAGCTACAGTCATCTAAAGAAGAACTGTAGCTCTTACACTAATGGGGTGAAACAGAGATAAGAGGTCACCGTCCCTGCTTATTGCGCTCCTCTTTCCATCCAGCAGGCAGAGAAAAGCAAGCCTTGTTTTGAGCAGAATCAACATAAATAAATAGAATATGTTATTGATGCTAGCTTTCATTTGCTTCACTTTTAGCTTCTCCTATGTTTTATTTGCATTGCTAAAAACTAAAACAGTGAATTGGGTTGGATGGATAGCTTACATTGCTCATTTTTCAAAAGTAACATTGACCAACATATAGAGAAATACTCATGTTAAAAAGGCTTTATACAACGTTACAGAAAACAACAATTATTCAGAGTCAGTAACTCTGGACCATTTACTTACTATTAACATTTACCTGTTACTTAGTGAAAATACTTAGTGAAAATACACAAGAAGCAACAACAGAAAAACAGACAGTCTAGCAAATATTTGCTTTGAAGTCTACACAAAAATCTATACTGTTCATTGCATTATGAAATTTTGAAATCTACCAGCTTCCACTCTGTCTTTTTCTCCTGTCACTCCATCAGCTTCATCTGAACATGTCTGTTGTCTGCAATAAACAGTGGGATGAAAATGCCTATAATAAACAATAAGAAAAATAATACCTAACACCAGACTGAGAATAGTTAAGAGGCCCACAATTGTAAAATATATTTCCTTGGTAACAAAAGGTTTCCAAAACAAATATACAAACAAAATACCTAGAGTTACAAGGGTGTGAGTAGCATAATAAATAGAAATGCAAACTTTTGTTTTTCTTCCCTTTATGTTAAAGAAGGTAAAAATTAGAATGATTCCAACAACAGTTCTATACAGATATTCCATCACCTTAGATTTGCAAAATGTTGTGTGTTGTTTCAAAGTCCAGCAGAAGCCACAGCTCCAAAGAAGTATCAGCAGAAATACAGAACTTCTGACACTTAGAAGAGTGATCAGTGAAATACTGAGCATCCAAGAAGTGATTGTAAGCAGTTTATAGAAGAGATATACTAACTTGGGTAGCACATGAAATTCATCTTTATCAGGCAGAGATTTTCGTAATGATATCTGATAATCAACTGTTGAAAAGGAGATGCCACAAAAAGACATGAAAATGGCAGCATCTAAACAAAACACAAGTATAAATATTAGTTCTAAGAAAAAGAAATTTATTTTACATTAAAATTTCTGAATGAAGGTTTGGACAACTTCCTCCTTTCTTTACACTTTCTTTATACTGTCTTTATATTTCCTTCATGTTCTTGGACAAGTAATCTTGGTTCAGATGCCTAAATCTAGGCATCTAGTGCCATCTGGGATGCCTATGTTATTCTGCCTGGCCTCCAGCTGCTGCTGGTCTTGCCAAAGTTGTGTGTCATATTTGCCAGCTCTATGCAGATGACTTGGAAACCCCAAGGTGTTGCAAATAGCCCATAAATACTTAGGTTCAGCAGGTGATATTGAGTCCAGGCTGTCTATAACGTAGAAATCCCTGTAAGAGATTCCCTTAGCGTGGTCATATTTAAGGGTCATCTGACTGTTTTATCTGAGTACATGTTAACTCCGTTGCTATGAAGAGACAGTAAACAACAATGCAAATCTCTGCGCTTGGTTTGATGAATTCCAGCCCATGAGTAAGCCAATGTATTGCCAATTCTGCTGCTGGTTTTAGGGCTGGAAATAGTATAGTTGCTGTCCAGCTTCTGAGAGTTGAACCAATATCCCTTCCTTGTACTGCATTCTACAATGTTGAATTATCCTTAGTTTTTTTACAACTCTCCCCATCATCTTTAAAATGTGGATGATGGTAGTCACAAGGCTGCTTTAAATATATTACAGATTTCAAGATGCTCAGTTGGTAGTTTAAAAAGAAACAGTAAGCCAACACACACAAAACAGACTGCTCTGAAATTGATACACTAATCATATTCAATAACTTATTTTCAAATGAGGTATCATTATGTTTATATTAAATATTATGACTTGCTACAGTGAAGCCTTAGCAAAACAGATATCTACTAGACAAAAATTATAACTAAATACACAGTAATCATACAGTGGAGTGTGACTTTAAAATGTTATTCAATAACATGAATTATCTATTTAAATAAGATACTCAGCTTCCAAAGTAAAGAGAAAGAAAGACTCACATTGACAGAAACTGTTTGTGTCATGTTCCATGAGGATGTAAATCTGGACAAAGAGCTGAGGTGTGGTCTCGAGAAAAGTCTTGAATACCTTGAGCATGCTAATATCAGTCATTATATCAATGGCTTGTTTATGAATGAAATTGGGACAGTCTGTTTCGGATACATCTCTACTGCTGTTTTGTTTAAATGCAGCCTGGCAGCCATATTTCAAAGCAAACCAATACCTATAGAAAAGGAAACTTGATTAGACAGTATTTTTGAAAAGTACAACTCCAAAAAATGATAGAGACTGAAGATCTTTCCCATTTTGTTCTCCATTCATATTTTATCTTTGAATGGAATCCAGCACCTTCTACTGAGATAAAATTTAATCTGATATGTGTCTGGTATCAGTGATATCAGATGATCTTTTAAGCCCCATGATACCAATGCAATATAAAAACTACTAGAACAGAATGAGGTTTGCCTGAATAAGATTACAAGCTTTATTTTGTTAAGTTCTTATTTATTTAAAAATACTACATATCTGAAAATTCCCTTTGCATCTTTTCTCATCTTCTCTTTAAAAGAGAAGGTATTTTATATTATTCATAAGTACACAGAGTACCCTTCTTAAGGGTATTAATGAATATCCAGCTATGAACATCCAACTCTATATCAGCATAATATAGATCCATAACACCCAAGGATAGTATCCGATGAACGGCAAATGTACAACAGGCTTTTTGCAAAAAAATATCCCTCAAGAGTTATTTTTGCTAAATAGGAAGACTTTTAATTCAGAAAATGACTCTCAAGACACATGGATTTCCTAGAATGACAGATTCTATTATCTGAGTGGTTTTACATGAACAAGGCATTTGACTTGGAAAACTAGCACGCATGAATGACTCTTTTAGAACCAGTCTATTTTCAAGACTAAATGAGCATTTCCCCTAAAAGAGCAGTAATGGAAAGATACACAGAATTAGTCATGAGTGATGCACATTCTGTGCGGTAAAGAACCTTTTCAAGATATCTCTAATGCCACTCTTAGAGATAAATAAAATCTAGCTTTTATTTCCATTTTCAAGGCCTTTGCTTTTCAGGCAAAGCACCTCTGCAGGGAGAGAACACTAAGTTTTAATCAAAAACCATTTTGATAATTAAGGAAGGAACAAATTCTGTTTAGCAAAATAGGATGGTGGCTACAACCTGATGTAAGACCAGAACTCCAGCTGGGGGGAATTACAGTAGTTCCCTTCTCCGTGATACAATCACCCTGTGGCAAATGATCATTCATGCTTTGGAAGCCAAGGGAGCAAGGTAATGCTCCTTTCTATAGTAGATGAAATGAGGCAATTCCAGCAGAACAGGTTCTCACAACTAATGATCTCTTTCCAGTTGAACTGTTCAGCAGCAAACAAAGAATCTAAGTAGCTGAGTAAATATGCATGTAAATCTTATTTACATGAAGCAAAAGCAGTGTTCTCTTCTGCTGGTTATTTGATTTCAGTTGGTTAGTAACACTGTGCAGATTGTAGACTGAGTCATGTAACTGGGTAGCCCTGTAACAGGAACTGCCATTGCTAGTGAAAGGCCATAAGCTTTGAACCGACTTTGCAAGGCCAAAGGACTGAGACTTGTCAGGCTTGCTCTGAAGTTTTTGTGACTTGCCTGCAACTTTGCTTTACTTGGTTTAGCTAAGCCACGCTTTTTTGTAGAAAAACTAGTCAATTTTTCTAATTGACCAGGTGGCTAATTTGTTTTAATGTTGTTTATTTTTGAATGGTACAACTAGACAGTAACAGTACAACTGGCAGCAGTAACAATCAGTTATTCTATGTAGAATGACATGTTTACGACAATGAAATAATGATGTACTAGAGACATAAAGGCCTGGTAGCATATCAGAGGCCTTGAAAAGTAGAGACACAGGACACAGTGTAGTGGAGTACATTCATGGGATAAGAGGTGGCTTGGCACTGGAGACCCCATGGCTATAAACTACATGGTCTGTTAAAGAAATGCAGACCTGGAGCTGGACAATACTGGTTTTAGGGGCAAAAAAAGAGAAAAACAAATGGTATCTAACATTTGTAAAAGGCACCATGTATAGTAAATTCGGATGTAACATGAAGTTGCAGATCAACGAACAGAGAGCAAAGTGTAAAAGTGTGTTAGCAAACATACAGAAAGGACCGCAAGCAGGGTGTGAGGAAGAAGAAATCATCAACATGAACTCCCAGCAAAAGACTCCAGATGCTAATAACACCCGTAGCAACCCACCACCAACACCAGAATGAAGCCACTGGCCTTAGGACCCAGAGGAGCAGAGGAGTGGTGAGCATAGCACCCGGAAAAGGGGTAGAAGCTAAGAAGTGTGTGTATAACAATGTTAACTGTATCATTATTACCAACACTTTTTCTGTATAGAAATATTCTTTCTTTTTCTGTATTAATGAGATCTGGACTAATAATGATTCTTGGATTAGACTATTAAGATTTCAATTATATTACCAATAAATTCTTGGCTTTATATGTAAGGTATGTTTGCCCATAAACAAGATTTTGAGCATAACCAGCCTTCAGTCATCACCTTCAAGCTTTGACTTATTCTGTTCCCAGATCTTTTGAACTTCCAATATCCTTCTCCAGTGAACCCATTTTGACTATATACAGCAGGAAAGGACAGCAAAAGCAGTCCTTCTCAAGAAAATTCTCTGTTATTCTGCCCACATTTCTGGCATTATAAACATTGCTGAATGTCTTCCCCCTTGACAGAAGAATTTAGTCATTCGGTCTATGAAGATGGCATTGTTCATTCAGAGCTACTTTTACAAGAAAGCAAGCAGAACACCACAGACCATCACTAGGTTATGTTAGGCTGTCCTGCAAGTCTGCTAATGTGCAGGCTGAGAAAGGCAAGGTCCCATGTCACTCTCTAAGGCCACTCTCTAAGGCTGCATCTAAGGTGATTTCAAGGTGCATGCTGAAGTGTCACAGTTTCCTGGTTCCCCAGCTGTCCACAGGATTGATGCACTACAGAAACCATAAAATCCAGGTGCTTGCATTTCCTTTACATGGAAACAAGGGGGCAGGAGATCATTAGACATCCAGATTTCATCCCACTGCTCATCCATGGCATTGGAACACAGTCTCCTGCAGCTTGCAATGGAAGTTCAGAAGTATTCCTGGTCCCCCCAGGTGCTAAAGTTTAACCTTCACCATCTTTAAAGACCAAATTCTTTGACCACAGAGGACACAGTATAAAGGGTTCTTCAGTAGCCACAAGTGACGATTTGCAGATCCTTTGCTAAGGGCATGTTAGAGGAATCATGACTTATTCCCCTATTCCCATGTTAGCCATGTGTTCTCCATACAAGGGATAACTCCCCAGGCTTGAAACGCGGAAGCATCAGTTGTAGGTGTGGAACAGCAATGCTACCATGCAGGGACCTTAGGGAAAGATCCTTTGCCCTTCTCCTTACAGAGGTTCATAGACTGCAGCTCTGCCTTTTAGGCCGTACATTGATTCTGTAAGTTGGCTGTAGCTTCATTATTTATTCTCAAAGGAGACTGTTTTCTTGTTTTATGTTGTTCTGTATTTATCTTACTATTTTCTGAGTAATCTCCCATAAGTAAGGAACTAAACTGTTTGGCAAAGCATCTATAGCTTTTTCAGTTTATAAAACAATTAGGAGTCCAAAACATCTGGTTCTTGCATCCAGGGTGTAAACATCTGGAGAATTTGCAGTGTTTTCAAGAAAAAAATATTAGAGTAGACCAATCTGTTACTTGTCCATACATTCATTCAACAAAGTCTGTGTTTGTTCAAGCAGCAAGAAGTGGAAACCAGCTGTACAAATTTCAAGCTCCAGAGCTCACAGCTGAGAAGGCAGATGATAAGTAAGGCAAACACCAGACATGTTGTAAAAGGAATATTTCAGTTGGATGCACACTTGATATCATATCAAAAACATACTGCTTCTAAACCTAGTATGTTACACTGTGTTTATATTGTTATAAGATGGTGTGCTAGTATTTTTCATTACTTGTAGCTACTTCAGTTAATCCACTTCTGACTTTGCATACTGTATAAAATACATTTTTTTCTAGAACAGTCTGAATGCTTCAGTTGCTCTTTGACTAAATCTGCATTACATGATGATAGTTAAGTGAGGTGGCATTCCCTGAGCTCCACAGCCTGTGTCGCTTACTGTAGCTAACTATGACAGACCTTTCCTCTTTTAAGAGCATTTTGAGCTTGTGCTACCATTCTAATCAGCCCATTGGCATGCAGTATTAGGACATTTTAGGAAGGGCCTATAACAGATTTTTAGGCTTAGCTTAGACAATTGCATTCACAGCCAAGAGGAAAGTTTAGTCTGTACTAAAGGATAGGTCAGACTCAAATTTTCTTATTTATCATGCCCACGGCTCACTTGAACACTGCGCCTGCTCTGAACCTATTATAATTATAGTAAAGTAGTAATATATATGTTACCATAATAGCTCACTGTTTTAATCTCATAAACAGAAAAAATTGCTTTTAAAAAGCAATTGGAATAAAAACTGCATTAATTAAAAATATTTGATTAGTTATGTATTTTAGGTAAATGTACATCTTAAACTGAAGGTGAAAGGGGTATGATAGTGTGTCATTAATACAGGCAAATATACGGTTGCCATTTGCTTTATGTTAATTCTCTTTAGAGCATGATGGGAGAAACTATCAGTTGGGGAACAGTCTTCCTGTACTCCCACAAGGTTTACAGCCATGCTTTCCTTTAGAGCTGAAAGCCTACTTCTAAGGGAGATCTTAACTGTTAAGGTTCTTCTTGTATTAGGAAGGAGATAGGGCTACCAAGTGGTATCTGTGAGCACTTTACAGGTGGAAAAGGAAACACACAGAGCGAAGGTCAGCACACTATCAGCAGTCTGCTTCTCACAGCCTGAAGTGGGCACTAGCTGTGTAAATGGGAATACACAAGACAAAAATGAAGATATAAGTAAGAGAAAATATCTTTGTTGTTACACCATTGCTCTGCATACTTTATCATACATGTAATGACTTTGTCGAAGAATGTCTCTGTCAGTCACTGTCATGGGTTCCTAAAGGAAAAGAGTTACAAACCAGAATTTTGTTTGCAGGTAGCAGGAATATCAAATCCCACCCAGATGTAGATGTGATGGACCCACTCAAGAAGTACAGAAAGAGGGTCTAAAGCACCTAGCCTTCTTATGCTGGAATACCCCCTGTTCCAGTGGGGAAGAATGGGAAGTTGAGTAATATTTCACTGTGCCCATCTTCTGCCTCGCATTGGAGAGGACATGGATGATGCAGCGCTCCTTGTGGGAATGCAGAAATACTAGTATACATTATCAATCTATATTGCCTTGTTTCTAGCCATTACATCTGCTTGTTCTTTATCTGCAGAAAATTTTTGTGTTGTTAAAATCCAAGAGCTTGGTCATACCCTACTTAAAAGAAAAAAAAAATGTTTAAGAGCAGAAATCCCTGCTCATTCCACTCAAAGAGTATGGTTATATCACCACATAAGGTATTAAGTCTAGCCTAGAAACAGGGTAAATTATATAACACTGAACTCAAAACTGCTGTGGTTAGACAGCCTCTGGTCCCTGAACCAGCTCATTTAAACATAGCTCAGGGGTCTCCTTGTTCTTGAGACATTTCTACAGCTTCATCATGTTTGCTCCTATCCTCACGTAAAATTGGGAAGGCTTTGGTTCTCTCTTTGTGACTGGAAATTCACAAATGTCACAGCTATTTGGTTTAGTTGTTTCATGGCTCCGCGGCCTTCACATTTCACAGGCAAGCCTTCTTGTCAGTGCTTCCATGTTATTTTCTTCCTCTTCAGATTTTCATTGAGGACTTTCTACTGCAATCCCAATACTACAGTACACATCCCATCATCAGACTACACTAACAAAGATTTGAGTGCTAGCTAGAAATTCACAGGTCCAAATTTCACCATATGAGTTCAGGGAAAAGCAAAAAAAAGAGTTTCAAAGAACAGAGCTGGACAAACAATACTTAAATTCAGAACCACACAGACTCTTATGTCAAAGCTGCAGGGAGGATGAGAGAGACACCTGGCAGCAACAATCACCCCCTCTAAATTCTAGTCACACCATCACAGTTAATATAAGCATTATATAAATCCTTAATCAAACAATTCTTCTCTGCTGCATGTTAAACCTAATTTCTACGGATCAAAAGGCTTGGATTAAGCCCATGAAACTGATGTGGCTAAGGCAATACCTGAGGACAGTAAATTTGTATTAAGAAAACATGAACAAGTACATATTATTATGTAACCTCTAACTCATTTAAGGTAGCATTATAAACCTCCCACTTTTCATTAACTCTCTGTCCATCACTGACTTGATATCTTAAATACCTTCCTAATATTTTCTCTTGTGGAGCTTCTTGGTATATGCATAAATTGCTAGAGGCTTGTTACCACCTTTGGTCCTCACTTTTTGATCCATCCTCAGTTTGGGTGTGACTTACCAGGTGCTAAGTCTGTAGCATTACCAACTAAATATCATCTACTTTGAACATCATCTATCTTGGCTCTGAATTTTCTCATCACCTTTTAAAACAACAAAAAAAGAAATAATCCCAGGTTCAATAGAACACTCACATTTACTCTGGTATCTCATAGATTTAGAATTCAGCTTCACAAATATGTAAAAAATCTTTTTTGTCTCCACTTGTTCAAAGAGGCAGAGCATCTTGATCTTAATTTTAAGCATCAAGGGACACAATAGCAGCTGCCAATATCACAATGGTAGCTTGGCAGTATGGCCTTCTATATTTATTACTTAGCACTGATAGTGTGAGAACCCAACCAGACTGAGTCCCATTGTGCTATGCACTGTACAAGCATAACACAAAAAAGTTCCCTGTCTCAAAGACAGAGGTATAAAAGATATATGAGAGATGAAAGAAATTGGAAAGGTATATGTATTCACATCTTATAATTTCAGGCATCCTAAGTTCACTGGTTAAGTCAGCATTTACTGGCTAGACCCCTAGTTCTCTCTACAGTGAGTGGAGGAGATAGGCTCCTGCCACAAATGACAGGCCCTCTCCCCAAATGAGACAGGCTCATTCCAGTCATTATGACCTGACTCCTGATGAAGTTTGTCTTTATCCATTGATTAAAGAGAGAAACCTGGGAGAGTCTTTGTCTAAGTCAGCTGAATAAATTAGATGACTAAGAGGGAGGACAGGAGGGAAGTGTACACCAAAGAAACCACAAGTGATACAAGCAAGAAAACAAATATAATAGGAGATATGTAATAGCTAATCCCAAATCGCAGATGTCACCTTGCTGTTATCAGTTTATAGTTTATAGTACATATTACCACACTGATGAATTTTGAGGAGTGGCTCAAAGAACTTTGTAGCTTGCGTATATCAACTGGAAGCTTTTGCCCAGCGTAAATGGCCACACAGAAAATACCATTTGTGCTATAGAGAACAGGTGACCAAGACTGCAACACCAACAGAGCAAAGAGCAACATTATCTTTACTAGATAACAAGCCACTCAGAGAAGGTGAGGCTCATTGTGGGAAGAAAGCTTTGAAAATTATAGAAATTCACAGTTTGAGGTATTTATTGGAAAGAATGAGAGTTAAAGTAAGTGAGAGAAATTTTTACATTGGCGTAAATATATCTTTCATCACTGTTCATTGATTAGTATAGGAAGTTAAAGGAGGCATTTTAAATAAGAACTTTTATTAAGTGACTCTGAATTCTACATTTGCTCATTTTTCTTGCCCATTATATACTCAAAACAATTAAAATTCAGGTCCACAGGACTTTTCAGCAAAATCTGAGTTTTAAATGTTTTAAAAAGTTTTAAATGGAAGTAAAAACTTAGCACAAATGTTCTCTGTAATGATGATGATAATTTTAAACCAAAGCCACCATGGAAGCTAAAGAAAAAATGTTAAACATACAGTATGGTAAACTATTCCTGGACATATTCTTTTCAGCAAAAAAAGGTTCCTGCCACCATTAACCCAGTCCCTGCAGTAAGTATTGCTGCAGACATTCTTACTAACTATTCAACTATTCATTTCATCTCAGTCTTGGTGTTTCTTCTATACAAATACAGTTAGACTCTCAGGTCCACAAATTACTGCTTACTTTAGCTGTCTCACCTACTTAGAATAACCAAATGAATTCTCTTAAAATCATTTTAGAAACTTATTTTTCTTTATTAATTGCAACAGTATTTACCTGTAAAGCAAGCATTTTTATTAAATACACCCTATCAAAGAGCGATGAATCAAATAAGGATAGGGTGTGATAGACAAAAATTATTACTGATAGGCAAAATGAAAGAAGAGCTACATTTTCATCAAAACCTGACATAATGTACCCCTGGTATAAGCAGACACAAATCCATTCACCTCTGTAGACGAGTAATTGTTGATGCCAGGGGTGGATTTGTCCCTGAAGCCATGTTAACATAACAAACTGGCACTGAAATTTCCCAAAAAGGCCAGTTAAAGCAATATGATTTCTCATTTAAAATTAAAAAAAATTGTGCTTACCTTATGAAAATTCCACAGTGAAAGAAATGAACTAGAAAGATCCATTTCAGCTTCTCAGGATCAGGATTTTCCCAGTCATTTTTAAACCACTCATAACTGAATAGCTGAGTTACTACTGATGAAAGACCTCTAAAACACAGAATTAATATACCCCAAGAATATTGTCCCTCACAGAAATATTTACTAGCTACCCAGAAATCCACTCCAATATCAACTACTTGAATTATAATTCCACCAACTAAAAAAATAAAATCCTGCTTAGTAAATTTCATCATGCATTAGATTGTCACTATTTTCATTCTGTCCTCATTTCACATGAAGAAAAGACAGAATAAATCTAAATACTTTCTTATAATGTAGTCTTTTTCCTAATGATACCACCTCTTCACACTGCTTCATACAAAGGAAAGCTGGAGTATGCATTTTAATTATGACAAGCAGAATCAAAATAAAGGGATTTCAATTTTTCTGTGTTCTTGGTTTAAATACTAAACTAACTTCATTGGTACATCTATTCCAGAAAGCATAAATGTAAGCTGCCTTTTAAATTGGTGGAGTCATTCTTCCTAGCTGCTGGCTCCTAAAAAAAGAACAAGAAGAAGAAAAAGAAAGATCATAAGTAACACTAATGATTTTTTTTAAATATCATACAGCAATTTGCATGATCACTTAAACAAGGAAGTATAAAAGAATGTAGGACATACTGGGGATATCTGTGAACAGTCGATCCAGGGAAAAGCTACACCTCTGAACCTGCAGGTCACTCACTCTCCTAACCACAGTGATTCTGAACCTTAGTAAGCAGCAGCTGAGATAATTGTTAATAGATGAAATTCTAAGAAACAAGCTCACCTACCAGCTTTTAAAACTCCAATTATGGGAAAAAAACATCAAGTCCTTCCCAGAGCCTTCTTAACTTCTGAGATATTCTTCCTTACTGTGTACAAAAGGTTGAGAAAACTGTCTTGAATACACATGATTATATTAGAGTACACATCATTATAGTTTCCAACTGTGTGATTGGGTTTGTGTCCGCGCATCTAGTGGTTTCATCATTTGTTCATATGCAAGGACAACAGTGATGAATAGGATTATGGCTCTCCCCGTTAGAGATGTGTAATGAACTAAGCATGCCTCAGTTTATATCTTTTTGAGAAATGTCTCTCTAACTACATGAGGAGTAGCTACACACAGATTACCTAACCACACTATCATCTACTGCATATGGAATTCATTCATAGTCAGAACTATGTTTAGATTGCCTAACACTGTAAAGATTCTTTGGATCTATTTAAGTAGTCCTTATATTTCTTTGTATCTTTGATATTTGCCCGGGGAAACAGAAAAGCTATAAGGAACTACATTCTTTGCCTCATTCAGTTCCATCTCTGCTAAGCTATAAACATTAAAATTGCAACATCCCTTTGCATTTCGTAGGAAAAGATCGCTGGCAGCAATCCAAAATAATGGAATGCAAGGATATGCCAAAGTCCCAAGTTCACACTACCACCAAGCAGTAGCAGACAATACCCTGAGAATAGCTGCGGCCAGGGAATGCCAGGCAGGGGGAAGGGCATGCTGAGGCAGCTCTGGTTTGGATTTTTGTGAATTTAGGCACACAGCCACCAAGAGCTGAAGTGAGACGATTGGTTGATATCACATGAACTCTCTGAAAGGTAACGACTATTCTTAGCTCACGTTGACTGGGCTATTCTATATTGTGACCTAGCTACAAATTCAAAAAGAGAATCTAAACTCTTAATTTCTATTGAAGACAGTGGGAAACTAACAGCCTAAATAGGAGCTGGGCATCTTAACACTATTTTTTTGGATCTAGGCCTTCGCTATTTCTAGCTTCTTCTTCTATCTCCGACTTAGGTTTCATGTCCAGGCCCAGACGAGGTCAGCAAAATCTGGTGATCTCATGACTGGGATAGCTGGAATCCTTTCATTGTCCTTTCCTACCATCCCCGAAAGAATACCACTATCTCATTCAAATCACTAACGCAATTTATATGCAATTTACAGTCAGTTTCAGGGAAGTGGACTTTGGTACACACTCCAGCATAAACTGAACTTTGTGTTTACAAATGTTTCATAATCCGGAAACTTGTGTAAGAACAAACTTAAGAGTATATTAGTAGGGTTCATTCGGGAGAATTCCAAAAAACTGTGTTTAGTCTGTATAAGAACATGTCATTCTCCAACTTGATGTACCACTTTTGTCAGGCTTTATCCTATTTGTGACAAGAAAATTATGCATGGTTTTTAGAACAGAGAATGAAAAAAACTAAGTTCACTATCTGACCACTACAGGAAACATAACAGCAAAGGTAAGTGAATGATTGGATCCAAAGAGAAAGTTCTCTGGATAGGCAATGTATGACTGAAACATGCCAATACACCAAGATTCACATTTAATGAGTAATACTGTATCGGATATTTAAGTGGCAAAGAGTAGTGTCTAATTTTTCACTTGAAATGAATAAATAGGGTACTTTGACTTCTCCCTGCTTACAACCTCCCCATCGTTTTTTTATCTAAGCACTTCACAAACATGAATTAATTTATCTTTGAATTAATTATCTTTTAAGCTTCTCTAATAAGCAAGGAAGTTTTACAGGCAATGTCCAGACTGCTCTGAAAAAAACAGTATGAAGAGTAGCTATCAGCTAGGTTAGTTCTACTTTCTACATATACCCTGTCTAGACAGCCGCCACGCAGGCAGTCCGCAGACCTGTCTGGACATACCTGGTGGTATATGAAGCCATCAGGTATGCTGAGAGACATGAGCAGCTACATGTTATCAAGCAGGCTTTCTGTCACCCATGCCATCTTGCTCACAGTACCATAATTATCTTGAAGAGTGAATCCAGTTTTGAAAGAACCTTGCAGTGGCTATTAAGGCAAAGGTTTTCTATTTTGCTCATGGTAACCTAAAAAGTCTATCAAAGACTCACAAATCTGTATCCCGGATACTCTAGTTCAGAGTCTTTTTTCCAAGACCAAGCACAAATGCCTGTTGGCAGGTGCACATGAAATA
The DNA here is from genome assembly GCF_003343035.1 of Apteryx rowi. Taxonomy (NCBI): domain Eukaryota; kingdom Metazoa; phylum Chordata; class Aves; order Apterygiformes; family Apterygidae; genus Apteryx; species Apteryx rowi. Next base: position 1,612,063 of record NW_020447531.1, read on the forward strand.
TCTGTTGAAGATTTCAGCCCTTAATAGCCACTCTATTTTATTCATAATATCATTCCAAAGAGCAGCATGTTCACATACACCAGGTGGGATACAAGTAGGTGCTGCTGGGAGAGAATGACTTGCATCACACAGAATTATCTGGTCCCTGGTTTTATTAAAAGTACAAGGTTTAATATAACAGGAGTGAGAAAAGTACAGTGTCTATCAGGCATCATAAATACGTCTTCTCTAACAATTAAGATACTTTTACAGAGTCATTTTGCAATAAAGTAGAAACAGGAAAATGTTATTAACTAAGCCTTCACTTCTCATGATACTTTTCAAATGCTATTACAAAATACAGACTTACCTTGATACCTGCTGGGGATAAATACAGATTTTTCATTAAAAAATTTGTGTAGTTTTGCTTATTTGCTGGTTTCCCATACTTGGCTTTGCAAAACTTACAATCTAAGAAAAGTCAAAGAGCTTACCAGCATAACAAACTGAAACTAAAATCATATGCTAACCACATGACACAGTTAATAATTTGCTGCTTGTCAAGAACTGTCATTCTTTTGAATATGCTATTAAAAAAATCTATTCTAAAGATTCTGTTTAGAAGTCTCTGTCTATAGTTATTACATATAAAGTAAAAAAAAAATTACCACTTTGCCTCTGTAGGAGTGTGTATCTGTGTATGTGTATTTGAACCTACAATTTAGTTTCTTAGACCTGTTGAGCAAAAGCCAATAAATATTTATGGAAACATATATATGTGTGTGTTTATATATATGTGTGTGTGTGTGTGTGTGTGTGTGTATTGTGTGTGTGTATGTATATGTATATTTATATCTGAAAGATTTATGAACAACAATTTTTATGGCTATAGTTGAAAACTGTAGTAAAAGGCACTTTAAAATATATATAAAAAGCTTTTTATACAATGATATGTGAAGAGACAACATGCGTCCAGGTACTTTAGATAGACAAGTGATTAAAATTGTTTTCCACTGGTAAAACTGTAGGTGTTTGCACAGTCTGTTCCAACTGTGCCATCAGCACTCAACACACAACTTTTATGCTATTGAGGAAACCCAGAGCATGTTTAAAAGAGCTGCAGGGTACAATGAAGAGGTGCCAGGATTGAGTCTCTATGACTGCGCTGCACAGGATGATGTATGACCTTCGCTAGAGTAGTTTAGCTTTTCTAGCTCTTATGACAGGAGATAGAGTCCATAGGATCATGATTGCCTTTTCTTGTGTTCCCTCCCCCTTAACAGGTTAGAAATATCTCAGTCCTAAGCAGGTCTCACAATGCCTGAAATATCAGTATTCTCATGTCACCACTTAAAGAATGGAATCAACTGATCAAGTCAATCTTCCAAGGCTAGAAGAAACAGTGGCTGAATCCAGAGCAGGACTCAGGAGTTCCTGGTTCAATAGCACACGATTATCCCTGGACCACAACACATTAGGACATCAGTGGGGCCAATGAAATATCTATAAAGATGAAAAGATGCAGCAGAGGCCTTGCTGCCTCTTTTAAGTGCCTGTGATGATTCAAAGGCCCAGTGCATGCATGGTCAACATGCACGCCAACAAGCTCTTTGTAATGGCTCTGGTGTAATGAATGTACTAATTTAAAATGTAGTTGTATTTTATTGCTCCACAATAAAATCCTGATGACTTCAGAAAAGTAGCAGCTCAATAATTACAGTGATACCTGTAAAAACAACCACATTAATACAAGCACTCTGTTGGTGTATAGATTTTGTGGACAATATTTCCTTCAACATTGGACTAAGCTACTGTGCACTTTTGAATCAAATTAAAAGTCTGGTATCATCACAAACCTATGTAAACTTTACCAAGAAAGACAAAAATGAATGCATCATGCTTGTCCTCTTTTGTGTTCCCTTGACTCAATGTTCTACTCGCATAAATTCACTGGAGTGCACTGGTCCACTGATTCTTCATAACCTCCACTTCACTGGGAACTCGATGGATGAGATTTTAAAAGTGGCCAAGTTCAGCTGTGGACAAGACAAGACTGCGCCAAACTGACTGTGGACTAGACTATCTACATTTAGCAGCTTTTACCAAGACTATTCCTCTCTCCATGGATCTTGGACAGATCTGAAAAGCAGCTGCCTCCCCATACAGCTTAGACTTTTTTTAATCCTGAAAAATCTCCAGTGGTCTTAGTCAATTATTAATATCATTCCTTTATCTACTAAAGGATTTTGGTATTTTGGATGTGCATTCTCCCTGAATAATAAAAATATACATAATTTAGCAGCATAGCAATAAATATATGATGAGTTTGGTATACAGTTTTAAATTCTTATAGCTCCACCTCAGCTTTTTAAAATTTCTAAATGAGGCTTTGCAAGCTATTTGCCCAAATGGTAACTAAACTCCTCTGGCTTTAAGTGAAGGCATCTTAAATCAGCCGAGTCACGAACTCACTGCTGTAACTTTTGTTATTATTACTCAAACAACACAAACTCTACAGTACAGAGAGAGAAGGTTTGCGTATCTGATTGTTGGACCGTAAACCAAGGAACTCATGAACTAAATTACTGGCTGGGTGATTTATTTGTTTTCTAGCTAGACTTGGCACTGAAGAAAACACATCCTTATATTGTGACAAAAGTCCTGTGGTGTTCAGCACACTCTTGCTATTTGCTTCCAAATGGAGTAGGAAGGACCCTTTTTCTCTGCTTGATTAGTGCTAACAGGACACTGGATCTATCTTTGGAGTAGTTGACTTATTCCAGGCATTGGGAATTAAGGTCCTCACTAGGACTAGCATAGAAATAAATAGAATGAAAACACTGATCTGAACAATCCCAAGATTTCTGAAGGTATATTGTATAATTCTCTCTTTATGTTTGATACCCAAGCTTTGCAGTCAACGAATGGGGGGTTTTTTGCCATTGATATTAATGGAAGTTACAGAAGAAAATGTATGGCTTGAATGACTTTACCTCAGTGTAATAGCTTCCGCTCCTTCTTCATGAACTACTCCAATATACTTGCACAAGCTGTCAGCAGTATGCTACCACTGCTGCTACGTGATACCCAGAACCCCAGAACCCCCAGTCATGTCGAATGAGCCCAGAAGTGAAACTCACATGGAATATTTACACTCTGAACAGCATTAATATAGAGAGACTTTTAGGAAAATCTCCTACAAGCCAGCCACCTGTGACACCCTTTTACATCCTCTACTCAAGCTGATGTAAAGATGTGTTGCTTACTGAGGTAGGATTCTACCATGCAGCCTAAGTTCCCTCTGTGAAATCTGCTTTCATTCATTTTGGTTTAAGGTCTTTTTACTTATCTCTGTAGCAGGTAACAAGGGTAAAAAAAATAAAAGGACTGAAAGAAAACTTCTGCAAGTCGCAAGAAATATATGCATATCTTTTAAAAAATGTTTTATAGATAGCAGCAAGAATGCGTATTAAAGTAACAACAGGAAAACCTACCAAACAAAAACGTCTCAATGATACTTTCACAGAGCAGTGTCTATGAAAATGATACAAGTATCTGAAGAAACTTTCTATGTAAAATTCAATGGAGGCTATCTAATTATCACAGAATTACATTTTTGCACTTAGATAATAATAGGCTATTATTAAGCCACAGTGGAAAGGCATTTACCCTCAACAATTTATGCCTATTAACTCCTGTCTTATAAGAGAAAGAACAAACTTTTTAAACTGATGGGCTTATGCAGGAAATGAAGATGAGTATCTTAATGAAAGAAAGAACCTGTAATTAGTTCTCCAAAGGCACCCACTGCTACCATCTACAGACGAAAAGGATTCACAGCTCCTACCTAATATTAGAAAATGCATTATTTTTACTACAACACAGCAATAATAGTAGTAATTATTCTCTGAGGAACAAGACTACAGTTCCCCAAACAATTCTTAATTTAGACAAGCACAAACTGGTGATGTTAAATACAACTGGCACTTTATGTCATAAGCTTCTAAAATTAGAGTTATTAACAGCATTTAAATCTTCAGGCAAATCATGAGAGTTTTTAGAAATCTTGTCTAAAATTACAGAATAATCATAGAAACAGTAAACCTCTGAAATACACAACTTGCCTTTGTATAGGTAGGTACTTTTTTTTTAACCGCACAGCAGCTAAACTTTGCCTAGGGACTGAAGGTGGGTTGAACGTACCACATATGCACTACAAAAATCAGCATAATAGGGTACTTCCTTACTGAGTAATTCCAAGTCTATTCACAGTTTCTTATAAAACAGTAGACAGGAGAATGATATGGAAAGAGACTGCTTACTGCTTACTCTAGCAGCATACATGTGCACAAAAAAGCTTCTTTCCTTTGACCTGAAACATCCTTTTCCTGTTTATCTGTAGTTCCTGCTTTGATAAGCTTGGAAATAAAAAATAAATGTAATGTTTTGGCAGAAATAACAATTCGGATAAATCAAAGAAATTGGCTTGAAGGCCTAAGCGTAGGGATGGACCACATCTGTACGATCGTCCAATTTTTGTCTGTGGCTTTTCTGATGCTTGACAATTAATGTCTGCAGTCAAAGTCTATGCCCAGGAACAGATTTTTTGATTGCTGTCATGTAGGCCTGTCTCTTGTGCACCACAGAGGAAACTGTTTGGCTGAATGGGTGACTGCAAGGCAGTGCATACTGTTTGTGAAGCTGAAGGGTTCGCACTTTCTGTGTGCTAACACATAGGTAAATTAGCATGGATTAAGCAGCCCAGAGGCAAAGCGTGCTGTTGGTCCCTGGATAGCTGAGATGCAGTGCCTGCTCTCTGACCAACCAGGCAGCTGAAAGGCGCCAGCTGTTCTCTGACCTTGGAGGACAGTTGCAGACCTTGAGCTGTGCGTTGACACTTGCAACATGTGTGGCATGGCCAGGCAGGTGGCAGGGCCATCTTCTGAGCCGCCTCCCTGCCTAGTGCCATCCTCTGCTTTACCACAGACCCGCAAGCCAAACAATGCAGGGAGATTTGTGGGAGGGCCAGAGTCGGCAACGGCGGAAGAAGCCAAGGGGCAGTACCCTTCCAGCTGGTTTGTCCTAGGTGGAAAGATGAAAACCTTTGTCAGTATGTTAAAGTCTTTAATAGCTCATCCCCTGGCACATATCACGGCATTATTTGCCTGCATCAGAGTTTAATCAGATCAAAGCTTTTAAATTTTGAAGTTTTATGAAGTTCTGTTGAAGCCATGTAGCTTTGTTTTTCGGTTCCACGCCTTACTGAGCCGTTTGTATCTAACAAGCTTTTTGGAAGTTTGCCTCTCAAGTGTGTTTGGGGATTTATGCCCCTGCAGAAGACAGCAGGAATCTGTCCTGTTTACCCATGTAAATCCTAGAAATGGCTCATGATCACACACAAGGATTGCAACTCTATTTTCATATAATGAGCACTTAGAAAACCATTTAAATGGTTATAAAACCAAAAAAATGTGCTACCACAGAACCCTTTTTGTGCTGGATGTTTCTATTACTACTTTATGAATTCACTGATGCTGTCAGGATTTTTGTAGGTAAAAAGCAATCAAGTAAACAATATTTGAAAGCAAAACTTTAAATTCCAATACTGCAGAAGGTTGTCTGACCACAAGAATATTAGCTACTTCAAAGGTAGTTTAAATTGCCCTTATTCTGCATTTACAGATACTTTAAAGGGGGAACTCTTCTGTTGTGGCATCTCTAGGAATGAGAGTTGAAAGATGATTAACAGGACTTTCAGGGAGGACACTGCGGAGCCAAACAGGCGAATTACAGCGCTTTGCGGGCTCCAGAGGGCCCGGCAACCACGCCAGCGCGAACGCAGCAGCGCCTGGCGGGCCGCGACGGCATCCGCTGGGAATTTACTCCTTCGTCACCACGCACAGGAGGCGCGACCGCAGCTCCCGTGAACCCCTTCCTGCCTCATCGAGGGGAACAGGCGACTCTCTTCTGCTTAACTACCACGCACGCTGTTCCTGGAGGCAATTTTCCGCTAAAACGTAGCTGTGATCCCCACACACGCCCCCCGAGAGGCCGCCAGGCCCCCCCCCGCGGCGGGCGCCCGCCCTAGTCGGCAGCCGCGCGGGGCGGAGCCGTTGGTCCCGCGGGGGGCGGGGCGAAGGGCGGCCGTTGTTTCCGCCTCGCCTCGCCGCCGGGGCCGGGCGGGGGGTCGCCAGCGGAGATGGCGTCGCTGCTGCCCCGCATGGAGCGGCTCTCGTCGCGCGTGGTGCGCGTGCTGGGCTGCAACCCGGGCCCCATGACGCTGCAGGGCACCAACACCTACCTGGTGGGCACCGGGCCGAGGTAACGGCCCGGCTCGCGCGGGCCCCGCCGCCGCCTCCCCGGGGGTTGCCGGGCGGCTCCGCAGTTGCCCTCGTTCCCCGCCGTCTTAAGCAGAAACGAGGAGGAAAGAAATCCCTCTTTTTTTTCCTGATCCGGTCACCGGAGGCGACGTGGGAAAGCGTTGCGCGCTGCGGCTCCCAGCCGGCCCGCGCGGAGCCGCCGGCGGGCGGCGCGTGCCGCTCCTGGCGCTGAGGGCCGTGAGGGAGGGCAGGCGGCGCCGCGCCGCAGCGCTCTGCCCTGCGCGGCGGCACGAGGCCTTCCGCGCTTCTTAGCGAAGCCCGCTGCGTTCCGCGGTTTTTCTCAGCGGTGGCCTGCGTTTGTCCCTGCTTGCAGTGTCGAGTGCGCAGGGTTCAAAGAAAAATAATGATTCTAACTACTGAAAACAAAACAAGCCTTAAACGGGGGAAGGGAAGAGATGGGTGTACTATGAATCTAGTTGCCCTGTCAAAGCTACAAGGAAGTTTGCTATTATCAAAGGAAAAAAACTTAAAATAAATAATTTATAAGACTTGGTTTGTTTACATGTTTTTGGAAGTCTACCCATAGTCAATTACAGAAGGACTTTAAATGATAGTTCCTGCAGCTTGTCCAAAATTGCAAATTTGTGGATTTGTGTATTAGCTGCTTTGTTAACTCTTCTGTCATTGGAGAGAATGTCATAGAAGAAAGAGATATAAGATATATATCTTATATCTCAAGTGTAGCAAGTTTCCCATTAAGGAATATTAACTTTGTAAGTCTGTTAGTAGATTTGGGGGAAAAAAATATAGCCCGGGATAGTGTGCCTACTTGGACCCCATGTGATTCTTTGTGGAGTAACCCAAGGATCTGTAATATCCTGCTCATTCCAGGAAATTAGTTCAAAGTCCCTGGATTTGTTTTGCATTAAACTAGTTGAAAATAGCAAAACATTGATTTGCGTTCTGTGATGTGTGAAAGCAGGGTTGTTTCTGTCCACAGCTGAGCTGTGCCTAAAAGCAATATTTGAATGGTATTGCACCTAATTTAGAAAGATACTGGAGCCAAGATAGTTCTATATATGTTATGGAAATAATCTATAATCAGAATAATTCATACAGACAGTACTGAGTATGTGCGAAAATTATTGTTTATATGGCATTTGGTTGGTTTAATGATTAAAACCTGACATAGAAAGTAAAACTTAGCAGCAAACACCCATTATTACTACATTTATATGTTTGAATGCAATGTTGGGGGGGAGTTAAACGTACTTTAACTGTCACATGAGTGCTTTTAAATTCTGTTTTTTCTCCCTTTTTTGGTCTATATGTAGAAGGATCCTTATTGACACTGGGGAGCCAGCTATTCCTGAATATATTGGCTGCTTAAAACAGGCACTGTCAGAGTTCAACATCTCAATTCAAGAAATCTTAGTGACTCACTGGCATCGTGATCATACTGGTGGAATACCCGATATCTGTAAAAACATCCCAAATGGTAGGCCAGAGATTTCAGATATTGCTGAAAATGTATTAGATATGTGGCAAGAAACAACTCTTACTGGGTGCTCATATGTAACAGTCAGCTGGATTATTTTTTTGGAATCTCCATATAAACTGCATGTAATTTCATGATACCATTGCAATGTATAGAATGAGATCAGTGAATAATCTGAGTATTATAGCTGTAGTACTACAGTTTAATACCTGTGTATAATTTCATACTGAATTTTTCTTGTTTGAATGATGAGAGAGAACCTAGTTTACCATCAGCAGTTTACACAACATGAAGAAAGAGATACGAGAAAAGCTTGATACTTGTTCCTCTCTACAATGACAGTAGTAACAAATTTACTTTTATTTTCACTTCAGTAAAAGCAGTAAAGAACTTAATAACTTCCTTTTGGAAAAGGAAAAACAACTTTAAGATTCCTTACAGTAGACCATTGGTAATTGTTGATTAAATTCTAGGCCTCAAGTCATGAGGGGAAGGGGGTGAGGGAGCTTTCAAGTAAATTCTAATCTAAGATATGTATTTCATGTTGGTACACAGTAAGTGACATTTCTTCTTAAATATCTGAGAAGAGAATAAGCATCATGGATAATGCTGTTCCTTCCTTGTTTTGTCAGACTTTGTCACAGGCTGCAGCTTTATCAGATTTTGTAACGTTGGCAGGTGCTTATCTCCAAAGAAGCCTGGATGCTACTGAAAACAGTATTGGTTTCAGTGAGGATTTTGATCTTGTCAGTCCTTAAGGATGGCTATCAAGCCCTGCAAGGGTTATACAGTTACCTGATATCTAGGTTGCTATCCATAGCATCCTTGGCTATTCCAGTGAAGATATTCAAAGAATGTGCACAGTTTAGACCTGTAGATACTGAGGGAAGTTCAGGTCAAAAAGGGAGTCATCCAGCTTTAGGCAGATGCTGAATGGTGCTTTTATGAATCATAAGTCAGACTTGAGTGCAGAAATCTCTGTGCTGCTTTAGAAACTTGGTTTGGGGGTTTTGTCAAGAGTCAAGAAGAAACATTATCTGTAAAATGTAATAAATCAATAGTTGAAGTTTCTTTACTAATTTGGCTTTTGCTTTTCCATCTTCAAAATTGCTGCTGGTACACTATACAGTTGTATTCAGATTCAGAGGTTTTTCTCTATTCGGTGTTTGTGGCTCTGGAATAAAGTTGCTTTATAAACATAATATTACTGTGCAGAATTCCTTATTTTTAATTTTGCATTCATATAATGTAATGATTAATTGTGCTTCTACAAAAAGTACTCTTGCTGTGGAAACAGCTTTGATAGTGACATTTAAAATGTGAACCTCTTTTTTTTTTTTTTTGCTTTCTTTAAATAGACTCTGAATATCGCATTAGTAAGCTTCCACGTGTCCCTCATTGCGAAGAAATAATAGGAGAAGGGGAACATAAGTATTCATATCTTAAAGACGGAGATGTGTTACAGACAGAGGGAGCCACACTCAGGTAAATGTCAATCTCTGCAGGTTTGCTAGATCACTTTTTCCCCTCAGAATTCTGACTTTTCTATGTACCTTAATTTTTAATGATTGACAATCCATACATCTGATGCTGCCAATACTTACTCTCACAGGTAAACTTCCTATCATGATCCAGGAGGGATTTATTTACTGTTTTTTTGAATGCATTCAGGAATTAGCCTGTAGTCTTTGGCCTCTCCAAAGAAGTTAAGAACATTTACCTTGAAAAATATTATTCCTTTAAGGAAAATCAAACAGGATTTTACACGCGTCATCATTGCTGTTAGATGAGTAATTATTTTTTATGGGGAAATTTACAATACTCTATATGGACGATTTAGCATGCCTCTCTTTTTACTATAAAAATACATCCCAAGGAGTCAATTTTGTTTAATTTTAATCCTTTTAGCTGTCAGGTTCTTGCAGAGTGTTAGTTTAGGAGGACTTCTTCCCAAGAGCACATTGCCTGTCTTGTTAGCATGAATGAATCTGAAACAAAAAGCAACTCCCTGTCACCCCAAAAAAGAAAAAGGCCGACCATTCTCTCTCTAGAATTCTTTCATCAACAAGGCAGGATCTGTCTGTTTGCCTCATTGCTTAGGACTAATCTTGCTGTTTTCCTCTGTTAGATGTGAAGTATATCCCACTTCTAGAATATGTCAGCTGGCTGACTGGAAGAAAACCTATAAACAATAAAGGCTATCACTGATAAAAAGCATTTTATTTTATGAGTTTAAAAAAATACATGAAGAGATCCAGGGAAGATTGAACACTTATCACTACCATGAGTGGCCCATGTTTGGACAAAATAAGAGATGAAATACAGCTTGTTAAAATCGAGTCCAAGCAAGACAGGGGTGGCACATTTTGAAGTTTGCAGTTATGCAACCAAACTTTTAATGTTTCATTAAAAGCATGAATAGCTTGATTTGGTCGGTATTTTAAAGGTACTCTTAGATTCCCCACTGGTTCTAAAACAATAGTATCCACATATTACATTTTTAGTTAGCAACCTTCAAGTTTTCAAGGAGGTGTGCCAGGCTGTATTTTTGTCCATGTTGGTGGTTAAGCTTCCTGGTCAATTTTCATCTGGAGCTAGAATGTAACACTTCCTACAAAACCAAGATACAATCCAACAACTTGATTTTATGTTGCCTCTGCAGGGTGATGGCTCACCTACTTTCTGCTGAACTCAGTATTCAGTAAGAGCTAGGAGCCATTGCATCAGACACCTCTGTGTTTCTGGCCTCCCAGCCCTGCCCTGACTTGTCTGGGTGCTGTTTCGAATTGGCCTGTACACCATGTTTGGCACCAGCTCTGTAAGCTCCTGATCACTGCTTTGATGCATCTGCAGTGGACAAGAAGATTCTAATGAATTGCAGCAGTGATGCTGCTCTGCGTTGCATAATTTCAATTCAAATCAGTCTCAGTGTGAAGCCTTCTGCCTTTCAAAAATCTTAGTGAAAGGACACTGCAGTGCAGCTTCTTAGGAGCTCAAGTTACTATATACATATCAACTGTCCTTTCACCCTTTGCTGCATTTTAATGCAGTATTCATTCAAGCTGTGGGGTCCTAAATTCTTACCTTTAAGATGTTTAATGACCTGCATATAGAACAGCTAAAAGATCATCATTCCATGTTGTATTTGGCAGCTCCACTCCACTGTGCCATGGGGCTTTGGGGCAAAAATAAAATTCAAAAGATAGAATTTTCTCTGGGTTGGGGCCAGAAGTATATAATGAATTTCTAAAAGGATCAGCAACATCATCCTTACCTTCTTCTGCTAAGTGCAAGTGTATGTCGTTAACTTTACTTTTTTCAATCTGCAAATAATGTGTCAGTTTTCCTTTTCTAAAGCTTCAGAGTAAAGCCTTCTGTAACAGAAATTCTACATGGCTAGCCAGCTCCCTTGATAAACTATTAAAAAATGTACAGATGTTACTTATGATGTGCCATGTAAATAAAAGCATTTTGAGACAATGATCTGTGTGGTTCTCTACATGGTACAGGAAAATGGACTGGGGTTAGACAAAATGGTATCCTCTTGACATTTCAAGTTTTTTCAATACTATTCTTTGCTAATTTTTGTATACTCCTTTATAAATGTAAGGCTGTATTATTATTTGTTTCTAGCTTCTGAAAATGATGCATATATGACTCCTATATGAAAAATATATGCTTTCTTTTTTGGGGGTTCCTTAAACAGAGTTTTATATACGCCTGGGCACACTGATGATCATATGGCTTTACATCTAGAAGAAGAAAATGCTTTATTTTCCGGTGACTGTATTTTAGGAGAAGGAACAACAATAATTGAAGACCTGTATGAATACATGAAAACTTTGAAAAGATTATTACAAATGCAACCAGATTTAATATATCCAGGTTAGTAATTCTATTGTAATTGCATAATTAAATGCACTATATAATTTTTAAATATCTCCTCTAAGGATTTGAGAACTCTTATTACAATCAAACATTATTATTAATGTAACAATTCAAGTTCATTACTTAATATGTGTCCAGTGTAAAGCCATTAAGATAACTTTACGGCATGGAGGTTGCAGGACCATAAAATCTCTCATTGATAGATGACTTTCTCTCATGAGGTTTTGGGGGTTTTTTTTGTTTTGTTTTGTTTTGTTTTCATTTCAGGATGAGTCTTGCGCTTTTGAAGGGTTTTGTACCAAAAGCCTAGAGACTATTGTAGAAAGCATGGAGCACATTTGGTTTTCTTATATTACTCTATCCATGCATCTTAATACTATCCTGGAAGGAAACAACAGTCCTTTTGGTCCTTTGCATCTGCGTACCCTGCCAGTATGGGTAACATAGTAATGTTTTTTGAGAGCAGCTTCTGTCCTGTACATCACAGATAAACCACAAGCTCATCTTGGAAGGCTGCGGAACTGTAAGATGGTTATCTTAGTTAATGACTTAGCTTGAATTTGAACAAGAGCCAAGAGGTCAAACATGCTGTTTTAATAATAACTTGCTGATTCATTCAGTCAGTGAATTTGCTTTTCTTTTTTTTTTCCCTCTATCTCCACTAAATCTTGGGAATGCATTTAATTTTCATATAAGCCATGTGTCTGTTTGTCAAGATTGGATTTTAAGAATTCATTATGTAACTAATGTTTAAGCTCCTCGTTTTCTTTTTCAGAGCTATGTTTCAGGGCTTTTCGTCACTTTCTTGTTTCATCTTTTTCACACTAGTCATCTTGAGTGACTATATCTACATTCTTATTTCTGTCTTCTTCCATAACCTTCTATGTTTAGCCTACATAACCAAATCCCTTTTGTCTTCATTCTTAAAATATGCTTCTTTTGAAGTAAATGCTCTTAAATAGCATTTTTATGCATAGATCTTAAAGGAAAATGTCATTATATATATTTCTGGATGAGGAAGCTGACACAGACAGAAATAGTGACTTACTCGTGATTATTTACTTCACTACTAGTAAAATTAAGAATATTTTAGGCTCTTGAATCTCAATCTACTGCTCAATCAAATGTTATTTTTTCTTTCTTAAATACCTACAAAACACAATCTTCTTCTTTAATTAAATTTCTGCCTTCCAAAAACATATATGCTAAATTCTGTTATGGTCATCAGTTTTATCTATTGTATTTAGGTCTCTTCTTAATTATTGTTTATCTAGATTACACATTCACTAAGGTTGAATGTTTGTCCCACTTATTTGTAACTGTTTTACTACACTGCTGTAAATATGTTTATGCTGTACTTGCATTTAGGAAGACAATAGAGTAGTCTGTTTTCAGTGATGAGTAGCTACATATTGAGCTGGTTTAGAACTAATTAATATAGTAAGATAACTACTGCCCGGTTAAAACAATTATTTATATTATTGGTAGCTATTATAGTAAAATGGTAACTATAACAGAAGGTACTTTGTTTTACCTGTACATCCTGTGTAACCTGGGTCCATTGACCTTAGTATAGTTTTAAGTTTTCATAATTCTTGTACTGTTTCTCTCTCCCCTGCCTGTGCTTTAGCACTTACATTAGGGGAGCATGATGAATTTTTGTAACAACTTGACTGCTTGCTGAGTAGCTGAATTTGGCCAATGCTTTTCTTTCCGTTTTTTTTTTTAATTTTTTTTACTTTTTATTTAATGTGGAAGGGACTTTGGGCAGAATATGCATTACAGCCCATTTACAGCTAATACTTTATAAGAATCCTTGAGAACAGAAAAAGGGTGTTTTAGCCAGCAGAGGGCTCCCATTCCTATAATAATATACAGTGCTATTTGATAAGGTAGAAAAAATGATACTGTGTGCAAGATTTTATGAGCTAATAGTGCAAATCCACACTTAGATGTAGTTCCAAGCTTTCTGATATCATTTTAAAGTCTTTGTGTGCATATGCAATGGCTACAGATTATGTGGTATGGTGGATATGAAATTTCTTTAACCTTGCAAAAGAGGGGTTCCATTGCAGATACTGACATTGGTTTTACAGTCCACCTAAGTAAATTAAATAATCTGGAAGTGCAGGGACTGGTTTTAGGACTGTCTTGTGATTCCATGTACAGACCTTTATTTTGAATACTTTCATGTGACTTCTGTCATCAGAGAATGTAAAAGAATGGACAGTTACCATTATAGTTTCTGCTCTGCATATCTTAATGTTATTTTTATAAATGTAAAATTGCATTTTTACAAAGAGTAACGTATTTCCTGAGATACTGTTATATTCCTAACTTATTTTGCAAAGAAATAGAGCTTCAGATTAAATGTATTTGAAATTATTAAATATGTGCATATGGCAGCATAGTTTATACTGACATATTGCATATCATTTATTTATAACACTATCTTTACATAAGATAAGCTTCAATGTATATTTTAATTCCTAGCTCATCTGAAGTCAGTATTTAAGTTGAGATATTCATAAATGGTTTTGACTCTTGCTGAAGGATAGTTTCCTTTGACGCTACTTTTTATTTCACAAATATTCAAAACTTGAAGTAGTTGCTCTTCTTCTGTAAGCTGCTGTCCACAGGCAAAATAAGCTTTAAATTAGAAAGTCTTAAAACTAAAACCCCATTTAGTCAGTTAACAACCCAAAAGTACAAGTAAAGAATATGATGTTGGCAGGGATGGGAGGGGGGGTGTTTGTTTCTAAAGTCAATCTCAAAAGAAACTTTGATTTGGACGATACCCAATAACTTAAAAAAAAAAAAAAAAAAAGAAAGAAAGAAAAAAAAGAAAAAAAAGAAAAGTTACTTTTACAGTAGTCTCCTAGTCTCACTATTTTATAAATGACTTGGACTTTAACCTGACAGAGCTGGAATTTGCAGCTGCTTTTGCTTGTGAGGTATACAAGCACAGCTATTGGAAACCTCACTATAAAGAGCATATAAGAAATATTCATACAACACTGCAAGTAACATACAGTTTAATTTGTGCACACATAACTCCTGTGTGAAAAATATTTTGATTTCATCTATCATTTTAGTGTATCATGAGGCAGTATTTAACTTTCCACAAAGCTTAATGGTTTATCAATAGGAATAGCAACTGAGCCTTTTTCTAATTTGATTCAAAGACCTTTCAGTAAGTCTAGCATTACTGATCTGCCATGATAAATCCAGGGGGGAAAAAAAAGTATGTTACGTTTATTTACTTAAATTCAGCCAGACTTAAAATGACCCACATAAAACCTTTCTTGTGCATTGTTTATTCCTGCCTCCACGTATCAAGATTGGTTCATTGATTTTTCTTCTATTTGTATTTTTAAGCATGCAGATGAAAATATGTACTTGGGGAGCAGTATGTGAATGAGTTCTGAAGATCAGTCCTGGAAGATTTAACTCCCACAGTTAAACATGTTACTTCTCTCTCCTCTCTCTTTGCTAGGGTTATTTACCCCCATAACAGGCACAGTAGACTAGAACACAAGTCTTTGCCTCAGCCATGACTGTACTCAGTCCAGTATCAGTTTAAATCATCAATATCAGTATCCCAGGGTGAGAAAGGCAGACAGAGGTAATAAAATAATCTGAAACTTATCTTTCAAACCCTTTTAAGTAGTGAACTCTTTTATCCTTTTTTTTAAAAAGCAGACTGAAGTAGTCTTTCCTTCCTTTCTTTACTCTATCAGAAGTATTACTTTTCCCTATTCAGACTTTAGATCTATTTCCTTTTCTCTCTCTTCCCGTCTTTATCCTTATTGATTGCACGCTATGATGCAGACATTGAAATTTAATTTTGGCCTATTTATATTTAAAAAAAAAAAACATGCAAAGAACCTGTTATAATGTAATATCAAGCATACTCTGTCAGGGTGTTACGTACACAGATACTGCTCCTTCCATAAGACTTCCAAGTCCACCAGAGCTTAACATCAGAATGAGTCAGTTATCTGATAGCATACTTAATTCTACTTTGAAATAATAGAAGTCTGGTACATGGTACATGTGTTTCAATTTAGGTCATGGCCCAGTAGTGCATGATGCAAATGCTAGAATTCAAGGATACATTTCTCACCGAAATGCACGTGAACAGCAAATTCTGAGTGTTTTCCAGAAGAATGCCGGAAAATCATATACATCCTCGGAGCTTGTAAAGATAGTATACCAGGTAATAACTGATTAAAAAAAAAAAGTTTTTGGATCCAACTAAAAAAAATGGAGGTTATGTTCACAAACTTAAATGCTGACTATGATGGCTTTTTAAAAAAGATTTCTGCATGTTCAAAACACGTGTGACTGCATTTAAATAGTATTGTTTAAGCAGTTTATCGGATTGGAGCCCAGATGATTCTTACTGACTTCCTGCTTCACTAACTAAATGGTGCTAAGCTTGGTTTTATAGGATCAAACAAAAATAAAGTTGTAGTGTTTCGGTCAGAGTGGAAAATATGAGATGACTGTTTATTGCTGTTTTTCTTTCACTCTATATGTTAACAAGAAAGATAATATGTCAAAGTTTGTTTGGGGTCTCTTAAAAGATTGGCTAGAACATCTAGTTCCAGATTCATCAGCCTGCAGGAGGGTGCAGGTGCACTGCTATTTGACAGGAGCTGGATATTGCATTCAGAAGTTTGGTAGTTCATGTGTGTCATTACGCAGGTGTAAGAATACATTTTTGCTGCTCCATTGATCTTCACATAACCTCAGTAATTTGTACATGTGGTACAAATCAAATGTACATGTGTACTTTCGGTACAAAAGCACAAACAGCTTCTCCTGTCACTATTTGATAAGATTTTTCTCCATACTACTAAAGATTTGATATAAAAAAGTGTGATTGTAGTCTTTTTACAGATTTTTAGAAGCTTCACAATTCATCAAACCATTTTTTAGGGAATTTTTTTCTGCCAGACTCATGTACTCATGCATTATTTGGAAAAGAACCTTTTTAATTTTTTAGAAAAAGACATTACTTTTAGGAAGATAGTACTGAAGAAGGGAATTTTGAGAAATACTACTGATTTTTACCTAATCAGCACTGGAAAATTTTAAGATACACTTCACTCCCTTGAAGCTGTTGGGTTTTTTAGTTGTTTAATCATTTACAGATATTAATTGTTAAAACTATTTAAACCCATGCAAATATTATCATGGAATAGAAGTAATAGGTATCTATGGAGAAATGCATCTTTGAACTGGTCATTAAGATCTGTGGAAAAAATGCTTAGCTACATACAGACCAAGTTCAGAAGAGCAGTCTTAGTGTTAACCAAAGTCTGCATAACGCAAAAAATAAGCAAAGTAAGCAAAAACGTGTTATTAGGCTACTAGTTTAGCTGGTGTAAGCTTTGATTTACTTATTTAATATTTTTCTTACTATGTAACTGTGTATTGAACACAGATTCTCTTCTTCTGAATTACCATGTTAATAAACTGTGGTTTCTGTATCAAAATAATTGGGAGACATTTAAACAAATATAAAACATATATTTGTGTTTCCATTAGGACATTCCCGAGAATTTACTTAAAGCAGCAGAAAATAATCTCATAGTCCACTTGAAGAAGTTGGAAAAAGAAGGAAAAGTGTGTAAGTTGTGGATGGAGGGGTGGAAGGAGGGTCATTCTGATTTTTCTGTGTATTGTTTCTCATAATATTTTAGTGCATTGATTCCTGGAAAAAAAAATGCAATTAATTTGTGACACAGTTCTTGTAGGTGTCATTCAGACAATTAAAAGTAGAATTTGGTGTAAAAAGCCTATGATTATGAAGTATATCTAAATTTTTAGAAAATATTTTATAAAGCATTTCTGATATTCTGGGAGCACAAATTGCTGCAATGCATATACCTTTAAACTTTGATTTAAAGCATATCCTGGAATATATTCCTAATGCTAGCATTTATGCTTTTTTTAATATTTTTTGAAATGCATACCTAAGTATACACGTATATGGTATTTATGGAAATTCATTTTATGCTTCTGCCTTCTCTAAATACATATTGTCGTGTATTTGTGTCTAGAGATGGTTATATCATGCAGTGTTCCTTTTTATAAATTCAGTACAAGTTACAGTATTTAAGTAGTGCAGCTATATTTAGTTGACTGGTTTTATATTTAATTCTATTTCTGTAATAACATGAGCAATTGGAAACATTATTCAGCCAGAGGCTAAGGAATGTATTTCTTTCTGTAGATTAAATAAGTATACCCTGGCCCGTCTATTCACTAGTGAATAATCACATGAATGTTTAAAAATGTTTATGTTTTCAGTATTTGCCAATTTAATGACATCAAGTTACTGTATTTTTTCCAACTTGGATCCTCTGTTTGTTTTAATCATAAATCAGCTATTAAGTTCAGTATTATTTGAACATGCAAGACTTGATTTTTATTTTAAGAACATAGGCTAGAATCACTCAAATACAGTTGTTACTGAGGTTCAGAAAATGAGGTCTTCAAACATACTTTGTGCAGAATGCCATGGGAACTTATTTAAATGACCCATTCGCTTCCTGCACCAGCTTTTAAGTGTGATCTCAATTCTTCATTATTAACATACATGATTGAACTTAGTCCTACAAGTTTCTTCAATTTTGCTTTGCAAGATTTCTTTGGGCTATCAGATGCTGTTGACTAAACTTGCTCCTTCCCTTTCACAATAAGAATAATTCCTAAAGTAGCTGTAATAACAGCATTCTGTGTGTAGATAAAGTAGTGGATAAATTAACTTTCTCTTTTGAGGAAGACTTGCAACCTTCCCTACAAAAAACTCTGTGTATGCATCTTAAATATTGTGGAATTAATTTGTTGGATTGAGTAGGCTTGTAACTTTCAAACAATCATCTATTAAGCCAGTTCTTTTCAAAACATTTTTCATGCTTGCTGGACGTAAATATCTCCATTTTCCTCAGAAATCACCTTTGATTTTTAAAGAGACAGCAGATACGGAACTTCAGTCAGATATCTGTGTGCTTCACAAAGTAGCAACTGCTTGAAATTATTGGAAAGTTTTAATAACTAGAGGGGTAATAATCAGAGTAATTCTTGCAACTCTTTTGCTCCAGTTGAAGATCCTTGATCCAACTGTCTATTCCTGCTTTCCAAGAACCACAAGAAGTGCCTTTAAAAATTTTTTTTTGCTTCATATTTGATTTGTGCTCGCATAGAAAGAGGAAGGCAGTCTGATGAGAACATTTATTTTTTATGTGCTGATCTGTACAGTGTTGAAACATTTGCTAAATTTTTAAATGCAAACTAGAACCTGGATCTGTGATGCACAAGGAACATCACATGACCTTTGTCAGTTTTTCAGTTCAAATTAAGGACATCTGTTAAGGTAAATTGATTACATTGGTCCTAGGCATTTAGCACACAAGTACTTGCATACTTGCATTATTTGTTCGTTTGGCTTTGATATGATGTCCTTTCTGCATAGCTTGAGTTGCAGTTTTTCAGGTTTTGTTTTCATTATGGAAGACGAGTTGCAGTCATAACACTGTTCACTTAATTTTCACAAAATATTTTTCCAAAGAAACATTTTGTCAGTATCAGTAATGAATACAATGGGCACATTCTGCTCTTACCGGAGAGCTAGTCCATGCAGGATATGGCCATAAGCTGTCTGCTGGATTCACTAATTCACCACTTCATTCTAGGGGCTGCAGTTTATTTGTTACATAACTTTTATAACTTCAGTCAGGAGTGATACTACCTTTATTGATGCATATATCCTAGTTGTTTTTCACATTTTTTTTAGACACAGCTGCTGTGAAGAGATCAAAATAATTTGGGTTTTTTTTCTGCTTTATACCAATGATTATGTTCTTAATCTAGCAGAACAGATTTTTTCCTCTAAAGTTCATAAATTTCAAAAATGCAGCAAATGCTCTGCCACAAATTTCTTAATATCTAGAAAGGTTAATGTTCTGACCTTTAAATAACTGTAGGATAATTCAACCCTTTTTTTATTAATCATGCTTTATATCTCTAGAAGTTAAATTGTGAGACAGTTTTTGAAAATCAGTTTCCATTAAAACAGAACACTGTCCTGAAGGAAAATATTCCAAAAGGCAGCCTAGTGATCTTTAACAAAAAATGTTATGTATGTACTTATGTACACATGTACATGTTTGAGGTTGAGATATAGTCTGATGTTTATATATAGCATCTAAGTATTAGTTTGTGACTATTTTTTTTTCTTAGCAGTACACGAGGCCAACTTCAGATGGAGAAGCAATTTGTAAATTACCCAAGATTGCTCAAGGATTTTCTCAATCTGCACAGTAGCTACATGAAGAATTAGAGTAATCCAGATAATATGTAAAATTAAAACTAATTATTCTTTCATCAAAAATAAAGCACTCACACAATTTTAAGGCAGTGTTACTGTCAGTTAACTAATATTTTTCATGTTGTACTTCATGGGAATTTTAAAAATAACTTGACAGGTACTGAGTTAATAAAATGAAATTAGTGTGAAAAACTGCATGTTACCTCTGTTACAAAATACTCAGCTTTATCATCAGAGGCAGAAGACAAATAGCAAGGCCTGTAATATTATAAAGTTAGTAAATCAGTGATGTAAAAAATCTGTAGTAAAAAATATTTGATTTTAAACCTATTTTTATTTGCTTGTGCTTTTCAAAAAGTGGTTTTCTAACAAGTTATCTATAAATTCTAAAAAACAAGTAATTTTTTGTTAACAGGGGTAAATACTATTTTATATTCCTTTTTTAATCTAGCTGCCTGTGTACAGCTTTGCTGTTTAATCAGTGCGAGAACTAAGATATGTTTGTACAAATGCTGAAAGTAATTCCAGATTTTTGTATTTTCTCATGGAAACACCATTTCTATGGAATTCATTCTAAGGATTTGTCAGTTTAACTAACCAATGTCAAAAATGCAGAAAGGTAAGGCACAATCTTAAATTCTTATTTTCTAAGATTCTACAAGAATGTGATAAAAGCAGTATATAAATTGATATGTATTGTACATGATCCAAGGCTTGTGTGTATCACTTTTTAACTAGCAAGCAACAGATTTTGCTAGCAGCTTTCTATTAACTTCATTTAAACTACAAAGATTATAACTAAAGGTTGTTTTTTATTGTAAGATACTGTGTTGTATGTTTAAAATATAGTGTGTTTTAAGTGAAGATGAATTTGAACTTCACCCCTAAGGGTGAAATAGGGGAAATATTAACTTCCTGCTCTATAAAATGAAAGATGCATTTTGCAAACTTCATTGGTCTGGTTTGAAGTCACATCATGACTCTTGCTCACACTTAACTTTCTGCACATTGCCATTTTGGGCTCTTCTTCAGGTTGGCTGCTCCTAATTTTTCTTACTGTTTTCTGTTTACTTGCAGTGTTCTGGTTCAGCCACCTTTTTTTTTTCCCCACTCAGGCCTTGTTTTTCTCCTTTTGTCTCTGTATTATTCTCTGTATTCTCCTCCTCTCCTTCTCCGTATTATTACTCAGAAGCTTTCATGTGGACTTCCTGCTACTAATAATATTTTTTTCCTGTAGGTATTTCATGAATTTATGCTTACTCTTTCTCCTGTTATGAATGAAAAGTTACTTAATCATCACTTTTTTCCCTTTTGAAAAACTTAATTTGCTTCTTCTGAATTACAACTTTTTGCGTCAGGAAAAAAGAAAGATTAGTGAAATGGTACAGTCTTCTGCCATGATGGGAAGCATGAGAATCTAAAATACTAGGTTAGAGCTGATATTGGAAGTCTGTTATGAAATGGTAATGTTTCATTACCTTCCCGAGCTAGACAAGAAAACTACTGGCAGGCGAAAGGTCACTGAAGCATTTTCTGCTGTTTTACTATACTTCATTTAAAATATGTCAGATTGGCTTTAGAAGTGAGTTGTCATCCTTTGGAATCTGCAGACAGTGAAGAAAGAGGTATGATACAATTCAGAGAATTACACGTTCCTTCTTGTGCTGCAGCAAGCACAGAAAATGCTTAGGAGAAATAGCAGTTTAACCAGACTTAAGTTGTCATTAATGATCATATGTAGTGTCTCTGAAATATTAAAAGCAGAGATTGCATTATGATTTATATACAGTGAAGAATACTTATCTGTTATGATGTGTTGTAACAGTCTTAGACTCCTTGTTGACTATGAGATTTTAAATCAGAAGGAATGTTTATTTAAAAATGTAATAGTAATGTAAGCCATGTGACATGGATATATAAAAATGGGGATTAGCCTATTTGCATTCAGTGCATTGAATGCATTCATCTGTGCAGAACATGTTAAAGATGAAGAATAAAACCAGAAGTCTCATCAAGATGGAAGGGCAAATTTGGTCCAATGCCTTAACTGTCCAAACAGCTGGGGATGGAAGTTGAAAGGAGCATGGACTAGGTTTCCAGGTACTTCACACCCCGCTAGCTAATTTTAAGATCTTGTCCCAAGAAATAGCATACAAAAGGTAGGTAGAATCATTTATTAGATTTAAGAGCTAGGAAAGAAGTTCAATGGTAGGTAAAACCGTTTTATTTTGTTTTGTTTCTTTCTAACTTACTGGTTTCTTTTTTGTTTTGTTTCTTTTTGTTTTACCTCATTCTTAGTTATGTCTTTAGGCATAGTTGGTGATGAGTGAATTCAGAAAAGGTCAGCCAACAGGAGGGGCATTGGTCTGTATGTATCTGTTGCTCTAGTGTAGTGATGTGCTTCCTGACAAATCCTCCAGGGTCTTGTTGCAACCTGATACAGATTTCAGGCTATCAGAAACCTCCTTCCTAAATGACAGGATCATTTTTGAAACCTAGTCTTTCTAAACACTGAAATCTGTAAAGAAACTTAGCAAGCATAGACCAGCACCTAAACAAGAAGCAGACTGGATTGACAGCTGACAGTCTCAGGCATTTTACATCATTACACTAGGCCTAAAGAGCCAAAAGAAACATCATGTGGCACAAGAGGGAACTGCAGCAAAAGGAAGGTTTGGAAACTTCAGGTGAGGCAACAGGTGGCCCTGTTTCCCTTTCTCAGTGCAGCAGTTTATATTGTATCATCAGGATGAACACAAAAGTTGAAACCAAGAAGCTGTGTGTGTCTGTATGAGAGGAATATAGGCAGATGCTCAAGGCATTTACTGATTATAGCTTGAGAAAAGGATGTTCCATCTCAGTCTGTTAGTTAAATCCTGTGCGTTACATTTTGTGGAGATGACCTGATTTTTTTTTTTTTAGGTTGAGGTGGGGAATGGATTCAAGGCTGTATTGCAAAAAGGCTTTTAATTTTTATCCCATCCCAACCAAATGTATTTCACTTCTGCAGTATATTACATCTATATCTATATGGTATGCAGGTAGGGATATACTTCTATCATCATTGTTGAAATGGTGTTCTTTTTACTTTAGAGTTACAAAATACTGGTGTAGCCAATACCAATATTGGAGGGATTGGAGGGAGGGATTTCTAGGGTGTAAAACATCTTGGTATTGAAATCTGAATGCTTGTTCAAAATCAACTTCTCTTTCTTTAAATTAAATATATATGCAGCTTTGGAGGGAAAATTTCCAGTCCTTTTTGGTACCCTAGATCATCTCCAGATACCAAGAATCCCTATTTTCCTCACTTAATAAATTTCCACAGTATTTCCTGAGCATCTTCGCAGCTAGCTTTATTCATCGCAGTATACCTGTGGTTCAGAACATTCTTAATTTAATGTTTGAGCCTGATTGTAAATCTGGCTTTTATTGACAAGTCTCGTTCAAACTCCTGACCTGCATGCCAGCTTCAGAACCATTATTCCTGTGTATTGTATGTTTTTAAATTATTTTCATTTTCCTTTTTTATATATGAAAGATACTGCAGCTGTAAATTAACAATCCGCACAGCTCCCAGATTAAGGGATGTTACGATTTTAAACCTGAGTTTCAAATTTAGCAGCAATTAGTCATTTCAATATGTTGTCTTATACTATAGTTCTGTTCTCAAGGAACCGTGTCATTTTGTTCTTTTAACACAGTGAATTCTCTCTCCTCTTCTGCCCATATTGATCACTTTATTCCCTCATATCATTTACTGCATTTCTCAATTCTTACCTTTCTCAGTTCTTCCTTTCCTGCTTGTTTAATGCAGTTCATTCTAAACAGAGAAATTTTGATCGTCACCCACTAATTCTAAAACCCTAGCCTACTTACCATTAAAAAGCCACAGATTGTTGAACATTTATGTTATACATATTTTTTAATTTACAGTTAATAGGTGTTAAGGAAAGTTACTTTCAGGAGCAAGAGGCTCTGAGGCATTTTTGTCCTACTTCTGTGTCTTCATTCCTACACACAACACAACATTTGGTCTAGTATTCTAATAAAAGCAATACAGCAGGGACAAATTAGGGAGATAGCAGTTTGATGGCCAGTGTTATAAAGCAGATGAACTTCTAGAAGCCTTCTAGAAAAACAAACTTCTTGTTAGTTTTACATGTAGGAATATAAAGGCAATAGTCCACACCGAAGGTTACAGAGACAATGTTGCTAAAACGTTACTGGAAAAATTAAGAACACTTTGAATACTTTTAGGATTTTTTTTTCTTACCGTACCTCTTAATTTAAGGAAATGATGCATGGCAAGATGCATTTTAAGTTACTCATTACCTGTTATTTTCTCATCAGCAGTGATGGTGATTTTAGATTGTGATTTCATCTAAGATGCTTCTTTTCTACATTTGTGGTATTTTTTACTATAAGACTTAAGAGCTATGTTAATGTTACTTAAAGACTTACTAAAATACTGCATTTATACATGTAGTGTTACTTCTATGCACATCTTTTAGTAAAGTGAAATAAGTAATTCTAAAATGTATCTCCTTAAAGTACTGCTAAAGGGGGAGTTCTCTTCTTTCTAAATACAGTCAGTTGTTATTCATGAATTCAGTTTTTAGGCACGTCAGAATAGATGAAACACTTACCAAGTCATACACTAATCAGTCTGCTGCATAAGTCACTGATCCGTACAGTTAAAAAGAAACCAACCCGTTGCTAACGGTTCACAGTGTATGTGGTGCATACTCTCCTCTACATTTTGGCAAGGCCAAGCCGTACGCAGCAGTTCCAGCTTAACCAACCTCTTGGCCTCCCGGCAGCAAATCCATTCGGACAGTGCTTTAACTGCAGCTGTAAATTACTGTTTTTCTAGAGCGTGGTCTTTCTTCTCCATATATCCATCAGGAGTATCTGTCTTTAATAAACAAAAGTAGCATGAATTTGTGAGATTCTGGGGACAGCTTAATCTGGCCTGGATGTTTTCTGCCCTTGGGCTGATTTCTCAGCCTTTTTCCTTCATCCGTTTCAATGTAACAACAGCCTGCTATTTTATTATCCCTGGCTCGAGTCCCTTTTAATGTCTCTTCTTCCTTCTGTACTTCCCCTCTAGCCTTTCTTCCTTTGTACCTGGGTAACTTTTCTTACTGGATTTTTTGTCATTGTTTCTAGGGTAACTTCTTCTGGTTATTTCTGCATGAGAATTTAAACACACGGGGCTGTAAGGCACGAGGCTGCTCGCGCCGCAAAAGCTACACTTTGTGGCTGCCCGTTGGCCGCGACGATAATGACCCTGATGAGCATAGCTGCCTAATTGCACCCTTTCCGAGCTCAACTTCCAGCTGCCGAGAGCCTAAAAGAAAAATCCTGGCCCTGGAGCCACCCGTCTGCTCCGATAACCCACGGGAAAGCGGGCGCCCCGGGCCCAGTTCGCGCCGCGGCGCCTACTGGCAAGGCCAGGCCAGGCCAGGCCCGGCCAGGCCCGGCCCGGCCCGGCCCGGCCCGGCCCTATGCGGCCGCCGCCGCCGCCGCCGGGCGGGAGCTCCGCCGGCCCCGCCCCCTTGCCCCGCGGGGGCGGGAGCAGCGAGGCGCCGCGCCGCCATTGGCCGGTTTGAATTGCCGGGCCGTGCCAGGCCCCGCCCCTCCGCGGGCGCCCCGCCTCCCCCCGCCGGGGCGGGCGCCGCCGGCCGGCAGGGGGCGCTGCAGGGCGCCGCGGCCCGCCGAGGGGCTGCTCTCTGCGGCCGGGCGGGAGAGGAAGCGGCGCTGGCGCCGCGGGCGGGCGGGGCGGCGCGGCGGCGGCTGCCATTCCTTTGCTCCGCGGCCGCCTCCGCCCCTTCCTAACCGCGGCGAGAGGAGCTGTGCTGGCAGTAGCGGCGCCCAGCTCGCTGCCCGCCATGGCGATCCGCAAGAAGAGCAACAAGAACCCGCCCGTACTCAGCCATGAGTTCATCGTGCAGAATCACGCGGACATCGTGTCCTGCGTGGCTATGATCTTCCTGCTGGGGCTCATGTTTGAGGTGAGGCGCCCGGGGGCCCCGCGGCATCGCCTGCGCTGTGCGTGTGCCCGATGCGGGCGGGCAGAGGAGCGCTTCGGCCCCTCTGCCCGTGTCTCCGGGCGCACCTGCCCGTTAGCCCACGCCCTCCGCGGGCTGTGAGGCCTCGGCCCCCCCGCGCCCTGGCATGCGGGCGCAGGGCCTGGCCCAGCGCGGGCGTCGGGCCCCTTCTCCGTGGCTTCTCCGCGGTGCCGCGGCCCGGCCGCTCCGGGGACGCCCTCTTCTCCTGTTGTGCCCGGTGGGAGCCCGGCTGCCCCGGGGCGCCGCGAGGAGCGGGCGTCCAGCGCGCTCGCCCCCTCGGAGTTCGCGACGGAAGGCCGCGGCTGGCGGGAGCCGCGGAGCGGAGAATAGCGCTTCCTCCCCCGGCCTCGGCCGCGGCGGGCAGTTCCTGCAGGCGGCGGGGTTACGTGGCAGTCGGAGCGCGGCGGCGGCCGGCGGGGAGGGGGAGGAGTGTGCGGCCGCACTCGGACCTGGGCGAGCGCCGGGGGGAAGGGGGAGGCGAGGCCCTGCCGCGAAAGACGATCCCTGCTCTTTGTGTGCTGCCCAGCTGGCCCGCGGCGGCACTACAAGTCCCGTGAGGCCTTGCAGCGGCGCGGTCCCGGCCTCCCCCCCCGCCCTCGGCGCGGGGAAGGGAAACAAACGGTGACGTGTACACAAAGCCCCCCGCGCGCGCGCACCTGGGAGCGAAGGCGGGGCGGGGAGGGGGTGGCCGCGCGCCGGGGGCGAGGCGCGCGACGGCCCCCTCCCCCCCACCCCGGCCGCCGCCGAGCCGGCGCCTCAGGGAGGCGGCGCGCTGCCTCACGGCGCTCTCCGGTGATAAAAGTCGTTTTTTGTCGTTAGCCCCCCTCGCCCGGTCCTGAGGGAGGCGGCGGCGCGGTGCCGGAGGTGCGTGGGGGGAGTGCGGCTCCGTGGCGGGCCCGGGCCTGGCGCCGCCGTGGCCGGGCGCGCTGCGCGGGCCCGGCGCCCCTCGTGGGCCCCTGGTGTGGTGTGCGCGAGCTGAAGCTCTTCCTACGTGACCCTAAAAGTCGGTGAACTGACAGGAAAAATAAGAAAAAGCTGAGCTTGATTGCTGAAGTAAAACGTTCCTTTTTGGCTCTTTTCAGTTACTTACTGAGGGAACCCAAAAGGTAATTATGGGTGTGTTTTCCGAAATGCCCTTAGTGGTATCTCATCAAAGCCAGACGCTTCTGTTTTTGCTACTCAAGTGTTTCTGGTAGGCTGTCATTACCTGTAGGCATTTCCGTATTTTAGCCATTGGGCTAAAGAGTTGTGGATGTTTTTCAGGGTAATTTTATCCAGGTTTTGGTACTGTTCAGCATTAGAGGGCAGTGGACTTTTTTGTTTTGTTTTAACAATAGTTGAAATATACAGAGAGAAAATAACAAGCAGGCCAGACTAAGAAAGCTGTTGTGCTTGTGTTTTATTATCAAAAATCACCAAGACAGCCCTTATAAGGTGGTTTTCTGGGAAATGAGACCTCATGAGCTTAAGCTTTTACATTTTATTTACTTGTGTCTTACAATGCATACTAATTGTGGTAATATTGAAGTTTTGGGAGGGGTTCTACCCATGCATGAAATCTATTCTGGTAGAAGGGGCATATTTTTGGTGGTACATATATGCTCTGGCTGAACAGATTGTTGTGATTTTTGAAACGTTTTGATATAGGACTAGGAAATTACCCACTGTGCTTAACGTTGGCATGGTATTTATACTGCCTGACTTATGGACTGAATTAGGACCCTGTGCATAGTTTACAGAGCCTTCAAATGGCAATTTGGAATCAACTAAGTGCTTTGGCTTGTCTTCTGAAGGCTCCCTTGACCGTATAGGAAGCCCTAGGCAGCTTAAGTAATTCAGGCAAACTAGTTGGATTCTGTGAAGTTATATGGAATGAACACTGTATATTCAGAGAAATCCGAGATGGAGAAATCTGGGGCTTGTTTACAAAGCACTAAGAAAAAAAAAGAAGTAAAACCTCATTTCTTGTAGATGATAGCAAATGCAGGTAGTAACCTAGAAATTACCTTCAGATATCCAAATTATTCTTTCAAGATTCCTAAGGATATTTCTTGTCAATTCTATAAATACAGCAAGGATGCTAGTTTTATATAGCAATGAGAAACAGGTCAGATCATAAATATTGGAGATCTTGGGGGTTTTTTATCTTCTCTGATAAGACATGTTGATTTGTGATATTCATTAGGATTCCCCAAAGCTGTTTTAAACTTGAAAATTAATTGATACTTACTGACAGATAGGAACTTGTGCTGCTGCTTATTTATTGGGGGTTTTATAGTATCAATTATAAGTAATTTTAAATGAAGTTTATTCTGAGACCCTGCTGTGTCCGTCATGGTCCAAGTATTACAGGCTATTGTTCGTGCTGTTAATAGATTAGTAGTGTGCATTGGAGAAAGAATTGCAGTGAATTGCATAGAATTGCATATCATTTTAATGTTGTGGTAAAGACTGTCCGTAAATAGAATTTTTGATGATATTTTGTTCAGGAGAATGTAGGTCTGTAAACAAACCTATAGAGATTGTGCAGTCTGTTCTACCTTTAGAAGGTCAGATGAGTGATGTGATAATGGGAGTTGTTTGTTAGGGGGGGAAGGCAGGCTGGGGAAGGGTACTAAGACCAAGGGCAAATGTTTTCAGTTTAATATAGTTTATTTCAGTGAAATAACACTGTTGTTTCTTTTTCAGATTACAGCAAAAGCAGCTGTCATTTTTGTTACACTTCAGTATAATGTTACCATTCCTGCCACAGGTATGTGTCTTGCAGGAGTTTAGTCATGCAGTTTAGCTGTATTTTCTAAATGGAGGGTCAGATGAATTACTTCGTTTGAATAGATATTAAGTAGTTTTCAAGGATTTCACTTTAAACTATTTCCAGTAAAACTCTGTTTTAACAAAATCAGTTTAGTGAAAATGTTTCTATTCTGTTGGATTCATCATTAGAACTAAAACCCTATCTGACTGCTATATAAGTTCATGTTAATTCTTATTTTGGTTTTGCAAGTGACCATATTTACTAGTCAAAGGGGTGAATGTGTGCGATAATTTAACATAATTTTATAGTCCCATTTCAATGCACTTGGACAAGCTGCCAAAGTGCAATTAAGTTTTCATTTTTATAGTACATCTTTCCAGAAACAAGTTTAGTTTGTGATGTGATGGAGAAGATTACAGTAAGCTTTGTCCAGTGACCTAGCTCATGGTGCTGGTTTAATTTGACTTCAGTTTGTTGTCAGCAGAACAGGTATCTTCTGTCTGAAAGATTTCAGTTTGAGAAACAAACTTATTAGTGATTAAACTGTGTCAGCACCTGACAGTTAAATCTGTTTTTTTCTTTTAGAAGAACAATCTGCAGAAACAATCTCTCTCTATCATTATGGCATCAAGGATTTGGCTACAATTTTCTTTTACATGCTTGTAGCAATAATCATACATGCTATTATTCAGGAGTATGTGCTGGATGTAAGTACAAAATATTAATTTCATTACAATAATTGTCAGGTTTTAATTAGATTTTATGACTGTTAGAAGTAAACTTGCATTAAAACTTTTAGCTGTTAAAACATACATTGACGCTTTTAACTGTATTAGAACTTTTAACTGTTAAATGCTAAAGCATATAAATAACATTGGATTTTCATTTTAGAAAATTAACAGGAAAATGCACTTTTCAAAAACAAAGCATAGCAAGTTCAATGAATCTGGGCAACTTAGCGCATTCTACCTTTTCTCCTGTGTTTGGGGCACAAGTATTCTTGTCTCTGTAAGTATACTCTCTCTTGTGTTTATAGTATAATATTTTAAAAGTTACATTTATTTATGATAATGACTTACTTGTTTTTCAGCTCTCTTTTAGTATTAGATTAGAGACAAGATGCAAAATTCTGTTTAATTCTTCATCATAACTGAGTATAAAACCTGAGCTGTCACTGTTGTTTAGCTTGATTTAATTGGGTTTCCCATTCAAACAAATTATTAATAAAGTTAAACATGACTTTATTATCATATGTCTATTATGGTACTTCATTCTCTGTAGTTGTTCTGTGTTGGTTTATTATCATAAAAAGTTAAAAAAAAAAAAAATCATGCACAGAGTTTGGTAGCCTAGGGAATGGGTGCATGGGCAGGTTGCTATAGGTTAAGGTGACTGAACTTTCAGGTTACATACTCTTCTCTAGTGGCTGTATGTGTATGAGCTTACCCCATGGTGTAAATGCAAGGAGACTTTCTGCTCTCAGTGGGAAAGGGGTAAGCCATCTCATGTCCCCACATGCATAGATACTTGTTGAGGGGGGGTACCTGATTCGCTGTAAGCTAATAACTTTTTTTTTTCCCTTGTAGTAACTTGCTATTTAACTCAGACTTCATTTTCTACTGATGATGGAAGTTTGAGTTTCAAAAAAGGGAAGAATGTGAATTTTTCTGCATCATAATGACTTTTTTTTCTGAAAAACTTTCTTCCTCTTAGTTTTACTCTAAGCTTATTGACAGTTTACAAGGGAAAACTTGCAGCTGTAGTGATGCTGAAATAACCTCCATCTCATAAGGACACTCTTTTCTTGAATGAGCATGTGTTTTGTTTGGGTCTTTTTTTAAGCCAATTCATCTGTTCTTTTGTAAATGGAATAGACCTTGGTCTGCAGCTTTTACTTGTGTGTTTGCGTGCGTGTGTGTGTGTATATATACTTTCATTATTTATGACTAGGAAATAGGAACATTGTGTGTTTGGGGTTTTTTTTTGACTTTTGGTTTTTGTTTTGCTTTTTCAGGAGAACTATATATCAGATCCTACCTCTCTGTGGAGGGACTACCCACACACTCTGGTTCCGTAAGGCCCCTTCTTTAAAGGATTGGTGGGGGTGGGGAGGTGTCAGACATTTTAAACATAGGGTTTATCATGTGCAATCTGCATAGACTAAGTAGTCTGTGAAACTAGTCACTGGTATATTTTTGTTTGTATTGATGGAGATTGATTATCTATCAATTTGTAGCTTACAAAGTCTGCTTTCTTTAGGCCGTTATTTAAAGATGAGGTTTTTACAAGTTTTATTTATTTCTCTTAATTACTTTATTTTTTGGAAATCTTACTTTTGAGAATAGTGTTGGCTGGCAGTAAAGATCTGTATTATTCCTTCCTTAGAGATAGTGATTAAATATGTTTACTGGAAAGCTTCTGAAACATGTTGAATTCATTTATAAAAGGTAGTATTTTTCAATTCTTGCTTTATTGTACAGGTTTCAAATGAAGTTTTTCTACATCTCACAGTTGGCATACTGGTTTCATGCTTTTCCAGAACTGTACTTCCAGAAAACCAAAAAAGTAAGTTCAAAATGTAAACTGAAAACTCTAAAGAATTCAACTCTAGCAGCAAAAAGAGTTCATTTCTTTTGGACTTTCAGAGTAATATGTGACCTTAGATTTCCTATCCTGTTCTTATTCATGTACTTACATTGTCCTTGAAGGATTTTTGAGTGCTCATATTTCCGTGGAGAAGAATGGCTTTTTTCTGTTCAGTTAAATCATTACTTCTAATTGCAGTAAAATGCCTACATATCTATTGTGTAAATAAAACTTACTAGCATTTCTCATTTACTATAAGAGAGTTTGGATTTTCCTTTGAACAACTGAATGTGAGGTTTAGTTTAAACTTTTTTTTCTTGTAATTAAGAGTCTGAATAATCTCATTGAAGTACAGTACTGTTTCATGGATGATGCATGGGTGATGCAGAATATAGGCAGTGAATAATTTTCTACCTCCAAGGAATATTACTCTTCAGAATTTGTTGTAAAGACAGTTATCCTCATCAGAAGTTCTGGTTAATTGTGTATTGAGTTTTTTTGGTTTTTTTTCCTTTCATGCTGAGTTTTCAACAGCACATTCATCCTAAAGAGATTTTCCTGTTGGCGTTCTCAATGTTATTGTTAATGTTGAGTTTGCTCTAGACTTTTGTAGCAAATCTTTAGCCTTCCTTGACTGACCTAAACTGTATTTTTGCATGTTCTTTTCTCAGGTTCATTTTGCATATCAAATTTCCTTTTTAAACTCTTCTCTTGTTACTCTGTGACTAGATTGAGTCTCTGCTGTCAGAGTTCTGCTTTAATCAAGAAAGTATAAGTGTTATGTAGTCGTAGGTCCTTGTTGTTCAAGAGCCTATAGCAGGCTTGAGAGAATAATACTGAGATGCTTTGTTTTCATGCTGATCAGAATCAGCTTAAACACTACCGTTTTGCAGGCATCCTGAATCTAAAAACACAGCTCAGCTGATGCTCCCAGATTCTGCTAGTGACATCACTGGAATTTGACTTGATATCCAAGTGTTTTTTCTTCAGCATAACTTTAAGAAAGATGTCACAAGTGGTAGAAATGCTCTATACTGAGTAGTAGTGTTTTACTGGGCCTCTACTTGGAGCTTTGGCCTATACCTTATAGAAAAAGTTTTGAGAGAATAATAGTTCATTTATTTTAGCAAGTTTATAGTTAATATTTATTTATCACAATTTAATCTCTCTCACCTTGGCTCCACTACCTTATTCCTCATTTTCATAAACTGCCTTCTTTCGCTCGGGTCTATTTGTCCGTATTGCTGACATAGACAACAAGGAAAAATGTTCTTATCTCAGCTTTCTGTATAGTAGCATGTGCCTCCACCTGAGTTACCCCAATAGGTCTTCAGTCTCTAAAAGTTACTCTAAGCAGGGATGCAAGGGCTATTTAAATGTTACCTCAGTTTTGAAGATAAAATGCAAAAAGCTTGTCCTAGTAGTAGTTAGAAAAACTGAGGATCTGAACTGACTACTCTGTAATTTGTCTAATAGAGCTTGTTTCTTATTTTCTTTCAGAGCATTTAGAGTAGGTCATTCTCTGTCCGTTTTCTGTGCATGTGTGTTGCTAGGTGTTTTGGCAAGTGTTTGATTCTGTACTTCTGTTGGCTTTGAGATAGTATTGTATAACTTAGCATATATCTTACAAGGTGAACTTCTTAAACTTTATTATTATTATTTCATATAGCCAAGATAAGTCTGAAGCCCCGTATCTGAAGTTTAGGGAATCTTTCCAGAAAGTCGGAGCTTCTTGAGCGCTTTTGAATATGCCCTATATACCATTTCAAGACCACGGTTATTATTGTGGTCTTGTGTACTTTGGTGATTGTTCTGTTCACAAGTGGAATCTTCTGCTTTCAGAGCACATTGTATCCATGGTCTAGTTCATGTCTCTTCACTATTTAGTTTCTATGAAGCGCAATCAAATGTGGCTGGCTAAAACCTTCCTTGAAGTGTGACCATGTAGTCTGACATCTCTGCTTAATAACATTGTTCTTTATATTTGCCAGTAACAGTGTGCCGGCATCTTGGATGACCTTGTATTTTTAAAATAGATGTCAGCACTTGCAAATCTTTTCATGTTGGTTCATAGATTCTGTTCTGTTATTTCTCTAGCAATTTGACAGAATCTGATGTGCAACAGACTTGTAGAACTGTAGATTAATTGAAGATACAGTAATACATACTAATCAAGTATTGTAAAAGCTAGTACAAATTCCCAGAAGTCATATCTGAGAAAGACATCAAAATGATGCTTTTTAAAAGGGCATAACTCTATCTTAGGCATACACTATTCTGAGGAAATACAATAAATGTTATTGTCAAATAAGCAATAAGCATCGTGTGGAATTACAAGATTTGGGTTAAGTGATGACCTGTATTATGGCAGCTGAGTAGGCAAAAAGAGTTTCCAAGACTAGGAGATACGAAACATTGTATGTAATGTTTAATTAATTTTTTCCTCTTTAATAGGAGGATATCTTTCGTCAAATTGTCTACATTGGACTTTATCTCTTTCATATTGCTGGAGCCTATCTTCTAAAGTAAGTCAGCTCTAAACTTTTTTTGGCTTTGCTCTTAACCATCTTAACAAAATGTTTGAATGTTTGTTTGGTTTGTTTTGATAGTCTGACCCATCTTGGACTTGTTCTTCTGGTATTGCATTACTTTGTTGAATTTCTTTTCCACATATCCCGACTTTTCTACTTCAGTGATGAAAGATATCAGAAAGGGTAAGTAGCTATTATCTTTTAATTCCTGTAATTTCTGTTATGTCTCACAAGGCTTGTGTATTTAATAACTAGAAGCCAAAATTAAAAACAAGTTCACACAGTGTTTGCTTAGAAGCCAGAGCTCTCCAAACTAATCTTAGTATTTATATCTATAAAACATTGACTTTTTTAACCTTATTCAGCTATTCAAGTAAATATTTATAGTTATAAGAAATGAAATAAAATTTTGCACTTCTTATTAATACAGTAAAAAACATTTTGAGATGTAGCTCTCAGTATAGAGGAAGGAACAACATAGATTGCTCTTGCAGTCAATTTTGTAGAAACTAAAAACATGCTTGTGTTCGAGTTCAGCTGAAATTTGTTTTTAGGACATACTTCTGGCTTGTAGAAAAAGATTGTGAGGCAAGGGTTTTCTTGCTCTTTGCCTTCTATGAATACTAGAAATACAAGATTACTGTAGGATGGGTGCAAAATAATGAATTTGGTTAAGTTCTTAAATCTCAAATGCTTTCTTGAATTCACACAGTAAAAAGTAAACGTTAAACATTCATATTGTGAATTTGTATTGTGAACTAATCCAGAGAATTGATTTAGTTTGTGGTGTTTTTCTTTGTAGGTTTTCACTGTGGGCAGTTCTCTTTGTTTTGGGAAGACTTCTCACCTTGATTCTTTCTGTCCTCACTTTTGGTTTTGGACTGGCAAGAGCAGAAGATCAGCAGCTGAATTTCAGTACTGGAAACTTTAATATCCTGGCTGTTAGGTACAACAAACTTGGAATGTTTAAGCACAAGCTGTAAACTTGTGTTAAATTTAAATACACAGTAGGAACTGTGCAATATTAATGCTGGTAATACTGAATTGTTAGGAGTTTTCATACAACTCATGGGATCAATAGGTATAGCTTCTGTAAAGAAGTTGCAAGGCACAGTGAAAAGAAATGAAGAATTTACAGTCTACAGTTGAGGAATTTATAATTGATTACTCATTTTTACTGGAAGATTCAGAATTAAAAGGATTGTCCAGTTATAGAGATTCCTTTCAACTGTTTAAGAATTAAGTCAATTGAATTCTAGATGTAAGTGCAACTCCACAAAGAAACCTTAAAAATTTCAGTGAATCTGTATAGGTCGGCATTATGTCCAGAGCATCTTTGATGCTGGCTGATAGTTCTCACCTCTTTCCCTGCCTTTATTACAGCTCCTATTGCTGTCATATGGTGCAGAATGCTCAGCCAGCCACCTGGTCTTTTTATGAATTAAATCCAGAAAATGAAGTTGTAGAAACATTCCCAATGTCAGCATTATCTTCTAGATACTCATAACTGCCAGACTTTCTTTTACCCTATTTCCAGCTGTAACCACCTGGTACCTTGAGAGTAACTCTGAGAAGGAGAAAGCAAGAAATAAATCTATTGCTTCTCAGTTTTGATGGAAGTGCAAAGTCTTTACTGTCACTGCATCTCTATTTTTGTTTGGGTGTGCTAAGCCCAATTGCTGTATGTGAGCTAACTCTTGCATCTCTGAAAAATGAGAAAATGGATGTCACTAGTGAGAGGCAAAAAAATCGGTTTTTCTTAACTTTACAGATTCATGTCATCTTGAAGGAATCACTTAAATGCGTTTGAGGAACCTGAGTTAAAAAGCAGTTTCTGAAATACGAAAAGTTGTGTGAGGCAAGATGGTTCTTTTCTTTCCTGTTTGGATAACTAGATAAACTTGCTGCTAAACCTTTAACTGTGTTTTCTTTCTAGAATCAGTGTGCTGGCCTCCATCTGTATGGCTCAAGCGTTTATGATGTGGAAGTTCATTAATTTCCAGCTTCGCAGGTGGAGAGAACATTCTTCTCAGCCTCAGTCAGTGAAAAAGAAGTTTGTAACAGCTAAAGGAAAGACCTCCAGAAAAGAAAGAGGTTTGTATTTACATATTTACAGGTTTCCTGTTGCCTTGACTTCTCAAAAAGAACTTAAGGTAAAGGAAAGCCTTTTTTTGATATAATTGCTTAAAAAAAAAAGAATTATGTTTCAGTCTCGAGAGACTCAATTACAGAACCCCCCCCCTTTTTTTTTAAACGAAAAGGTTTTACAAAAAAGACAGTTTACATATAAATTAATTGTTTGGCTTTCTCTTCTAATTGACTGAAGGAATTACTGTTTCTAGGGTTAATATGACATGAGACTTAGGTCTAATTTTATTACTTGAGCAAAATATATCATGATTTGTTCAGTTATAAAAAGGGAACAGACACATTTTTAGTTCAAATTTCATAATCAATTACCTCAATTTTTCTTATGATGAATTTCAAGTATGTTTCTTCAGTGCCACTAGACTTTGGGTCTTCAGGGTGAGGGGAAGGTTGGATGATCCAGCAAATCAGAAAGCTTATATTGGACTGTCTTTACTAAAAATAGTTTTGATGCTTCTTTTAAGGGGAATTAATAACTACTCACTACTGTCAACCTACACAAAAGTTTTTGGAAATGAATTAATGGCTCCAGGTTTGGTCTTTTGATAATGTTAAACCTTTTTTATGGAAGGCACATAAAAGATGAACAGAATACTTTTTCCTCTAAGGAAAACAATGTGCTACATTAAAAAAAATTAAATATTTCTATTGTACCAACAGTTAAACTTCCATGTAGTTGTTACTAGCTTGAATAATTTCCAACTGAGTGATTTCTGCTTGAGTCATTTCAAAGCTTATTACAACATGATCCTGTGCTACTAATCACTTATCACCAGCCTGTTTCAGTTTCTGATATGCTGACCTTGAGTGTGTAGAGAAAACAAAGATAAGGTTTGCACTGAGAACTGAGATTTATAATCACAGATAACTGATTTATTTTCAAGTTTTTTCTTTCTTAAAATCATGTATTTTAGAGTCTTTCTCTAGATTCCCTTTTGGCTGTTCTTAACTAACCGCAACTTGGGTTTTTTTTTTTTCCCCTTCCCCTAAAGCTAACATGCAAGGGGGGAGGTGTCAGTCTGGTTTTTAGAAGTTAAGAACACTAAAAAATTCAGTTGGACTTTTGTTTTTAATTGAGTGAAGTTATTTTCCTCTGTAAGTGTCTTACTGAATCAGAGCTTCATATTCATTATATCTTGCTACATTTTTGTGGAATTAAATCTTCAAATATTCTTAAAACAAAAACTTATCACATTTAAATCAATGAGTCAAAAGTGTAGTAGCTTTTAAATCCCTTAAACTATTTAATTCATGTAATTTGGTGAATTTGCTGTTCTTTGCCTAACTTAAATGGAATGATAAAAGCACTTAATTTGAATTGTGGATTAATTCACAAAATAATTGAGATAGGTCTGTCTCTGGGGAGTCTTCCACCTAATATTTTAAATGCAAGGAGAAAAGCACTTTTAAAATTGCAAAGATAAGTGTCATCTCAGATTTTTCTGCTGTGCAGATAGTCTGGTGCTGTTTGAACACTTGTACAGGATGCAGCAAGCCCAAGTTTCTGAAAGAGTAATACATGTAATTAAACTGTGTTAAAATAGTCCTTATCTTTTGTGTCTGGCTGGATTTTGGGTACCAGAGTCCAGTAAAATGTGTTACTTATCCACTGTGCTGAAGACAAGAAATGACATGGTAGGAAAAATCTTCATGGTGCAGTAGCTTTGGTACCTGGACACATGCTGGTTCTTGTTTGTTATTTTGTTTTGGTTTTACTTGTTTTGACTTAACTGAAATCTTACTGTCTTAAACTGTTAACTGGCTTGGGTCTTGCTCATTGATAGTAAGCTGCTTAAATTGAGAACAACCCAACCTTTTGAGAAGGATCCAAGGATCACCTTACATAGGCTTCCAATGATGGTGTGTCATTTGCAACCAAATACATTTGGACAGAGTCTGAATGTTCTTATAGGAGTAACTGGGCCTATCTGCTACTTTTATTACTTATTTTGTTGCTTATTTGCATAAATGGTAGTGTTTGTGTGTAGTGGTGGAGAGAGGATGATAAGCAGTTGTTTTGTGGATTGGCCATTCTCTACTGGTAATCTGCAGTACATCTTGAAAACATCAGTTGGAAAACAATCATCACATCAATTTAACCAGTTACTTGTGCAAAAGAATATAACTGTTGCTTGAAATGAGAATGATATTTTTAAGTCTTTTGAGCAAAGATTTAAGCAGGAAGCATTAGAGCTGGCTGTGGATGTCAGTCTTCAGATTTGGGATACCTTAGTTCATAGTGGTATTGTGTTGCTCCCTTTTTCTGTACGTTGCATGCATTGTAAACGCCTAGATTGTGGGTCATTTTTTGTTCTAGGGCAGACTTCTGCTATTGAATAGTCTCTGTGGCACTTGTGCAGATTAAAGCTCTTGAGACCTTTAAGGTGCCCTAAAAGTGGGTATAGAAATGGAGAGGTGCAGCTGGTAAGAAGTTCTTGCTTTGTATTCTTAGTTGGGTGCCCAGTTTTGTGCTTGAACTCTTTCCCATGTTTGGGATTTGGGATGCTCCTCCCAACTCTTACTACTATTTTACTTCGTCCGTCTTATCTATGTAAATACTTTCCCCAGAACATAAAGTGGAAGACTAACATATGTTAAAAGTGTGTGTGCTTACATGTATATAAAAAAAAGCTGTCATAACTATATGAAAAGTTTGTAAAGGTAAGTGAAGGAGTGCAATTTTAGCAAAAATTAAAGTGAGAAATATGTGGGCAAAACAATAAAGAACTATACTGGGGAGTTATGTGTATGCTATGTGACTCCAAAATTTCAAATGACTGTCCTATCTGTAGGTTGAATATCTTACTTTCAAGAGAATATCTGTCTAAAATATTACAGCTGATCTTGTTTTTCAGTCTAGGTCTGGCCATGTCAGGAAACTGGACAGTTTGCTGTCATGGAAAGTGTCTTGTCATGTCATTTTAGTTATCTTAGTAAACTTAAAACCTTGCACTCTTTAAAAATGTCTTCATTATACTATTGCAT
Source organism: Apteryx rowi (assembly GCF_003343035.1). Classification (NCBI taxonomy): domain Eukaryota; kingdom Metazoa; phylum Chordata; class Aves; order Apterygiformes; family Apterygidae; genus Apteryx; species Apteryx rowi. The sequence continues at coordinate 1,651,168 of NW_020447531.1, forward strand.
TATAAAGATAATGATGGGATTTAACAAAGAAGATATATCAGAAAAGAAGTTAAAAGACTATTTGCTTAGGACCTAATTAAAAGTAATAAAATACAAAGCATCTCAATCTCTTTGAAAAATGCATTTTCTTTTTCTTTTTCTTTTTTTCCTAGAAAATGGAATAAATGGAACAGTGACCTCAAATGGAGCAGACTCGCCTCGTAGCAGGAAGGAAAAGTCCTCGTAAAACTGGGTTTTATTAAGTTAATTGACTAATGTCCCCAAAGAATCTGCTTTTTACATGGAAGGCCCTTCAGCACTAGAGATGTTACAGATTAAAGAAAATACAATTCATATTTTTTGATTATTGCTATTGTTTTGTGAAACTTTTTTTAAAAGCCATTTTGACTAAGGAAGGGTTTATCTGTCTTCAAATACTTGGGGAGGGGGGTGCAACACTTTTTAAATAACATTGACACTTTTTTAAACATTTATTGTGATGAAATAACTTCACTTAATGAGGATCACTGATGCAATGTATTATTTCCTTTCAGTTTTTGTAATCTTGGTGATATATACCGTTCTACCAACATCACTTTTTCCAAGAAGTATTGCAAAATTGAAGTAAAAACTTAGTATAGATATCATAGCTTTTCAGTATATTACCTTGATTCAAATTTACAGTTCAAATTGGATTTCTAAGACCACACAAAAAACCTCTTTATTTTGTAGTTGTTAGCTACAATATCTGTTCTAAGAATTGCCCCATATCATTAAACAAAACTGAACTGATTGGAAATGTTGCGGAGTCTTATTGTCTATGTTGGTTAGAAATCTCTTATAAGGAATAAAAACCTTTCTGAGATACAGCTTTAGCACTTGAAAATTAGAAGGGAGAGTGTATGTCATAGAGTTGATTCGAGTAGCACTATTAACTCCTGTCTGTGCTTTTACACTGTACATATCTCAGAATTAGTGTGCATTGGACCTTCTTTGAAAACTTGTTTGTCTGATTTTAGAGGGTGGAGGTTCTTGCTGTGTGTTGTTGTGTTTGTTTTAGGAGGCATGTAATGCTTCCATGAAGAGGGAATTTGTTAGATAAATGGATCGAGTTATGACAAACATTCCTTTATTCTATCTACTTTGCTTTGTTTCACCTCTGTTAGGAAATAGTTTGATTCCTTCTATATATATTTTTATGAAAAAATATTTAAAAGCTACAACTTCTTAAAATTGATTTATTGTGCCCTTTGCTACAACTGGAAAAATCTTAATTTAAAATTTTTTTCCATATCTATCTTTCATAGTTGTATTAAATGTGAAGCTTTGTCCAGTTAATTTTCCAGTTTAATATGCAGTTAATGTTTTCATCTGTATCCTTTTGTAATGGCTATAATTCATCCCGTTTCACTTAGGAATGAGTTAAGAACTGAATTCACTCTTCAGAAGAAGTTGCTAAATCAGGCTTTCAAGTTAACACAAATGTTGGACTGCTTATTGAGTAAGTAGGAGTGATTATAGCAACCAAGTTGATAAAATAGTTCTAGTTATAAACTGTAAGTAAAGTTGAGTTGATGCCCAACAAAATAATAATTCTTCATTCTGTATCTTTTACAGTTTGGTTACTTGCTATACAGAATAAACATTTCTAGTACAAAACCTTGACTACACATAACTATCCATTCTTCAATCACTTTAGTACTATTTACAGTTATTACAGCGTACTTTATATGTTTCAACTAATTTAAGTCACAGTTCGTGGGTAATTGCTTCACAGCTCCTGAAGTTGTTATAGGCTCAGACTTGTTTGACCTAAGAACTCTGTGGGGGCAGCATGCCATGAAATATGCCCAGTCTGCTTCAGTGGAAGTAGCTGTATTATGTATTGGTTTGAAGAAGTAAAAATTAAGTGGTGTAACTGTGAATCTATCAGATTGGACCATGAACCTGGAAAATTGGAGCTCACAAATTTTGAGGGAATTGTATACATTAAATACTCACTGCACAAAACCACGTTTCATGTCTGATGTTTCTAACAAAGACCTTCACTGAATCTGTGTGCCTTGCTTTCAAGTTGTACCTTAAGCCAGAAGGGCAGATTTTTACAGTTTCTAGCCTGGTACTTGGATGCTAAAGCAGTTTGTCTGCAGTTTCTGGTTGTCTTGGTGCTGCCCAAATCTTAAAGGCTGAGGGAACAAATTATGAAGGGAGCTTTTAAGGTACTTCTTGAGCTCTTTGAGACTTATTGGAGTCTGAGGGTTATAATAGTTGTTTCCCTGAGGCAAACTGTTTCTTGTAAACTTCATTCTTTGGCACTGTAGTCTTGAAATGTAAAGTTCAGGTTCACTTCCAAAAACTTCAAAAGAGTATATTCTTGCCTGCTAATATTGACATTGCTTTTTGTCTCCTTTTCGCCTTATGGACATTTTTGGCCTTTGGACTTTTCAAAAAGCGCTTTTGTTTTCGCAATGGCTTAATCTTCATCTTTGCCTTATAGGAGTTGCCGCTCTCTGCCTGGTATTAGACAAGGATTCCAGTTGTCCTAGAATTTGAAAAGAGTATTGAAAACCAGTGTCTGTTGTCTCCTGTATCATAACTAAATATATATATTTATAGTTTTGGATGAGTCATTCTTACTTCCTGCAACAGCAATAATTTTTTTATTTTTCTCCTTGGGGCAGAACCTCCCCATGAATTGACAAGATTTTGAGACTCATATTTCAAGTTTGCTATTATCTGTTTTTACACTAGATTATTCTTTCTTTGCCTGGATAACTTTTTTGAGTTCCTTCAAATTCTGATTTTTCAGACCTTACTACATTTTTGGCTCTTCATTTGTAATCTAGGATTCAGTAAGCTGCAAGAAGACTAGTTGTCCAATCACGTTTCCAGAATTTTGGAATGAGGAATATTAGAAATGGAAATGACTAAAGAGCTCACTGCATTCCTATGCCTAATAAAAATAATTCTTGCTTAGCTGTAGTAATTTATCCTGGTCCATTGCCAGGTCTCACAAAGAGAAGGGTTTTTTTCCTGTGTGCACGGATTTGAATTGAGTGGTTCATACAGACTGTGGCTGGGTTTTTATTTTGTTTTGTTAAAGCCCTGCTGTCTTGTCTGAACTCTTTCAAGACCTGCAGCAGATGATTTCAAGCCTTTTTTCCCCCCTAAGTGTATGTTTGGTTTATGTGCCAGACTGTATTATCATAAACCAATTCTTTATTTTTACTAACCAATATGTAACCTCCAAGTACAAAAACGTAACACAGAGCAGCTAAATTAAATTTTCAGAGTATTTGCTCTTACCTGGACACTTCCTACTCTTAACTAGTTGCAAAGGTTGTTTTTGTTTTCCTATGTGAATTATGCATGAACATGGCACTTTAAAAACACTGCTTTTTGTGTAATCCCATGCCCAAACTTATGATTAATCAAGGCATTTGTCTTGCAGAGAAGACTCAGACTGTTTCAGGCAGAGTTATAATAAGCTTTAAGTAAATGACTTATGTTGAGATATTGTATTTGTCAAATTGGTAGTTCCTGGAAAGCATTTTGATGTTTTTCATAAACACTTCTTTTCTTTGAAAATTTTACTTGTGTTTATGGAATTACCCAGAATTCTAAAAAGCAGTGTAATGGTTTAAGATACAAGTAATTAGACTTCCATAAACAGGGTTGAGATACATCTCCCATCCTTTTGCTTTTTTTGAATATCTAGGTAACTGCTCCTGAAGTGATTTCGTTGGGGACAAAACTTGAAATGGGGCAGGGAAGAGAGCAATTTCATAGTCATGTTCAGCTGAAAGTAATGTAGGTTGCTGCCAAATGTGGGGTTCTGCCCCTTCCCTTGTTCTGGTACTAGCATTTTGGGTTGCGTGGTAAGCTAGATCAGGGAGCTGGTATGGCTGAAAACTGACTTTGTTGTTGTTCGTTGCTTTTCCACTGGATTAAGTCACCTGATACAGTAATCCTGGAAGTACACAAATATTTATATTTAAATCAGAAGAAAAGATCGGGAGAAAACATACATCAGGCTGTAAGGCAACTGCCACTTTCAACTGCACTTTTGTTGTTTGAAAACTACAGTAGAGTACACTGTGTGTGATTTGGAAGACCTCACTGACGGGAGTCCAGTCTTCAAAACAAGAAGGGAGCTGGTCTGTCTGGTAGCCCTGACATGCCAAACTAGGTATTTATGGATTTTTGTCAGGTATTGTGGGGGAAGGGGAAATAATATTCTCTGCTATATTGAGATGTATTTTATCTGTCACAGTTCCTGGGTTTCCAAGAAGTGGAAGATGATAATGGAAATGTACAAATTGAAATTCTGGATATGTAATTTCTCTTGGATCAAAAAACAAGATTACTTTTCTTAATAGCCAGGAAATTACAGCTTCTTTCTACATGGACCTTTGTATATTGCAGTAGGTCTTCCAGAGAGCTTTGCAAGAATACGTTTTATGCCGAGGGGGGGCTGTTCAGTTTTTTTCAGTTTTTCTCTTTTTAAGGAGTTTGTTAGCTGATTCTTAAGTTACACTTATTTTTTTGTTCCATTCGTGACTCTACAGTTTAGGGCTTTTTTGTGTTCTAGAAAACTGAAATTAGCTTAATAGTCACTCTTAAGCTTCTTATGCAGTGTTGGTCATTGCTTTCTTAACTGTTCTCTGCAGAAATTATATATTTTTAAAGGACTTGAACACGAGGTAGAAACAGTCATGATACTTGTACAGACCCGCTGAGAGCCTTCATACAGAGCAAACTCCGTTCTGGTGGACTAGTCTAACTGTAGTAATGGTCACCTTATTGTGGAAGTACTTAGGTTACTTCTTGCGCAGGGTATAAGAATGCCTTACAAAATGTAGGCCTTGGGGGAAAATTTAGGATAGATCCTTTAAAATGAAGAGAATTCTTCAAAAGACTGACATCAGTCTTCATCTCAGTGAGTGGTAGGGATGTGGTTTCCTTTACTGACCATAATTTAAAAAATGAGTGTCCTGTTCATATTTGAATTTCTCACATTGCTAGTAGTGGATTATCTTTAAATTGCTAGTTTCATCTGGTTTGTTGTGTTTTTATGCCATAGATTGTTGTAAGGGATCTATATGGTGAATATCCCATCCTTTCAGTGCTGTCTTTTCCTCTCACTGCTCCCTGAACTAGTCAGTTTTGTATCTAATAAGCCTAGTTCTGTACACATTACAGAATTTGGAGTGCTCTTCAGAACTAAAATAGAAGCAGTGCCTGCCTGAATATTTCTAGATTAGACGTGCAAGAAGTAATAAGCACATCAAAGCAATATACAGGGTGTCATCAGAACCCACTTAGTGAGAAGTGAAACTCTTAATAGTTGTATCATAACATATTTATCCTAACTTCAAGTGTAGCGTTTGAATATAGCACACATTCAGATAGCAAGTGCCTTTCTGTTGGTGAAGCGGAACTACTATTAACATCTGCAACTGCCAGTTCCCCTTGTGTGAATGACGGGTGAGGAGCTCCGAGCTACAGCTGTGCTAAACTTCTTTCTACCTTTTAGAGAAGTTCTTTTTATGTTGACAAGACAAAGATAACAACTCTAATTTCAGGTTTAAGAAATAAAACATGCTCCCTAGTTTTGAATTTAAGACATTTGCTCTTGATCTCTTTCTTTATGCCCTGTCACTTATTTTGGGTTTCTGCAAATACTTTATTCAGCTCAAGGATGGCAAATCTGAGATAAGTGCACCAGAAGTGACATTTCTTTTTTCTTTTTTTAATGTATGTTTGGAAGATTTTGCAGAATCAGAGTGTCTAAGGCATAGTTTTTCAGTATTCATTTTTTTCCTTATTTATTGTCACTAACATTAAAGGTCAGGCATTGTTATGCAGCACAACACAGTTGTCACTTCTTTACTCCTAACACAAGGATGTTATCCAGTCTGATATACCGAAGTGAAATAGATATTAGTAAGTGCTGACTGTTTTAGCAGAAATTGGTATTCCTGAATAGTTTTGTTAGTCTCAAAGTTTTCCATGTTGCAGTTCACTATTTGCCTTTCTCATTTAGGAAACTGGGCACTTATGATCTCTGAATTTTTAGGTTGTACTTCTGTTGTATACAACTTAACAAAGCTATCGGCAAATTATGGGCAAGAACTTGATCTTTGTCTGTGTTGTCTTATGTCAGCTATAAGGTCAAATGTTGAAGAATGTATCTTGTGTTGTAATCAACAGATAATTCCGTCCATGGTGATGGGAATGCTGTAATAGGATGTTAATTTAAAATCTTGAGCTCCAGGCTAGAAGCCAAGCCAAAACTCCTTGTGTTCTCATACAGGTGATTCCTCCTCTTTGTTTCTTAGGTTCATCATTACCTTTGTTTTGTTTACTTAGATTGTATGTTCTTTGTGGCAAGGGTTGTCTTTTGTGTGTGTACAGTACCCAGGCCAGTAAGGCCTGGAGCCCCAGTCTGTGGACGTTGTAATAAGCAGTCACCTTGTTACCATTTTCCTGGATATCATAATAAAGAGTATCTAATTAAAACTGTGCTTGAACAGTCTGTTACAAAAATGGAGGCATGTAAATTGTGTCTGGCCTTGCTTACGGTCAACAGCAACATCAGTTACCAGGGAAATATGGGTCAAGGACAAATATAATGTACTGGCTGTTTGAGAATATTCACTCGAACCAGTGAACACTCAGCCAGGAAATCTTGGTTTCTTGGGCTGAACAGAAATGTGCTGTAGCTCCAATGGGAGCTGGAGCTTAAACAAAACGGGAATCCATGAGTGAGTTCTCGCCTTCTGGCAATCTGAGAAACTGCCTTGATCCTCCACCTTAGGAAGGGGGGCTTCTCTAACGTTTGGGCAGGGTTTTGCATCTTTTGAGGAGTGCTTCCAGGATGGAGAGCAGAACCATGATCATGGTGTGAGGATGCCAAAAGCTACCCTGAGTAGTGGCTGGTGCTGTCTGGGACCTTGCTGTTCAAATTCAGGTGTGTCTGCACTTCAGCTAAGCAGCTTTTAAAGCCCTTGTAGACTTCAGCTTCAGTGATATGGAAGAGTAAAATTTCATTTGGTCCAAACAGCAATGGATGGATCCATTGGTGATCTAGGCAAGATGCTAGGAAACTGGGTATCTATTACTGTCACCTGAGTTAAGAAAAGTTGAGCTGTTTTTACAATCTGTGCCCTGAATGTTGCCTTCTGCTTGGTTTGACTATTATGTGGAAGAGCTGACAACTGATCTAAGGATCTCTGTTTATAAGTACGTACTCAATTCACTTAAAGATGAATCAGTTTTGCTTCTGTATAGCTATTTACTTAATCATACTTAAATTCAGCAATCATAAATTGTAAATCCTCAAATTAATTGAAAGAAAAAGTTTGTTGAAGATTAGGCTTTCATGAAGAACTGTCTGGTTCCCAGATTCACTGTTAGACACAACTGTAGCTTAAAAAGAAATAATGTTACAAAAATTAATGGAAAATACATAGTTTTAAGAACTAGAGCAGCTTCACCAATGGATATAGCTGTCAAGTGACTACCTAGAGGTAGTGAGGCCTGTCCTACCATAGGTAGTGAGCACAGGCAGGCATTGTAACATAAATGGTGTCAAGAAAGGTTGTAACTACTCCTGCCTTATCTTTCCCCTGCTGCTCCTCTGAGTCATCTTACTCTACTGCCACTTTCAGGATGATCTATCAAATACTGATTGGATGTAGAACGTATATGGTCTTATCAACCAAATTATGTGATGAGTTTGGGATGCTGGGGAAAAACATCCACTAGAGGCCACCACAGTCTTTCTCTCAGCTGTATTTAAATTTGTGTGTCCGGTAGCCTGGAGGAGGGGGGGAAAAAAATCCAGAGGCCCACAGTTTTGCTGTATTTTCAGCAAAAACTTAGTTTTTGTGTCCTTTTAAGTAGTAGCTCTGCTGTAACTTAAACACAAGTGGTGAATTAGATCAGACACGTGTCCATGTAGTTTTGAACACTGCTAGTGCCTAGTAACAAGAATATGCTATGTCCTGCAGGTCCAGGAAGGATGTTCTTATCTGGCCAAAATTATTTCATCACTTGTGTTTGAGAGAACAGGAGCTTCAATATTAAAGCTTTATTTTTAACCCAAAACTGCAACATCTTAGATTAAGAGCAATGTTGAGGATGTAAAGAAAGTCTTGGATGAGATCTACTGGTTGTGTTTGGGTTTGCAGGCATGTATGCAGTGCTGTGACAGATGCTGATTTCTTTGCTTAATGCTTGTGAAAAACAGTACAGAAAACCTGTTCTCCAGCAATTATTTGATGCTTTCAAAAAAATTGCTAGAAGATGTTATATGATCATTTCCTGCAGGAACTATATGAGAGTGTTGTCCGCAGTGGTTAAAATAACTTCACGGAAAAAATGTATTAAAACTTGCAGTTTGTAGTTTTGGTCTTCAGTAATAAGTCTTCAATAATAGGTCTTGTTCCTTTAACGTGTGCCCCTTTTTGCATAGCAGAAACAGTTTTGGGATGATGTTGGAAAACAGTATGCATTGCATTCATTGTTTTTGGGGTCTTCTGGATAATTTTGCTCTAGTCTGCTCAGAAAAAAAGCAGTGCACTGGCCTTACCTGTTCTGGGCCCTATTAGGATTGGTTTTGCTAGTGAGAAGTGCTGCAGTGCAGTGCAATTTAGTCCTGAAAGAATAATAAGAAATATAGCTCTCCTTCAGGAATGTCTTGGGACTTCGGTGGAGTCTGGGCAAAGTTTTCCTGAACATCTGGATTTGGGTAGTCCTGGTAAGAAATGGCAAACTATGAATCATGTTATTAGCTGTGAACATGGTTTGATTTGAAATTCATAAAATTGTCAGTGACAGGTTGAGATTCTGACTGCCTGTTCACCATCTCAGTATTGTTATGCTGACCTTTTAGACAAACATTGTGCTAAAAGTCAGTTTGTGTGGTTCCAGATCTATCTGAATGCATTTGGAAATGGGTGGCAAGATGTGCAATGCTTAAACTGAGAAGGTACAATGTAGAGCACTCTCCTTTATACTCTGGGCTATTGCTTTTTAGGTGAATGGCTTCATTCAGACTTGCAGGAATGCAGCAGGAGCCAGAAACTGTGATTATGCCTGAAGCAATTGATTCTCTAGAACTCAAATACGTACCCCTATTTCCCCACCCCCATGCCTGCCCTGCTTCAAGAACTTAAGTGATTTGAAATGAAAACCTTGTAATTTCTAGTGATTTACACAGCTCGGCAGTATGGGGGATATTATAAATGTCTAACTAAATCGTTAGACTAGAATATGCCCCACCCTGGAGAGAATGAGGTAAATCATTCTCATTCTTGGCACTGGTATTTAAATTTAGTTCATAGCATATCATAAAAAAAATTTCATACATTGTAAACCGTCTGTGCTGTCAAAAAAACTCTCAGCAGCTTTCTAGAGGAAAATTTTTAGCAGGTGAAAGAAATGTTAATATAGTTTCTAGATGCAGCATAAATGGTGCCATAGAGAACTGTGACCCTCTTTGCTCTTGCTTTCTTTCTCTCCCTTCTTCCCCTTCTCTGCCTGGAAGTCTGAAGTCATGAAAATGAGCTGTTGTGAAGACCGAGAGAAACCCTGGAGGTTCCTCTTACCAGGGAGCCAGCAGGCTTTTTGTCTCCACAGACACAAGACTCCTTTGCAAAGGACTGTTGTTCTGGACCGGACCAGAAGACCACATGTACTGGTGTCCTCCTCCGTGGCCCTTTAGGGAAGGAACATAAGATTGAGAGAACTGTAATCCTGTTTTATCCACCCAGTTTCTGGCAGTCATCGGTTTAGGGACTTACGAAGCATCCGGTTGCATCAAAACTTTTACTTTTCATAGCCACCAAATGGATGTATTCTACATCCCTCTTGAACCCATTTAAATACTTGGCATTCACAACAATCAATAAGTTACACAATTTAACTATGCCTTCTTTGGAAAATATTTCCTTTGGCTTTTTTTTTTTTTTTTTAACTGATGATTTCCTTGTGTGAGTCTCAAGTAGGGAATAATCATTCCCTCATCCTATTCATGTTGCATATAATTTTATAGGCCTCTGCTCCAAGCCTGAGGGTTTCCAGTCTGTTTAGTGTTTTCTTGCAGAGAAACTGTTCTGTATATCTGATTATCTTAGTTATCGTTTATGTACCCTTTCTAGTTCTCCCAGATGCTTCATCTTTGGGCTTATATGTTATTTTAAATTTATTGGGAAGTAACTCCTAACAGTTACCTCACTTCTAGATATGATTTTTGATTTTTAACTGCATTTTTCTGGTATATATTTCACCTCTTCATTGCTGTTTTTGTTGCATGTACTTATGGGTTTGTTTAGTTGCATAATTCTGTTCCTAGAATAATGAGACATCGAGATATGCATTTTAGGACATTGATCAGTAATACAACAGGGCCTCACGAGGAAATTAAACAATAACTTGTGAATGTAGAAGTGAAAGGCTTGTCCTTGAACACTGCCTGGTTTTCCCTGGCTGTGCTGGCTAGAGGCCTCTTGGTTTTGTTTGTAGCTTAGTGCCCATGCAGTAGTTGTTCTCTGCTACTATTACTGATGCTATTAAAACACTTTTCAAATGATTTGGGAAAGGTGCTTTTAAACAGTAGCATTTGTATGCAAATGTATGATTGAAGATTGCATTCCTGACTTCTCTATAAGCATAATCAGAGCTGAATTTTATCCTGCTTTAAGTCCAGAGGTAATCAAATCAAAGGTCTGTCATACCTTTATTTTGTTATGTTCTGCTCTCAGATTAAACCTCTTGGTCAGGAGCTTTTATGTATATGTACATCTGGAGCCTTAACCTAATTCTACAAAATACAGACTCTTAAAAGAAAAATATGACATTTGGAGATCAGAATCCAAAATGCAGTGTGTATGCCTGAAAAACTTAAGAACAGATACTTGAATTATAAAAATAAGGAAGAAATCATAAATTGGTCATAATACCTTAGTTCTGCAATATTTCAATAGCAAACACTGAAATAAAAGTTTCAAAGCCTCTGGGATCTGGAGTTCTTGAGAAAAGACAGTGCAACAAAGTAACCCTTTTTGGCAGGAGCATTGCTAGGCTGCCTTAGCTGTAGGAAGTAGCTTGAATTTCTTTCACTGGAGTTCAACTAATTCTTAAAGGGTCATTGGTCACAAGCCATAATTTCAGAAGCAGAAATCTTCAAGATAGTTCAAGATTGGAAAAGAACAATTTTGCATTTTATGAAATTGCCATGGACAATGACAAGTAACTAGTAAAATAGGAAAAGAACAAAATAGAACCATCTCCTGGAGTTCTCCGCCCAGTACGATTTGATCATCCCAGCATCAGCCTGCTAATAATTTCAAGGATGGATTTAGATGTGATATCAAACTAAGCTGCTGCATAGTATGATTAGGAAGTTAACTTGAAAATCCTATGAGTGAAGTTCTGTTTCTGCGAAACCTTGGACTAGTCATTTTTCTAGCTGTTTCTCTGTTCAGTGGATCATTTTTAGCTCATGTAGATACTAGGACACTGACTTAATCATTTATATATGCCTTCTATCCAAGGATCTTAGCAGCCTACAAATGTGTTTTATCTATTGTGCACTGCAGGTGCTGCTTTAAAGAAAAATGGCAGCGCATTGAATTCTGTGTGGCCTGGTAATTCAGTTTAATGAGGAAGGCTATTTTCTTGTCAAAAATCATCCGTAACTTTAAAAGCAGATGTGTTTCTTTTTCTACTCGAGACAAGTACTACCTGATGCAAACAAGATACTATGCCATAGTGCTTTGGATTTTCCATACTTCTAACTTACAGAGTCATTTGACCTGGGTATCTAAATGACACAGATAAAATAACATGGAATAGCATCTAAACAGCCCTAGGACTCATAACTAAACAAAAACAAGACAAAAGGTGATCCGTGTATCGGAGACAAAGAGGGCTGGAGAAAAAATACTGTTTTCATCCTACAGCGGAGGACTGTGGCCAGTGGTCCAAAGGCTTCTGTGATACAGTCGGGGAAGAGCCTGAATTACAGCTCAAAGTGTAGAAGGGCAGGACCTTCCACCACCTGCCACTGCACATGTCCGTTGGGGTGCTGGCTGAGATGCGTTGTTAAAATGCCTCTGAAGTCAGAAGATATGTTAATATTTATATTTGTTTTAAGAAATGAACTGGAAAGAAGGAACTGAAGAAGGCCTGGGGTTTGAGAGGCCGCCTGATAACCGAGGCTCACGGACGGTGGAGTGCCAGCTTTTAGATGAGTTCACAAGTGACAGAAACGCAAAGAACAGCTTTGTTCTGGAAGTCACGTGCCAAGGAAGGAGCTGCTCACTTCTAAGTTCAGACTCTGAGGTACAGTATAGCCATTTATACCACTCCAGAAAGTGTTCCCAGAGGAATGAAAACTTTTTCAGTTTTTCCCCACTCTGGCACACGGTCACTTTTCCATGCCTGCAGCTATGAGCAATGTTTATATCTGGGCTTATAATTTGATGTGGTTTGGGACTTCCAAGTTCTACAGTAACCCTACAGATTTTTGGCAGCAAAAGAGTTGCTAAGGAGCTGAATCTTTTGATCTCAGTTCAGACTGCAAAACTTTACAGTGGTGCTTACAAATGAAATTTTTATCTAACACCTGAATACCTGTGTTCCCCAGAACAACGTCACTCTTGATTACCTCTGCCCTCCCCAAAAAGCATCCGGTCGAGTAACTGTACAAGAGATGACTGTGCTTGCAGCAGTGTCTGGAGGACTATAAATAGACTTATATAAATGTGTGTAAGGATCCAGCATATTGTCTGAATGATCTAAAATTAGATTGCCCTAATGTTCGTGCATCAGTCTTCCTTTGCTACAGTAAAATGAGTCTCTTTCCAAAGTATTTAAGCTTGAATTAGGGTTAGTTAGTAATGGGGGGAGGCTGGGGAGCCTGTTTGAGGGGAAACTCCTGAAGCAAATGTTCTGTTTTTCTTAAAAGAACTTAATAGCTTTAACAAAATCAGCTACAGTCACCGCAGAAAAAGAGCAGCTGGAGGTTCCTGGGGAAGTATGGATGTATGCAGTTACAGTTTGCTCCAAAATATCAACTTTCTGCTCTTTTTATTTTTTCCATTTCAAGGACATTGCACCTTGAATGCAACAAGTGTTTTGAAAAAGATTTACAGAAGGTAGAGTGGAAAAATCCCAGAATGCACATTTGCCTTTTTGCCTGTGATTAAATAACATTGTATGTCCTATGTTCAAGTATTTTAATTCTTGGTTCCCTAACCATTCTTTGCAACAAATAACAGTAGCTATGTATTTTAGATAAATTTGACTGTTTCCTGATATCAGCTGGAAATATTCGAGTTAGCTATTATTCGTTCTATATAATGAAATAATGCTTTCTTGTTCAAATAACTTACCATTGAGTTATGAAGAGAACATAAATATTAGTAATTCCATAGTCTTCAATTCCCATCTTCACACTGCAATGTTTTGTGTGGTGGGAGTTTATTATAATTTTTCATATTAAAAAATTCTAATATACTTGGCCTCTTACATAAATATTGGTTTGTTAGCAATGAAAGCATAGAAAATAAATTATTGTTCTGTTGATGAAATTGCAGCTTGACTGGGAAGTAGCACTGTTTATTTTTGATTTTGTCTCTTCTGCTGGACATGTTTATGAAATTTTATTACTCAAATCTGCATAAACAATGGTCCAGCACACTGGAGCAAAATGAGATGTGTCCTCTGCTTTGCTAGTCAAATCAAGTTGGAGACCTGGGGGAAGTTTTCAAGCCATTATTAATAAGGCTCTATTAAAAAATGCTAATAATGTATCTCTTATCTGCCTACACACTGTAAGGGACTGTGTCAATTGCATTGTATGTTGGATTTATAATAGCCATTGAAATGAATTTTTAAAAAAAATTGTTGAGGTCTTTGGAGCACCTGAATTCTTGAAGTGCTCTCTGAAAGTCTTGTATAGGATTTTGCACATCCAGAGAAGAGGTATTTAAGGGTGTTTATTTAATCCAGTGAAGGAATCCAACAGTTTCATGTTTTTAATTTCCAAGCGAGTCTGTCAGTTTAACTCTTAGTTATCTAGGGCACAACATTCGATCAGTGTTTGTATATGAAAAACTCCATTTCTTACAGCTTCATTTGTATGGAATCTTCAATTTCTGCCTATAAGATCTCAGGTAAGTTTTTTTTTCTGGTTTTATCAGCCTTTTGATGGAGATAAACTATTATCTGGGTGTCAAAAGCTTAAAAAAAATTAAGTTGGATATCAAATACAGTTTCACACATGATGCATTATTTTGATCATACTTCTGCATGTGTGAACATATATGCAACTGTGCATAGAGATGCAAACTGAGGTGAAGAACCTAAAAAAATTGTCAAGAAAAGATTTTACATACCAGTAGTTAGCAGTAGTTAGTTTTAGCCACAAGAGGGAGTGATGTTTATCTTCACTGAAAACATTACTGCTTTAACTAGAAAAGGCTAGCATTTATTTACAAGGTTAAAAGTCTTCATTTTCAGTTCCTATCACTGTTCTGTCTTCATTCTCCATGTCTTCTGGTAACATGTACGAAGAACAGAATATAAATAAAACATATAAAATATAACATAGTTGATTAGGAACCTCCAACTATGTCAACTTTTACCTGAAGTTTGTTAAGCGGTTTTGAACATAGTGTATCCATTGTGCTTTGAAGGTTAACTTATGCCTAACTTAACGCTCTGGACAAGATATCCCTTATGTCAGAGGATTTCTGTAACAGAGTTGAAAGCTGTAGCCACATCTCCTGTTTCTCCAGTGCTATGCTTTTCTCTCAGGTTCTCTCCTGCTCTTTTGGAGGCAGTAATTGAAAATATGGTTTTTATTTCATAATTTACTAAGCAACAAGTGAGTTAAATCAGAAAACAAAATAGTCTCTCTTGCAGCGACAGGCTGCTGGTGCATTTTTTTTCCATATTTTTGCCCTTAGAATATTCGAGTTAATCTATTTAAAAGTTTTGAAGATCTGTACGCTGGCCACTTTATTAGGAGATTCCTGAGCTGGGATACAACCACCTGCAGAGAGGAAGCTGAAAGGGCTAATAAGGGGCCTCGTTGCCTCCGCCAGCTCCAAACAAACCAACCTCCATCCAGTTGGACAAGAGCAGTTATAAAATAACATGGAATGGGAGCAGCAGGTGAAAGGTGGCTTGTTGCCCTGGGCAGATGTTGAAGGTATAGGGTAGGAAAAGAGATAAGAGCAATGTGGTGAAGAATGAAAAAGGCTTAACTAAATTTTAAAGTTGTATTACAAATAAGTGACTTTGCTATGCTTGCATTTTGCTTTGCATGCCATTTTGCATTTGTTTTTGTGCAGTGCCTCTTATTCAGTTTTTTTTTGTGCATCTTCCTGTTGATTGCCAGGTAGAGAGCTCGACTGTAACACCTGGATGTTGCTCTCTTAACATCGTCCTTGTATTTGAAGAATCCACAGATTTGTTAGTAAGGTACTACATAAGCAGGCAGTAAGTGGTCACCTGGGTTTGTGGGTTCTCTTGTCTGGCAAAAATCAGAAATAACCTGGTTTTTTTAGGAGAAACATAGCTGCAGCAGCCCCTGGTAGCATGATGCAGCCTATGGACACACTAGTGTCCTGTTCCTTGGGAGGAGTTTGGGGGTTTTCTTGGGTAGAGAGAGGAGGAAGAGGGCTTTATTTTTATTTCCCCTTCTGTATTCTTACAAGTATACCTAGCAGTGCTCCACACTCTTTCCAGGATTTCACAGGGGTTGTACAGGCATAAATAAAGAAGGCAGAATTTGGACCATAGGTTATTTATTCAGTATGGGAGGGAGGGAACATTTATTTTTTGTTTGGTGTAACCACAATGGTCTGTCACTTCTAAACCCAGTTTTCAGACAATACGAGCATCTCTGAACATGTCATTTGTGAGCTTGTGTTAAGGCAGTGGTTTTCCTGCTATAGGATAAGCACAATAACTGGATTTTACATGTAAGTATAGAGCTGTGCTTGCAGTATGAAATGATGAAGAACAAATGCACCTTTGGCGTTATTCTTGGGGTAAGTAAGGCTATAGATGGTAGATTAAGCTAGAGGATTCAGTAGAAGTTTAAGTATTTGTGTATGATAGAATTGGTGGCTGTGGAGGGTTTTATTACAGGCTTTGATCTATAATAAGAGTCTGAGCCTGGAAACATAAAAATGGTCCTTTCCCATGAACAAAGCTCTGTGTGCATATTTGACAGCCAGCATGACCAAAAATGTTGGAACTTACCAATGGGTGTATCCCAAAAAAGTCTTTTCTGTAATACAACTGGAAATGTGCTTTAAATCAGAAAGGCTGTACAGTTTTGATTTGTTTTTCTTTACATAGATATAGTAAAGAAACTTGTTTTAAAAAAAAAAAAACAAACTTTGTACTAAAGCTAGTTTTAGTGTCTCTTACTAGCTGTTTTGATTAATTATTTTGCCCTGTGCCTCATTCTTTATGGCAGATTGATTTAGGAGATATGTGGTTGGTTCAGTTACTGTTCTCTCTTTTTTTCAGTCCATTCATAAGCAACTAAATTGCGGTGGTAGTTTGCCCCAAAGATTTTTCTGAAAACACAGACTCCCTCCAGCACCACTGAGCCGGGGAGCTGTAGCCCCAGTCACTTTGATGTTGTTGCAGACCTCACGTTGCTGCTTTCATTCTCATAATGAAGACAGTGGTGGGAGGGAGGAAAGAGAGACTTGCAGCATATCTTCTAATTATCTATTATAGTTTGTTATACGAATTTGGAGGTTTCTAAGATAGAGGCAAGCTAGGCCTGTAATATTTGTATTTTTTTCTATAAAATATTAGCCTTGATTCACAAATATACCACTAGAAATTTCATAATGGCATTGTTTGGAGAATGTGAAAAAGTGTGCTCTCTTAGGAATGGTTTAGAAATTTAGGAAATAAATTTTTTAGAAGGGAAGAATCTTTCTAGTGAAATGGTCAAGAAAGGGAGCAGGAGGAAATCGGTGCCAAGGTGAAGGTACTGATGACCAGAAGCTTGAATTTGGTTTGGAAGATAAAACATTGTAAATGCAACATTTTGGGCCCTATGGAAAAAGGCAACAATGGGTAACAGGCAGAAAAGAGTTCATTTCAGCACTCGGAGCAAATCCCAGTTTATTTATAGGGATGTGGAGGAAATGTTAGCGTGGTCTGAGCATTGCTTCACTGTGGGGAGGGGGCAGTCTTTCAAGTTAAGCTTTGCCAGTCTTATGACTTTAAGTGCATCTGTTGTGCTTGGATATCCTCTTGTTTTTGTGGGATAACATGATGAAAGAATAAAAAACATATTTCATAATATTGCTTGTGCTACTAAAACACAGCTATAAAGTGCACAATCATTCCTGTTTGTAGGGCAAGATTATCAGTAGTGTGTGGTTAGTTGTTAGTAATGAGACTTTTCGAACACAAAGATAATGGCAAACCAATATTCACTCAAAAATAAATTATTTGTGTTTATAATAGCACTTTTAATTCCAGTGGTGCGGGGAGTTGTAGCGTCAGAAGGGTTACTTCACTGATTACTGAAACACAGCCACTTCTGCTTGAAAGAGCAGTATCAGTTTGACAACTCATAGCGTTATTGCACAACAGCTTAGAGCAGGAAGCAGAGCCAATAGTAATCTTGGAGGAAATTGAGTGTAGTTACCAGCACGAGAATCTGGCCAGGAGCAGAGACTAGACTCTCTTTCAGAGAGGTGCCTGCCAAAAGACTCCCTTTCTCTTTTCCCTTTACCCAAAGTCATCTAGCACCTCACTTTTCGGTCTCATTCTGTAAGTGGATTGTTTTTAAGACCGCTTTTCTTGAAAACATTCTTAAAATACCATTGGTCTAAAAATAGGACTTGTAATACAAAAGTAGGGATTTTTCTTTTTCCCAGCCACTAGGTACTTTTGGACATACTCACTTCAGACATGTTGTTCAAACATCAGTTGCATGTTTTGCCAAATTCATTATTTATCTGCTTTAATACTGTGACTGATCTCCAGTTGCTGTTCAAAGGCACAAGGAACAGTTTCCCTCAGTTCCATTCCTAGATGAGCAAAAGCTTATAGGCATTGATAAGAACATTTTATAGTTTTGCCTCATTTATCCTTGTTCCAGAATTCCATGGTCTCAAGTATATAATCTTGTTTTGTATGTTTACAATGCAAATTGAACAAATAGCTGGAGTTAAGCCTCAAATGGTCCATTGGCTAAGCCCATTGGCTTAGAGTTTACACCTCCTCAACACATGAAGAAACTACAGATCCTTAAAATACAGCTTGCCCAGAGTAGATCTGGGAATTTAACAAAGATCTATGTTTTATTGCTACCTCAAACCTCCTCCTTTCCATTTCTTCTCCTTTTCCCTTTTTCTTTCTTTCCTGTTGGGTCCCAATTTGGGTCCCCACATAAAGTCTTGGATATGATGTGGTTTGTTAGCTTGGATGCCATAATGAATCAACATAGCTATACTGCTTGAGTTAGTATTTCTTGGAGTTTTCCAGTTGTCTAAGGTTTCCCAGACCTTCTAGCATTCTAAATGGTGGAGTTGATTCTATATAGAGTAAAAAAGCTATAAAAAACCTTCCTCCTTAACAGCTAAAAGGACTTAGCATGAAGCCATAAAATTTCTCAGAAGCTCATATATCTGTTCTTATATTGCTATATTCTTTTTGAGAACCGGATCTGGCTTTTAAATCTCCACCTCTTTGCTGTATCCTTCATCTCTGCAGAGATACTGTACTTAAGTAACTTTCCACTTAGAGCAAAGCAGCCCAGATTCTTATTCAGTCCATCAGCTTCACTCGAGAGGTGATGTTAATAAAATATTGTTACAATAGTAAAACATTACTCTCCATCTCTCTCTTTCATTTTAGAGTCCGTTTAACTTGTGTTGATCAGCTTACATTCCAAATTATGTTAAGAATATTGATAAATGTAGATTGACATGACCTTTCAAACTGTATTAAACTAAAAAAGGATGGTCCAGTTTTGTCATTGTAAGGAAGTTCCATGTTAAGGAGTATTTTTGCTTTCAATGCAGAGGAAGGTGAGTGCTTTGCGTTTGCTCAGCGTCTAGCTGTCAGCAAAGCGATGGGAAGGCACCTGTCCTCTGCACTGCAGCTGACTCAAAGAATGTCCTATGGATAAAGTTATTTAACTATAGGTTCATACACCTGGCAAAGCAGGACGTAGTAACAGTGATGCCTATGGGTCCCGTTGCAATCAGATGTTCTCTGATGTTGAACAATGACACGTTATGTCTTTAAAACATGCAAGAATTGGGATTCAGACTTCTGAAACTTGCTGAGGATTTTTGAATGCCTTTATTTTTGTCATTCTTCACTTGATCTAAGCTACCTTTGAGATTGTTGCACTAAATGCCAAGCTGACATACTTAAAAATATTTCTTTTAGGATTTCAATTTGAGTTCTCAGAAAAATACACTCAAAATCAGTAATGATTTTTGAATGTCTGGATCTTTGTGAAGCATTTGGAGCTCATTAGCAGAAAAGCACTAGAAGCAACTGTGAAAGTATTAGGAAACAGTATTGTGCAACTCTCCAAGCATTTGGCTAGGGTTGAGATTCTAGCTGTGCCATTTGCTCTGTATATGGTATCTGCCATCCTTCCTTTTGTTGCTTGATCTACAGAAGAGATATTTTCCTGTCTTCAAGGTATAAGAAATTGTATTTTATTTTCTATGTAAGACCAATAATAGGTTACTCCTAAGGACTTCGGAGGCCTTGGATCTTCAAAATTTTGGCTCCAGCCTGGGGGCATCTATAACCAGGTGGTTAAATGAAGCACACACAGAGAGCACATGCTGGATTTGCTGCGCCAAAGAGGATGGTTCATGCTGTTCACAAGAAGTCCAGTGTCAGATCTGTTACATGTGTACAGATCAATTTGGTAATGAGATTCACTTGCATGTATCCAGTCCTTTCCTAGACTTTCGGGAAACTAGAAAAACAACCTGTTGCTAAGAGAAAAGCTGTCTCCTATGCTTTTCATATAAATCATGGTTTTTTGATCATATTATATAAAATCATGTAGTATTTGCTATGTCTGGCAACCCTATTGTGGGTTGTGAGGTCTCTTCAAACTGGTGCTCAGGGTCTAGACCCCACCAAGACCTCTCCTTAAGACAGCACTCCTTGGTAAAAGGGTGTATATAACCATGTCAGCGCTAATTTTCACAACAGGAATTTTCCATGGCCATTATCACAGTTAGGTAACTAACTGAGAGGAGGCATAGCTCTCTTCTACTGCCATTTGCCGTGCTTCCATTCCAAAGCTTTCCCTTGTGCATAGGCTGTCCTCTCACATTTTGTTACTTTTTCCCTTCTCATTTGCTATCTGGCTTTTATATATATCGCTTTTGGATGCTTACTTCCCAGTCGTAGTTACAACATACTCTGTGTGTTTGGTTTGCTTGGTTGGTTTCTTTATAGTGCTTTTGCATCATATATGAATAGTACTGTTTAAAATAGACAGCTCCTATGGGTCAGGAAAGAAATTGTTCAGAATAACACTGAGAATCTCCTGGAACTGTGTTCCACTGTTAAATTCCTTGTGTAACTGTTTGGTTTTGCTTCTTTTTGAAAAACACCTGTCAGAACCCAAAGTAGCCTTTTTATATCAATGATTGTTCATGTCTCAGTTTGTATACTGTAGATTTACAGTCTTTCTAATAGAAATTTTCCTATAAGCAACAAATGTATCTAAGTTTAGATACATGTAAACACATTTCAATAATATTTTTCTTCTTTTAACAAAGTAGTTCTATGTTTCTTGAGATAAGGGACCAAAGGACTCTTTTTTGCTAGTTGTAAAAGTTGTTGCTGCATTGACTTCAGTCAAGATGGCCAGTTGCAACATTGAGGAATCGCTATTCTGTGCAAGAGTATTCATTTTTCCAAGATGTGATTGTGGCTCCCAAAATAGCTGCAGTATGGCTATGTAGTAAATCTCAGATTTGCCAGTCTTGACAAACCCTTTTAAACACTTTTTTTTTTTTTCTTCCTCCATATGACTTCAAAGGTATCTTTAAAAAGTATATTTTGCAAGCAGCTGCAATAGCAGTTGGAGCCTCTCTTGTTTTCTGGTGAAGTTCCAGTCCTCAGTAAAAGGTGTTCTGCGCTTTCAATTGAATGCAAAGTTTCACTTGCCTTTATTATTATTTCCCTGAATTAATTAATGGGTGTTAGAACAGCAAGTGAAAAATAAGGTGTATATTTTCTCTGATACTTGTAGGGAAGCAACAGGAAATAAACATAACTTATTGTTACCTCTCAGTAGAATTAATATGAACTACCCACTATATAAAAAATAATAGGCTCGACTGCTTTTATACTAATACTCTCATTGAATGTCTTCAGCCAAAAAGACTCCGACAGGTACAGAACATTGGCAGAAGTTGTCTGAAAACTAGAGGAAAATCTCGGAGCACATATCAGTAATTGAGAGCAAAAATGTATTACAAGCATCATAAAGCTTCATAAAAACAGAAGTGGCAGAAGAAAGGCTAGTGCAAACAGACTGCAACACAGAAAGGTCTGCCTGAGGCATGCCACCAACCACCGTTCTGCCCCTCCATGATACTCTGGAGTAGCCTTGCAATCCTCAGTAAGGTTGTTTTCATGTTTGTGAATCCTGATTATTCCACACCGATCATTAAAGACAGGTTGCAAGTTTTTCCTTCCAGCAGAGTGGTCTCAGTAAGCATTTCCCCTGTGGGACTGTTGCGTGGGCTCTCTTCTGCGAAGCCGCTAGCCTCCTGAGCTACTGCACCCTGTCACTCCTCATGGGGTAAGGGCCAAGGTGCCCTCAGAAGACGATGCATCCCTCTTGCTGTCAGGAGATGAAAAGGAATAGTGAAAAACAGATAAAAGGAAGCAGTAACTACCTTTGCGAAGGGCGGCCAGTGGCCTCAGACTGGTGGACAATGATGGGCTGTGAGAGCTACGCTGGAAGAGGGTCTTCCCCAGTGGGCTTTTCCTGAGAGCACCGTTGTTGCAGGAGAGCATCTCCGCTTGGAGACCAGCGGGCGGCCGCACAGGCGGAGCAGGAGGAATATTTGCGCTCGCAGTCTTCAGGTGCAATCTACTCATGAGAGCTCAGTGCTTTTAAACTTTATCAGAAATATCTGAATTGCTTGGAAAAAAATCACTTTGGACAGGACAGCTGTGATGCTGGGTGATGCTGCCTTAAAGGTCTCATTTTAGAAGTGAACTTTAACTTGTGATCTGCTTAACCTACTATTCTTTTCAGAAATAAAGTGATGAGCCTGGTGTCATTCTCAAAAAATGATTTCTGGTCCCACAGGAGTAGTTTCTTCAATTTGGGGAAAGAGATTTTTATTTGAAATACAAAAAAATTGAAGCGTTGCTTTACAGATAAGCTGATGTTTACTTTTACATGTGGAATGCCTCTAACACCAGTTAAAGATGGATAGCAAAGTCTTTAAGTATACATAAAAAGCAAATGTTTTCCACCTTTCTTTTCTTCCTGTTTTAATGCCATGCTGTCCTATATAGTGAGTGAGTTATGGTAGTTAGTAATAGAAAAATCCTTTTTATGAGGAAAAAAAAAAAAGAAAAAGCCTGAAAGCCCGACTTATTTTTATATCAATAAAGCTTCTGTAATTTCTTGGCTGTCTTGTAGCTTCAGAGAAAATTCAGAGTACCAGCAGAGTAAGTGTAGTGTGGGAGGGGTTCAGCTGAAGCATAAATTAGCTGTATTTCATTTCCCCTTAATAAGGAATTTCAGTTTTTCCACAGCTAACTGTATAATCAATTTGCTCCCCTGCTGGCTCGCTAACTTGCTGTTGGCTTTGCTTCAATAATATCAAGCCTGTAATGAGGGAAATGGGAGGCTCTAATCACACAGAGGAGAAATAAGCAACTGTGATATAACATGTAGTTTAGCTGTGCAGAATTTTGCTGTGTCTTTTATCATTGAAGAGCTCAAGTATGTTCCCACCCCCCCCCCAATGCTTGCTGCCTTTTGTAGACTAAAAAGCAGCGTACTCCTCCAGCCTCATTAATCATATTTCACTGACTGGATGACACTAAATACTTAAATCCTATCCCGTTTTCCTGCAGCCTCAAGCTCACTAGTTCTTCTTCTCTCTAAAGTTTAAACTGTGTACTTGCATAGCCAGGATGCATGGCAGCTGCACTTTTCTGAATTAGTAATATGACATAATTTTGTTTCATTCTGCTGTAAAATTGTTAGTCAAAGTATACTTTAATTGTAACATTATTGTACCACAAGCCTGGGAGAGATTATAGAGGAAAAAATATGGTATAATAACTGCTGAGTTTGTTTTTCCTGCCTTCACCATGCCTAGAAATTATACCCTGTGTTTTGGGTTTCTTCAGTTACTCACTTGTAATTCCACGTTTTTTCCAACACTTTGGATATACAAGACACAAGTTAAACATACAAGATAAACAAAGATTATCTTTAGTCACAGTATCGCCAGACAAAAGGCTCCTCCGAGCTAGCAGTCCCCACCCCTACACTTCTATTTCTGCTCCTCATTCTAAATGCTCTACTTCTAGTTGCAGATAACGCGCCTGGCAGAGCTGCGCAAAAAGGAAAGTCTGTGTGTCAAACTAAAAACACTGGGTTTTGTTGTCTGACTTCAAAATTTGGGGAGGTATGACTTTTGCTTCATCTCTGGAAAAAAAATTTTTTTCCTGCCAGTGTGTGGGGAGAATAATTGGGGGGAGGATGTGGGGTTAAAGTTCAATTTTAGTTTTCTGCGTCATTTGGTCTCATTTTGAATTGTGGCCATGTGATCAGGCACCATTCAGTGTAATGAGAGGCAGAGGGGGGGAAGTTGAGCCAATGTCAGAGAAAACTTAGAAGAAAAGAGCATTAAATACAAATGGTTTTAATTTAATTTTATGCATTTTTTTCTGATTATAAATATATAACTGTAGTTCATAAACAATTTCTTGCTGTTTCTGCACAGTGTTTTGGAAGCTCATATGTTCAGTGTCCTGATGAAAAAAGCCTTTTTATTGCACACTAGCAATAAAAAGTCAACATTGCTGCAAAGATATTTGCCTGTTTTCTATGTTACCAGTGAGTCCTTGATGAAGTTGTCATTCCAGAATATGTGCCCTGTTTGTGATGAAGGTTGGAGGGGAAAAAAAAATGTATGCAATTAGGAAAAACAGTCTTGTTTTGATTTGTAAACTGGATGAATTTTGCTATTAATTCTATTGATGCAATATATATAACAATGCACAAAATGGTTATTTTGTGAGATGAGAGCAATCAGAACCAACAAAATCCATTCCTCATCTTTTTTTTTTGTGTTGTTTTAAATATCTATCACACATGTATGCCGGCACACAAGTATTTAAAAGCATGCATGCACGCCCCGATGTCAGGAAGTAGCAAGAAGGTAGCATGGCTCATTGCCTTCCACCTCTTTTAGGCTCAGAGCACCCTGCCATTGCCCACAGTGCCAGAGCTTTGGTTATTCTGTTACTATATTTGGTTTGTACCTGTTCGATACAGTCCAAAAACATAGCACAGAAGAAATCCTGCTGGCGCCAACCTGGCAGGATGGACGCCTGGGGCGGGAGGGGGTCAGCGTGCTCTTGGGTGCTGAGCAGGGGCTGCGGGCGCAGGGTAGGGGGCAGCACCGTTGCAGTGAGGAGTGAGCCAATAAATGAGCCTTTTCTGAATATTGTGGGTAGCACTGGGAGTGAAGAGGCTTTAGGGATGGGCAGATCCTGGGTCTGTGATGCCAAATCTCTTCTGATACTCTTTTGGGTGCTGGCTGGACTGAGCGCATGCAGTTGCACCTTTCCTTTGTTTTGTAGGCAGATCCCAAAATTTAGAGGTTACAAGGGCTTCCGTCTTGAATCAAGAAATAGACCTGCATTGCCTTTAACTGAGATTGTACACCATGATTTTCAAATCTGCGTGCATGAAATTAAAGATGAGAAGCGTGTTGTTTTGGTTTCAGCACTTCAGAAGGGAAACAAAAGTGCAGTTAGGGATGAAGTTCTATAATTCTGTCTATGCATAAAGTAGAATTGTCTGCATTACACTGTTCAAGAAATAACAGTGGCAGTGATCAGCTGGGTTGCCTTCTCTTTGTGAGGAAAAACTGCCCCCGGGCCCTACGGGCAGGTCAGTTTTACCAGTTGTTATGTTTATTATAAAATGGGTCAGAAATAGTCAGTGATCAAGGAATTTGTCAATAGTAGGCATTAACTTTAGCCCTCGCTGAGAAAAAAAAGGTGCAAAGCCTTGAAATAAGATTGGGAAGGAAGCTTTGGTGGGATGAGAAAGTACCGAAGTGGTAGCAGAGCTCTCTGCTAACAATGCATTTTATGGCTTTCTACCTGAGATGATTTAATGTGATTTGAGTGTTGGCTTTCAGGCTGACAAACTTTTTAAATGTTGGTCAGAAATCTCATGAAAAGTGCAGCTAATGAGCCCCTCAGTCCTCATGATGAATACAGTCCATGAAATAATTTGAGACTTATTGAGAGCGTGTACTTCTGAAGGGAAGCTGCCTGTCTTCTCCTTTCAGACCTTGACTCTTTTGTTCCTACAGATGAAGATATTATTTGGCAGGAGGCCTTTGCAAGAAGTAGCCCTTATCCATGGGGTTAGAACAGAGAACTGCAACTTATTTCTAATTTACTACCATTATCCTACAAGAGACTGAAGAGTTTCTGGCCAGAATGAATTGACTCAATCAGGAAATGCACCCACTGACAACCCCCTCCTTCATTTTCATGCATCACATTTTATTTAATTTTCCAAACTTTCACTTTCATAACATTTTTGATGAGGAAATTTGAAACGTGACAATTTGTTTTCCTTGAAACCTCTAAGATCTTTTCTCTCTTTCTGCCTTTCATTTCAGTTTGTTCCAAATGTATGCCAGTGTGCTGCTGTCTTCTGGGAGTGAAAACTGAACCAGATTTAGCTGGGGAAAGTGGCTTTTTCTGCTCTATTATAGCAGAACCTCCACAGTTGCAGCCCACGTTTTACATCGTTTTTGTGCTACTGCATCACACTGTGAAGTCTCCTCCAAACTGCTGTCTGGGGTCACCTGCAGGACTGCTCTGGCACGCCTGCTTTTTTAAGGGTTTTAGCCTCTCCTTACTAGACTTTGACTCTGTTCTCCCTGAACTAGTTTTCTAAGATTATTATTATATTTTATTCCAGTGTTTCCATCCTCTCTGTTTTTGCGTTATCTCTGTTCTCACTAATAGTATCTGAACATCTTATTTTAGTATTGTTTGATGTAATTAGCATGCTGTTTATTACACATGCTGCCATTTTATTAATGAGAATGCTAAATGAGATGAAACCAAATTTAAAAACCTCCTTCAGCTTAGAGAAAGCTAAATATACTCAAATAATCACTGCTTACCTTTCCAATTTCTAAAGATATCTTTAGCTGTTTTTTTTCCAAGCCACCAGCTTGAACTCACTCTGTAAGGAAGATTAACAGGACACATTACCAGCCTCCACACACATCTGTGAAGCGGACGCTGCTACTGCATTAGGCCAACGTGGTTGGGGACTACGGGACTAAGCTACTATTTTAAAGCATTTTAAATGAGACTGTATCAACAGTTTAATGTTTAAGTAGCTGATATTTCTTTCAAATGTATTAGGCTCCTTGCCGCATCTTATTTTTAAGAATCATTTTCTCTTCTGGTCTGATAACCTTGCGAAAAATCAAAGCACTTAAGCATTTCTTTTGTGAAATTATCCATAACAAGCATTGAAAGGGGGATGTATGTTCTCCAGAATACTTCTGAGTTCCCTCTGACTTTTAATTTAGAAAATAGACACCCACATGACTACAGCTGCAGGATGAGGACTGCTCAATCTGCTTGGTACAAGGATGAAGACAGAGGGAGACTATAAGTAGACCCAAAGACAAAGACATGTATGATTTTAACTTTCTCCAGTATATTTTGAAATATTTTTCAGCATTTATAACTTACTTTTTCTGCAAATTAGCCTAATACCCTAATATACATCAGTATTTTTTGTTCTATCACCATGTTTAAAGTATTTTCTTATTGTGGATCTCTTGCACATTCAGGTATGTACAAACCTTCTCAAAGACTAATCTGCAGTTTTCTGGCTGAAAGATAGAGAGCTTTCTAATCGTAGCAATAAAAGTATAACATTTTAAAACTGAAGTGTTTAAAACTGAAGTGGCTTTAAAACTTCAGTTTTATAGTGTTATACAGAAATTAAAGTATATAATACTATTAGTATTAATAGCACCATGTTATTGTGGTAATGTGGTAAGAAAGAACTTCCTCAGTGTTGCCCAGGGATTTGGTTAGACCATGAGATACAGAGGTATTGGGCATTCCTGGCTTTTAGTTTGGTACTTTCCCAAAACATTTAATATGTCTGACATTGTTTTGCTTGTCAGTGGTTATTCTGCCAATTAATGTGCTGGGGGAGGTTGTTTCTCCTTCTCGTAAATGAGTTGGCCTGTTCTCTTCATAACATTACTAATGTGTCAGATAGGATGCTGCCTTTTTGTTTTTATTTCGCAAATGTGCAGCTTACCCATTCATGTTCATTTGAGGCACTCTGCTGTATTCTGTGCGTGCTCAGAATTGTCACTGGAGTCGGTCAGGGTATTCATTAAACCTTGTGAGGTTATCTATTTCCTGAAGGTACTTTCAGGCAACAGTTTAACAAATTGCTAGTTATTCTATGTGCCCCAGTTTTTGTGGAGATATCAGAGCAGACCTGATTTTCGGAAAGCATTGAGGACAAGAGAACAGACCACATTAAAGTTTCAAGCACCCTGAAATTACCAGCCATTAGATCTTGGCCAGTCCCTGCAATAAAACACACACTACTGGATTCACTTCCCCAGATTGTACTCTATACTTTGCATATCATCTAGTATAGGAATAATGAGCATGTTTTTCTTGCTATATATTTGCTGTAGAAAGTATCCTATTTAAGGATTTTCAGCTGAGGTACAATTCTTGTGTTTTGTTGGATTTATGATAACAATTTCAACGGAGTTAATATATTAATGTTAGTTTTAAATCCTTCCTTCTCAAATGATTTTCCTTTTGCCTATTTAATTTATAATCAAGTGTTTTTTCACTCTGTTTTTATAGCTTGCTTGGTATTCCTCTGGAGAAACTGGAGCTATGATGGTTCCACGATGTTTCCATTTACATTAATTTGTTCATATCAACTTTTTTTTTATTAGCAAATCAAAGTACATTCACAAGTCTCTTAAAGAGAACTTGCTCTCCTATACTATATTCTGCTTTCTGCCCAAAGATTATTTATTTTTTCTTTTCGAGAATGTTTTAATGTAGGTACAATTCTCTCTGACGTTCATTCTTTGAGATATGGTTTCTTGTTTAATTTCTAATGAAATTAAACATGCATGTCACTAAACTTGCTCACAGTGAAAAACAAAGGTCTGTTTTGTGTCTCAGATTATATTGTAATATTTCACTGAAGTGCTTAGAAAACTGTTCTTTGTTTCTTAATGGAACTATAAGCAAACCCATGCTACTCGGGTTTTTTTTACTATCCATTATTTTGTTCATCTTGAAAGATGATATCTCAGTTTTCCATGTGAAGTTTCTATGTTCCTTCTCCAGCTAACTTAAGAAAAATATGTTGTTTATTTTAAAAGATTTCAAAGTCTGGGCAAGCTAAGATATGGAGACACAAATCCGTTTGCATGACAATATTATACTACAGGCCTGTATATTCTTTTCTTCATCAGAAATGGGATTATGGCACGAGTATACAGGATTTCTTATCCATATAATTTGATGGCAGGAAATATTAAAATAAACTATGAACTCAATTTGCAGCTTGTCTTAGGGAGGAAATCGGGATATGACTGGGTAAAATACAGATTGCAGGCTAGCATCTTAAAAAATGTGGATTTGCAGAAATAGAACAATTACATAAGGCGCTCTGTCATTTTCTTTCAGTAACATTGAATATAATTACCTTGCCATTTATCTTAGTAAACGTTAGGTTCCTGAGCAAAGCTATATAAACACAAATTTTTGTATCATTTACACGAAAACCGAAGAGGCTTAACTAACTATATTCTTGGTGAAGCTTCTGTGTCTTAATCCATGCAATCAAATGCATTAAGGAATCAAAGTCCAGAGAAAACAGTTTTTACTCTGTGGCAGATTCACTTGTACAAACAGAATTAGTGTGTTGTTAATTTTTTTTTTAGAACAATGAGGGCCTAATTTTTAAAGGTGCTGAACCTCTTCTAATTAGCTGGGAAGTGAATTAATTGCGTATGGAAGCTAGTCTACTGAGATCCGGGGAAATTACAAAATGGGCTTTGCAGCCGCGAGTCCCATCGCTGTGCCTCAGGCAAGCTGTCCGCAGCCCCCTGCTTCCTCGGCTCGTCTTGGGCCTGTTCTCCTTTTGCACAGGGAGCGGAAAGGGAGGCCTGGCAGCGCTGGCGCCCCAGCCTGCTCTCCTTGGGCACGCTGCCTCTTACCTGAAGCCTCCTGATAAGATGCACTGTCTTTGGGAAGCAGGTTTTTGTTCTCCCCTCGTTGTTGTGAGGCAGGCCCGTGCTTTGTCTTTCCCCAAATCTGCCTGACGCCCAAGCGGCAAGAAAATAAGTTCCACAGAAGAGCAACATCCATAAAGCATGCAGAGAGGTTTCTTTATTTTTCCATCTTTTTTTCACTGAACTGTTGCTTCAAGCTGCCAGTAGTGCAGTGATTTCATTCGTTTTTCTTTTTCTTTTTTTTTTTTTGGGGGGGGGGGTGAGGCCATGAGGGACCTTTGAGGCCTGGGTCTGGTTTTGGAGGGCTGTGCGGGACGCCGCTGCATTGCCAGGGCTCAGCAACGCAGGAGACCCTGGCTGCCGGCTGCCCCTTGCAGCACATCCATGTCCGGGAAGCCACCACCTCCCCTCAGGCCGCTCTTGCTCAAGATGGGAGAGAAAGCAATTTCTCTGTGGAAAAGGGAGGCTGGTTTTTTTTGTTGTTGTTTGTTTGTTTTTTAACACATTTGGTGAAAGAGGAAGCAAAGACCAAGAGCAAATATGATTTAGGCAAGGATTATTTTAGAGGCGCATGGCTGGCACCACAGGCTATCTGCAAGGAGCGCACGCTGCTAGAAACTGTAAAGGTCTGCTGCTGCAGATCCAAGTGGCACGAATTGGTGACTCCCTTGTACCAAAACTGGCCCCTTCACCCTGGTGCTAAATGGTGTCTCATATCATCTGAGATGCCCAAGGTAGCTGATCTGTATTCTAAAAGTCAAATGTTTGTGTGGCTTTTTTCACCATTAAGACTGTACTGGGCTTGTTAGTTTAGGTCAGCTTTGAAAGTTTGTTTTACAGAGTATTTTTCTTCCGAAGTTTTACAAGTACGTTCTTCAGCGGCTAAAAATTTGCCTAGCCTGCAATGCCTAAACTTGTACGGCATCTGGAAGCCTCAAACACACACGCATTTGGATGTGAGGGTAGGTCTCAGTTTCTAATGTATAAAACACACTATGCAATTGCCTGTGAAATTGTAGAGATGTAACATGCTTTTTAATATATAGTAGTTAAAAACAGAGTATGTTTACAGAATTTTAAGGCTTCAGATTGGAGCTGACATACTGCAAGCTGTTTACTTCCATTACCCTACTTACAGGAGCATTTGCTGGAGAACATTATTTGTGCTTAAAACAGGCAATAAGTAAGAGTATCAATAGGAACAGTTTGCAGTGCAGAAAGAGGAATGCTGTTGGCTGGAAAAGAGCGTGGAGTATAGCTGGGTAAAGGATTTCTGTGATCCTGCTTTAGTGCTGCACAAACCCCACAACTCACTTTGCTTTAAATAATTGAGGTCAGTGCTGCAGTTGCATCCCAGTGAATGAGGAAAGGTAAGGATAACACAAGGCATTCATATAAAAAAGAGCTGACGCAGTGTTTTGATGCAGATTTCTACCTACCTGTGTGTGAACCAGTTACACAAGAACTACAAAGTGCTCCTTTCTTTTTTTGTAAGTGGTAGTTGCAGACACTATGATTTAGGGCGAGGTTGCTTTCCGCTCGTATTTAGAATAATACTTACATTTACGAAACACAATATAAATCTGCATCTTCATATTGTCTCTCTTAACAGATTTTTTCATTCAAATCATACAATATTTCAATGTAGATTCTAACCTTATTGCAGTCTGTGCAGTATTTTCTAATTTTTTTGTGCTTGGATTATTTGAGATATGTTGTTGAGGTACGTCATTATGGCAGCACTTAAAAGAACGTACAAAGTTTGTGATCCTATTGCTGCAGGTATACATAAAGAGACATTTCCATAACTTCACTATTTGGGAAATTCTTTTTTTTTTTTTTGCAATGAACTTTTTCACTTGCTCTGAAGTAGTAGTTCAGTCATCATTTGGTTATAGATTAAGGGATGTCTAATATATATGTACATTTCTGTGGTTAAGAAAAAACTTGATTTTCAGTTTCACCTCCATTTGCATTTAATTTCTAGAATTTCTTAATCCATTCACCAAACTGGCATTTTGTATGTAAAGAGGAGAAATTCTCTCTTGAAAGTATTCTAGTTTATTAGTTTTATCTTCCCAGAAATATGCAGAGCTTTATCTTTTCCTGTTCCAGCTTCTATTTCTTTGTCTCTTTGCTTTGACGAAAACCTGTTTAATTACAATGAGTGTGAATAATGATAGCTGCTGATTTTATAGATGACACTTTATACCTATAATGAATATATAGCCACTACTTTGGATATAATACATTATATTAGAGCTGGTTAATATAGGCTTACAAAGGCAACATATTCTGAATTGTGGTGTTCAGATGAAATTCCAAATGTTTAAATACTCTGCTTCTTAAAAATAAACACCATTAATTAGGAATTATTCTTGCATTACTTCTTCATTCCATTGTTTGGGCTTTGCCAGCTTACTTGATTTTCTTCTTTGAGTCATGTGAATTAAAGTTTACTTGGTGTAGGCAAAGGTATTACTCCCTGCTCATGCTTATCCTTGGTTATCATTTGCTTTTTCTGCTTTTTGACAGAGTAGTAAGAAAGTAATTGGGAAATAAGCTCAACAGCAGAGTATAGTAAGAATGATTACTGGCTATAGAAGGAATCTTTACATTTTACTGTCCTCATGTAAATCAAATTGTGATTTATTACGGAATAGTTGCATAGGCCATCCAATGGTTAAATAGAAATAGAATACTGGATTTCTCTAACCAACATATTTTCTTACTCCACAAAAATTTGCAAGTATTCACAAACAATTCATCCGTGACGGGTATGCTAAGAAATAGGCACTGACGAAGTAATGAATCAAATGGAATATTAGAATAATGTCATGAGCAGCTCCTGGAGAGAAAACGGATATAACCCATTTAGTTGGGTATATGTAATATTTTTCTCAGTTCTATCATAGGTAGCTTATAAACTAAAATGCATGTTATCATAAAGTTGTATGGAATTAAGACACAACATCACTAAAGAAAACCAAACTGTGTGCTCTGTATTTACTAGTAAGTACACGACTAAACCCAAAGGGATTGGTATTTATGAATATTGGCATATTTAAAATAATATACAGGTTATACACAAGGCTTTCTTCAAAGAGCATTTGTTCTACATGCCACAGTCCAGGGTTCCTTCTTCACCATTTTTATTAAAAGAAAATGGAAGATTATATCAAACAAATAAGGGTTAATATTTAAGTAATTTCTGAAACAGCTTTTTCTGTTTTCAAGTGTGCTTTGCCTCAAAACTGTAAGTATTTTATAAATAGTGAAGTGTTACATTGGTTAATTTCTTTCATTGATAGTTTTTGTTCTAATAGCAAAAATGGGTTAAGTGGATCTACATTAGTGAGTATGGGAAAATGATCTTTAAAAAAAATCTATAGGTAGCAAATAAGTTCAACCGAAGGCATGTTTGCAAGGCATATTGTATTATGCATGATTCTGTCTTGTAAGAACTAGCTAGAACCAGGCTGAACAGCTTTACGCAAACACACGCATTTCAATTTCTGTCTCAGAATAGCTTGCATAGGCTCCTGATTAGCAAGGTACTTAGGCATGCAAGTAGTCGCCCTGAGTATCCCCAGCAAAGCTAAATATATTTGCCAAATCACTTACCTAAGGGTGTCTCCTGAATTTTTTGAATTGTTGCATTGTTTACTCGGCTCTAGTTTCCACCAAGAGTGACTCAACAATTGTGAAGCAGCTGGTGGAGCAGGCAGCTCTCTGTCATACCAAGCTGTGTACTTGGCCAAGTTGGCATTGTTTCTTTTAGGTCCAGTCTCCAGGTGCCGGGTGGGGGTGGGGGGTGTAAGGTTGTTTTTCTTACTTTTTTTTTTTTTCCATCCACCCACCCTTTGTCTTGTATTTAGCTTGTAATGTTTAGCCAGGGAAATTCTTTTGGCAATGAATTTGTACACCTCACCAAAATGGGATCCTGTCAAGCAACTGAATCTCCTAAACACTACAACAGCAGAAGTGTAGTTCCCAGCTTGAACCTATAGTTATGTGATCTGTCCCAAAGAATATATATGTATTTATGAATATAATAGCTGAGCAAGTATGACCATCTCAGTTTCATAGACATAAGTAGTATCTTGCTTCATCTTTGGAGGTTTTTTTTTTTTTTGCAAATCATGTTTTTTGGCATAAGACTATCATGAGAAGATAGTAAGATTTTTCTGTAGTTAAAAGTAAAGAGTAGTTAAAAAGTGGTTAAAAGTTAAAAGTGTAGTTAGAAGTGGTTTTCTGATATCCCTGATCCTGATTTGTAGGAATACTACCAGTTTAGAAAATAACGCATGTGCCTTTGTCTTTGAAAAATTTGGCAGACCTACACACAGACAGTAGCAGTATTGTTTATTTATTATGCTTTCATTTCTAGAGTTTTGGTTTTGCAGAGACGTACAAACGCTAGTGCTCTAAGCACCTCTGTGAGACTTTCTTTAATATTCTTTGAAATCAGGACTGGGTGAGGTCTTCAAATGGAGTGTCGTATGCCTGCCTCTGTGTCAATGTAATGCCTGTGATAATGCTCTGAACTGCATTTTTGAATTTGGGAGTCTTAAAGTTAGGGTGATAAATCTGATCTCTGATCAAGGGTGGGGCGGAGGGGGGTGGGGGGGATAAAAGGCATATTGGGAAGTACAAATAGGCAGGCAGCCTGCAGGACAAATGAAGTGATGCTTCCAGCACTGGTATGGCCTCAGCCGAAGCAGTATGTTCAATATGAAGAAATACCTGCCCTCCTGTGCAGCAACCGGAGAACGCCCACAGGACAGCAGCTCGAGTGGACAGACATCTACAGCACTCGTGCCAAAAGGAGAGGTGGGATGGACGGGTCTGTTCAGGCTAGAAAAGGACAGAGGAGGAACATTACAGCAGCTCTGCATACAAGTGAGAACTGGGAAGCAGAAAGGAAAGAAAAGCTGATCTGCATAGCTATGGGAGATTTGACAAGAAGATAACCGCTTAAACTGCAGCAAAAGAAACCATGTTCCAGCATTAGAAAAACTAATGGTGAGGGCAGCAAAGCAATGCAGGAGCCTGGGAGGCTGTGGTGGCTTCATCGCAGGTCATTAGGAACAGGTTAGACCAAGGTATTAGGCATGAGATAGGTGTTGATCATCCTCCTTCAAGGAGGGGGATGGACACAGGTGACCTCTTGACCTCCCTGCAGCCCCATGATTTTATTGTTTCTTTTTTCTAGACTGAGGGTATATATTTAACCAACATAGCTATATTTAAATTAGGAGGGAATGTGAGACCTTTCTACGCGTATATGAAATCCCTCCTCCTACTTTGGCGCTCTCTGATGCAAAAAACGGACACCTTTTTCTCAGCTTGGTCTCCGTGTCCTTAGTAGGACTTCCTTCCTCCGACAAGAACAAGGCTGAGACTTTGGGGAGAGTAACGTACAAAGACGGACGGTCGGTTTTGAAAGCCAGCCTTGACCCCAGCAAACCCAGCACATGTAACCACCTTGTCAAACGGACCTGAATTCTGTAACACAGCATTTAGCATTGGATCCCTCTCGGTGATAAGAATCAAAGCGGGGAGGGGAAAACAGCCTGCCACTCGCCTTCTGAAAGGCACAGCGTAGAAGGAGGGGGGGGAACAGGGGAAAGAGAGCTTTTATGCCGCTGCTTTCTGCCCAAACGTTAATGCTACAGTGGCTTTTGCAGAACACTTGCTGATTTAAGCAATGCAAGCAGGATTATTGATAGAGCTTCTTCCCTCAGCTGTCAGACTGGAGTCACCAGAGAACAGTAGGGCTGAGTTGGGTAAGTTATGTGTAAGTGCACGCATTGTTACAAATTGTCCTTTTTCAAACAATTCACCACACTTGTGTCATCTTTCAAGCACCTATTCGAGAGTGTATTATCTTACTGTAAAGGCAAGCAGTAAGTTAATTTATCCATTTTTCTCTTAGTTCCTTTTTCCTTTTTAATTTTTATTTTTATGAAACAAACACCTTTAATGTTGAATATTTGCTTTTGCAAACATGATAATTATTTCAAACATACTTGAAGACATAAGAGTGGAATGGCTGGAGCAGGATGGCTTAAGAGAGACTATAAAATACAATAGAATTGTAGCCTCTTCTTTCAGTTCTTCGCCTTGCTAACCTTACTATCTTCTGCTGAACCATATTTAATGGAGCCACATGTAGTAAAAGCAATATCTCTGTCTACAAAAATAGAGATGTGAGCATATACTATGGTAGTTTTAACAGCCTCCGAAATGTGAACTATCTTTTACTGATATAGAGCTGTCTATTTGAATACACAGGGAACCTGGAACAACAGCTCTGAGAGGTTCATTTCAGTGAGGTGTTAATTCTGAAGCCCAGTGATTATTTAAATGCCAACACTGTTAGCTTTTCTTCCTGATACAAGAAAGGAGAAAGAAAATCATAGAACTGCTTGCTATATTGTGCGTGATGTGTCATTTTGATCCTACATATGAAGGCATCATGTGGTGACAGTGCCTAGTCCCAAACTCAAAAAGAGGAGGAGGCCAGTTCAAGGTGACCGCCAGAGCTCTCAGCCCGCAAAGCCAGCGCCGCTCAGAGACGGAAGGGATAGATGTCCACAACTGGCCAGAGAAATCCTCAACTTTTCTTGTTGTTCTGCGCTCCCTGGTTCACTCTGTAAAGAATGACTGTGCCCAGCCCTGATGCCTTCATCTGATGAGTCAGATGCTGATGCTAATCAGCTTTCAGAGGGCTAGACAACTCCATAAGGCTCATCAGGGTGAAACAGAGGCAGTGCCTGGGAATGGAAGAACTCTGTCCCACAGCTCAGGGACAATAACATCTTCAAATATTTTTTAAATTAATTAAAATAATCCCATGCAAAAAATTGATTATTCTGGAGTTTAGGGTTGGAACTCAAACTAAAAACATGAAGGTGAGAAGCAGTAACGAAAACATACTTATTTTAGTAATAAAAATAAACTCAGCAAAATGACTTAAGATTAAAAAAAGCCAACAAGCAGCTGAATGTCTAAATTTATAGATCTTAAACTAACAACTCTCAACTCTATCCTGAAGTGATGCAAGGCTCCGTATATTTCCTTCTTTATACTTTGTGAACTTTACTTCAATTAAAGGTTTATAAGATCAAGCTTCTGTGTTATCTGTAAATCAAAAAGTTCAAGTTTGGTAAGCCATTTAACTGGTTCTGTGACTAAATCACTGTCATCCCTCCATCTTGATTTCATCTCTTTCATAATGGCATTAGGAGGCTGCAATCTGTAGAGGCAGATCTTAAATCTGTCGTATGAAACGTACTGCTTGTGCAAACATGTTGAGTTTTTGCCAGTTATAAAGATACATCACCACCACTCTCTTTTTTGTTCTTTTCATCTTCTGTGCTCTAATTACATGAGCTATAAAATTTACATGTGTGCATATCCCTAGATTTACATCGTAAGTGGCCAGTGGAGAACATAGGTTGATCATCCTCAATGCACAGTCAGTTAAATAGTGAATTTAGAAAGTACATTCAACATAAATAAAAGATGTAGGACCACTTAGTCTGAAGCTTGCACAGTCATGATTTAGGAGCAAAACATTCCAATGTATTCAGTCAGGGATGAGAAGTAATTATTGAATATGAATTAATAAAGTTGTCTTAAAATAATTTTTCTGAGGACATCCCAAAGAGAGCAGAACTAAGGGGGCTTGTTTAAAGTGTATGTCTCCACTTGCTAATGACTGGATATTTTTTTTAAGTAGTTTTAATTCTGCCTTTCCTCAGCAATGCTTTTTATTATCAAATTATTGTGAAGATATGAAACTTTATATATTCAAGTGCAGCAAATTAAGGGAGGATGACAGTGTTACACAATACCAAACAAAAGGTAAGTTAATGTATTCAACAAGGTAATTGCAAGGGGAAGAGAACCTCGATCTTTCTAAGAAGCAAAACTATAACAAAACCCTTTTAGGTCTATTTCTTATGTGTAGCTCAGTTATACCCCTCAGTGTGTATACTGGGTAATTGTGTACTTTTTTGATAAAGAATGAGTATGGGGTGAGCAAGGCTGTTTTTTTGTCCTTGGAAGAAGGAGTAGCAATATCTTTTTGAATGGACTGCGGGAATATACAAAACATGTTATAGCAGAACTATTGTTGAGTATGTACTGCGGGATGAGAATATGTGAGAGAGACTGAGAAGAAAAGAATAGACAGGAGGAAAAAAGATAAAAGGGAAAATAAGGGCAAAAAAGACTGGTAAAGAGGAGAGTGATAGGAAAAGTCGAAATATGAAATAAAGCAGAAAAGCAGGCACGTTTTTCTTCCACAAAAAGTTGGCAGAGAAAATCAAACATTTTTTTATGGAAAGGTAAAACAGAAATATAAAATAATTTTGTCCTAGTTGTTCAGTAGTCCCATCACCAACGCACGAGAAGAATTTTAGTAGTAAATGTTGTCTGTCTGATGTAGCACATCTTGTTGCCATGTGATTGCTATGTGTAGCTGAAGGAAAGTGGTGGGGAACAGAAGGGCCTGACAAATGGATATGCAGGCCCTGCAATGTAAAAATATGAGATTTTTGGTATGATATTACCATACAAGAACAATATATACTTATCCTACACTAGTATAAGCATTTTTTAGTTACACGGGTATATATCCCTCAATGGAACATTATTTTGCCTCAGTTTGAACCAACTCATGCTGCAAAAGTAGCATGAGTAAAATAATGATCACATTATTCTAGTATAAACTTACTTACATAAATATTTATTACAATAAAGTCTTACTTTATACATTTATAACTTTCATATGTATAGATAGTAGAGCTAACCTGGAAATTCACAGAATCACAGAATCACAGAATGGTTGAGGTTGGAAGGGACCTCTGGAGATCATCTAGTCCAACCCCCCTGCTCAAGCAGGGTCATTTTTCTGTAGAGAGTGTTGGTTTAACAAATTCAAAACTTTTCATAAGAAGAAATTGATTTTGACAAATTTCATGTTTTAAAAACTTTTGAAGATTTTCAAAGTTGTCTTTTTTTTAAAAAAAATCTTTTTAGTTTGGGGCAAATCACTGAACTAACAATAACAAGTCAACATGCAATAAGATGCTTGATTAACCACCTTTTTTAATTTCAGGTTTTGTTATTTGAGAGCCAAAAATACTTTTTGATGTCTGAGATTTTTCTGGGAGAAAAAATCTTACTTTTAGTTTTAATACATAAGCACTATATGCCTAGGATATGCTCTTTGCTGCAAGCTATTAATTAAACTAGTGTGTGTATATATCAAGCCAAAATAAAACTGAAGTCCCACTAAAGAAGCTGAGCCAGATCTTAAATGCTTCGAATTAACGTAGCTCCATTTAAGTCAATTTATTATTTTTGCTGGGGAGAACTTGGTAAAGAGATAATGGAAAGAGGATAATCAGAGATAATCTGGAGTCATGGTGTGAGGTCAGGGTTGCACAATAGTGGTAGTAAGGGTAAGGTGTGTGTATCATGACAAGTGTGTATTGTGTATCTTTGAAAGACTGTGGTGACTGGGGGAGGCTCTTGGTGACTGGAAAAGCAGATGCCATATCCATCTTCAAGAAGGGAGATTCAGGGAACAACAGTCAGCCTAGCCTCAGTCTGTGCAAAAGATTAGGGAGTAAATCCTCCTGGACACCATGTCCAGGCATTTGATAGACAAGACGGTGACTGGGAACAGGCAGCAAGGGTTTACCAGCAGCAAATTCTGCTTGACCAACCTGATTGCTTTTTGTAATGAGATAACTGAGCCTGTGGAAAAGGGAAGAGCGGTGGATGTCATTTGCCTTGGCTCTAGCAAAGCTTTTGACAAAGTCTCCCGAAGACCTCTTTTTACCAAACCAGAGAACTATGAACTAGATAAGGGTAAGATAATGTAGGTGGAAAACTGGCTGCACCATTGGGTTCAAGGGTTATATCAGCAGTACCAAGTCCAGCTGGTTACTAGCGGTATACTTCAGGGGTGCAACCTGGGACTGATGCTCTTCAACATCTTTGTCAGGGACCTCAGTGCCGAGATGAATTGCACTCTCATCAAGTTTGCCGATGATGACAAATGAGGGCCGTGGTCAATACACAGGAGTTTAGGACTGCTGCTCAGGGTCACCTCGACAGGCTGGAGAAAAGGGCTGGTGGGAACCTCAGGAGGTTCAACAAAGTCCAGTGCAGTATCCTGCATCTGGGATGGACTAGCCATCCCATACGAGGAGCTGGGGGCCAACTGGATAGAAAGCAGCTCTGCAAAGAAGGATCTGGGGGTCCTGGTGTGCAACAAGTGGGATGTAAGTCAGCAGTGCACCCTTGCAACCAAGGAGGCCAACCATGTCTTGGGCCGTATGAGCAAGAGGAGAGCCAGCAGGATGAG
This sequence comes from Apteryx rowi, assembly GCF_003343035.1. Taxonomy (NCBI): domain Eukaryota; kingdom Metazoa; phylum Chordata; class Aves; order Apterygiformes; family Apterygidae; genus Apteryx; species Apteryx rowi. Next base: position 1,691,113 of record NW_020447531.1, read on the forward strand.
AAAAGCGATTATCCCCATCCATGAAGTACTTGTGAGATTGCACGTGGACTACTGTGCCCAGCTTTGAGCTGCCCAGTACAAAAAAGACTTTGACATGAAAAAGGGAGTCCAGAGGAGGGCCACCAAGATGGTGAGGGGCTTGGGGCACATGATGTGCAAGAAGAGGCTGAGAGAGATGGGTTGTTTGGTCTTGAGAAGAGAAAGCTAACAGGGATCTTATTTCTCTCTTCAACTACCTAATGGACCGGTATAGAGAAGATGGAGCCTTCTTGGAGAGCCACAGTGGAAGGGTGAGAAACAACAGACTCAAGCTGGAACATGGGAAGTTCCTACCAGATATTAGGAAAAAAATAAAAAATCACAAGCACGGTCAAACACTGGAACAGGTTGCCCAGAGAAGTTGTGGAGTCTCCACCCTTGGAGATATTAAAAACTCAGCTGGATATGATGCTGAGCTATCTGATATAACTTCAAAGTTGGCCCTACCTGGAGCTGTGAGGTGGACCACACAATCTCAGCAGGTCCTCTCCACCATGAAGAGAGTGAAGATGATATAATAGATTTAAATAATAGTTTAAAATTTCATTTCCGTTCCTTTGTGGGTTTGAGTTAGGTGTACTGTATCTAGAAAAAATCTATTGGTTTCACAAAGATCACATCTAAATTAATTTGGGAAAGTTAATGAGTAAGTGGGGACTCAATTCTCCATAAAGGTGGGCAGAGTGAATATACAGGGAAAATACAGCTGCTTGTGAAAAAGAGTTTGTGCACCAACAGCTGCTTTACATATACCCCTGGTGTCAGCAGGTGCACATAAACCCTTCTTTGTTATCTATTAAAGCAGCAGATAGAGCTTTATGAGACAGCAGCCATACATAAGTGGCTCAGAAAGTTCATAAGCATTCAACAGTTTGTTCCAAACCTTTCCCTTTATGGAAGAATAACTTTCTAACTTACTTGAAAATCAGTTAAAAGCACTCCTACATATGTTAGTTTTACTCACAGTACCCTGTGTACCACATTGCCAGAAGTATGCTATGTAGAAAAATTAAAACAAAAAAAAATCATTGACAATATATGTTTATACTGATCAGGGAAACACTATTAGAATCAATTTTTCCTGTTGATTTAGAAAAGAAATTATGATGAGGAAATTTAAGCAAATTTCACTGAAATTTCAAAAGAATTAGAAACTTTTTTTCACCAGGAAATGTTTGCTGATCACTGTGAATAATCAACGGAAGGTATAAAGTGATGCTGTGAACAAAACAGCCAGCAAGATTAGATGTATGAATGGGAGGATGTTCAATAGAGGTAGAAAGTGAACATTATCCTTGTGTTTAGAAGCAATAAAACTTGTTTTGAAAAAACTATGCCCAGTTCTAGTCTACATAATTCAGTATTGGTGATGATACACTGGAGAAGGCTCAGAGAAGAATTGTAATGCTGAATAAGATCAGAAACACAATGTAAAAAAAAAAGGCATTGAACTGTGTTTATCAAATCTATTTGCCTCCGGGAGACAATGATTTCTCTTTAAATAATAGCAGATAGGAATAACATAACCATAGTTCTTTGCACAAGGTGATATTTGTAACCAGGGTTTGGGTTTTTTTTGCCCCTAGATGACAACATGTATTTGCTTATAAGCTAGAAGCTTATAAAAAACTTTGGTGGATCTGAGCACATGTGTGTATAGTTAAATCCCCCTTTCTCCCCTGTTTGACAAGGACACTCAGCTGCATCAGACTTAGGTTTTGTGTCAATGCTGAAACCATAACTTTTGTGGTGCATGGGCTTTTATGTTTGTATTGCAGTGGGTTAAAGGCCTTCCTTGATCTTTCTGGGGATTTAAATACTATTTTAATTAAGACTTTTGGTTACATTAAAGGAAGTGTGAGGTTGCAAAAATCAAGCGTTTATAAATAAGAAATGCTGAATTTAAAATTACCTGTGCAATTTTAAATTGGAGTGCTTATGGTCATATAATTAAAGATGTGCTGTTTTTTTTTCCAAATGACCACTGCTTCATTTAGCATATGAAAATGAATGAATCAGGACTGTGAGGTGAATGAAATTATTGCCTGTATACCTGTTAGCTCATTTGCTGCACAAATGTGCGCAGGTATAACACATGAGAGCAGAGGAAAAGCTCGCTCTCTCCAAAACTCTTTGCCCTGGCTTCCTTCCATGCACAAGCTCCTTCCACTCTTGTTTGCCATGCTATTGCAAGGTATTTGTTTGAAATATTCTGATTTTTCTGCACTTCAGACAGAATCACTCCCTGCTCCCTGCCTGTGCACAAGCATGGTGAGAAAGCTTGCTGAAAGCAGAGTAGTTTCTCAGTCCATGTACGAGTGGTGGGGAGAGACGTTTGTACAAGTTTTCCTCCCCAGCTGCTGCAGCCCAGCGCTGGAGCATGCTCGGTTGCTCACTGGGGATGCTGCCAGAAGTACTCCCCCAAAAGTAGTGGCACTTACTCACTGTAGGTAGGCTCTCTGGTTAATTTAGCAGCAAAGCTCTAAGTGAACATATGCAAAATAGGCTCCCTCCCTCCCCCAGGTTCCTAATTTGACTAAATTCAAATAGATTTTTGTTGGGCTGTCCCTACCATACTTCAGTTCTTTCTCCAGAACAGGAAAATATTAATAAGTTTTCAGCGAACTGGTTGTAAGCAGTTTTTTTGACATGAGGAGGAGGGGATGGCAGTTTTCCTTAAATGTGTTCTGAGAAACAACTGAACTATTTTTGCCCAATTAAAAAAAAAGTAAAAAAAAAATCTGCGAGTCAGACACAAATATGGGAAATCTTATGCAGCACAGTTAGTTTGGCAAAGTGTAACCATCTGAAAAAAAGAGGATTATGATGGAAAATGTTGGACAAGCCTAACTGTAAGCAGAGCTTCCCCCCCCCCCACACACACCAGTAATAATATATAATCACTGGGTAACTGCAGAAAAACTTAGGGCTATACATTCATGTAAGAAAATGTAGAAAATAACAATTGTGACACCATGTAGAGTATATCTTGCCATACTTAACATGCAAAAATGCAAAGCTTTTCTTTTAAGACAGGATTTCTGTGTAATGGATTACATGCTGAACTAAACTCATCCTTTATCCCTTTCCAATTTTTAACTTGCGCGTTCAGCCTTCAGACCCAGCAGAAGCCTGCCTCTCGGTCAGCCTGGTCCGGCGAGTGAAGCACAGTGGAGGCTATGTATTTGTGCAGCAGCGACGCTATTTTCAGCGTGCATTTTCCTTTTTTTTTTTTTAGTTTCTCCTTCTGAGGGAAAGGAAGGAAATAAGCTTGCTCCCCCCCCCGCTTTTTTTTTGGGGGGGGGGGGAATAAGGGCCATTGGCAACCGCACCGGGGCCGACGGCTCCAGCCCCCCTCGGAGCGCGGTCCCCGGGGGGCGTGGGGCGCTGCGGGCGGCCCCTGGGCAGCGGCCGCCCCTTCCCGGCGCGGTGCGGCGAGGGCGCGGGCGCCCCGGCGGGCGCCGCAGGGCCGCGGCGGCCTCCCGGAGCCCGGCGCGGTGCCGCCGGGGCCGGGGGAGTGACTTGCGCTCCCTCCGCCTCCCGCGCCTTCAGCCCTCCTCCGGGTAGACGGAGAGGAGGAGGAGGAGGAGGAGGGCGAGTGGTGGGAGGGTCTCCATTGAAATAAACAAGCAGGCAGTTATTAAAACGGGAACATGGCGGCCGCAGCCCCAGCGTCGGCTTCATCTCACAAAGCGAAGGTCAGCGCCGGCGGCGGCCGCGGCGGCGGACGG